>NC_135235.1:639775480-640091682 GCF_051348905.1 Ranitomeya variabilis | reverse complement strand
AGAATGGGTAGTCCTGAGTTTATCGGCACCTCCATCTAATTTGTGACAATTGCAAGAAGTTATTTCGATCTCATTAGGAATTATCACATAGTGGAATCTATGATGTCATAAATTGACGAATTTCTGAAGGTCAGAGGAGGTCCAGCGGGCCACTATATTGGTGTCTCTAATAATGCGGCCATTCAGTGTATTTTTTATACTTGGTGGAGATGACAGGGTAAAGCTGATCATAGACACTGGATGTTTGAATCTTCTCACAATTTTCTGGTTTTGGAGACTGCTGGTTACAATTTTTATCAACCAACATGTTGGATTTAAACAGGAGACATGCAGCTATTTTTTTGGTCGTCATGTTCATTTATGATCTTTCCTTCTGAATCATTTCACATGACTTCTCCATCTGTCTGTGTCTTTTACAATCTTTGTTTCAGGCTAATCATCTGACCCATATTAATGCTACAGAGACCTTTGCGGGGGGTGATGAGTGGTGTAAAGAGGAGATTCCTACAGATAACCGCACAGGTGAGTAGTGACCACTAAATGCAGAGAATTCACAGATTCTAAAGACGAGATGATTTGTTCACACAGAATGTATTCGTGTTTGTTACTGATTCGATGTCACAACAAAAATTATCTTTTTTTTAATTCTTTTTTTAACACATTTTAATGTAAAAGTTTAACCCCTTTCCAACGTTGGGCGTAATAATAAGACTCCTTCCCTTTGATGTGGGCTCCAGCACTGAGCCCACATCTTTCATGGTACATGTCAGCTGTTTCCAACAGCCACGGGTGGAATCGCGACCCACACGCGGCTGTTAAATAGTTAAATACCACTGTCATTCTCTGACAGCAGCATTTAACTTTAGCTTCCGGGAAGCACATCTGAAATCCCGCCCATGAGTGACCCCATCACGTGATCGCGGTTTACTGATGGGTTGGCATGACAACCAGAGTTCTTCAGCAGACCTCTATGCGGTGGTCGGCGCTTATAGCAAGAGAGCATTTCTGCTGCATACAGGCGATTTGATCATCACCTCTATGTAGCAAAGCCGATCGGACAACTGCAGCTTCTAGTCTCCTATGGAGACTATTGAAGAATGCAAAATGTAAAAAAAAAAAAAATGTTCAGGTATTAAAAAAATGTAAAAAATATAAAAGTTCAAATAACCCCACTTCGCCCCATTCAAAATAAAAAAAAATAAAAAAAATCAAACATGCACATATTTGGTATCGCTGCTTTCAGAATCGCCCGATCTATCAATATTAAAATTTTTTTTACCTGATCGCTAAATGGCTTAACGAGAAAAAAGTCTAAACGCCAAAATTGTGTTTTTCGTCGCCGCTATATTGCAATAAAATGCAATAACAAACACGATCAAAAGATTGTATCTACACCAAAATGGTATCAATAAAAACATCAGCTCGGCGTGCAAAACATAAGCCCTCACCCAGCCCCAATTCACAAAAAATGGAGAAGCTACAGGTCTCGGAAAATGGTGCCATTTTTAAAAAAAATTTTTTTAGCAAAGTTTGGATTTTTTTTTTCACTACTTAAATAAAAAAGAACCTATACATGTTTGATGTCTAGGAACCCGTAATGACCTGCAGAATCATAATGGCAGGTCAGTTTTAGCATTTAGTGAACATTGTAAAAAAAAAAAAAACAACTGTGGAATTGTACTTTTTTTGCAATTTTATTGCACTTTGAATTTTTTCCGTCTTCCAGTACACGATATGTTTAAACCAATGGTGTCGTTCAAAAGTATAACTTGTCCCGCAAAAAACAAGACTTTGAGATAACTTCAAGACTCATAGGGAAAAAGATTTATATTTAGCTGCTTATGATGAAATAAATGCAAATCCAAATGCATCTTGAAATGTGCAGCTTGTAGCCCAGAGGTCAATATTACACCCGATGTTATAGAAAGGACTTTTACAGATGCATTGTTACCAATTATGATTATTGTCATTGTCAACGGTGAATAACTGAGACAATTTGACTTTTTTTTTTTTTAATTTTCTTATTTTTTAAATTTTTATTTTTTTTAGTCTCTAATATGTCATTTGCATATAGCTGAATTTTGTCGCCTTCTCCAGCACAATCAAATTTAGGAATGTTTTATCCCACCTGAATTTAATAGCAAGAGATTCGATAAATTAGTGAATAATACGGTATAAGGGGACTAACTTATGCCATTAATAAGGGCTACATGGTCAGGCATTTAACCACTGATGTCCATCCTGACCGGGGGGACTGGTACAAAAGTTTAACCCATCTAAAAGAGTACTTTCCTATACCAAAACTGACCATTACTTTTCATAGGCATCTTCACTCCACCTTGTCGAACGCCTTGTTGTGTCTAATGACTAAATACCCGTATATACTCTCTACAGGCTAATATGGGCCCTTCTTCAGTGCAAAAACCTGTTCTGGTCACTGTGAATAATTGTACTAATCACTTTCTTTTAGTCCTTCTGGAAGAACCGTTGCCAATAATTTCATGTCTGCATATAAGAATGTAATAGGTTGGTATGACTTCCTTCTAGCGGGTCTTTCCCTTTTTTTAAATTTAGAGAACTAACTCCCTTCTGTCGTAGATTTTGGCAAATGACCATTTACAAAGGCTGCATTAAATACTTCCATCTATGCTTCCTGAATTTCCAACTCATATCTTCCGTAGACTTTAGATGTAATTCCATCCAAGCCCATGGTGTAATTATGTAACAGAGATTTTATTGCTCCTCTAAATTCCTCAACCAAAATTGAAGCTTCCGTAAAGGATTTTTGAGATCTGGATGGCTTAAGACGTGGGATCTCCTCCAAATATTCAGCAATTTCCCCTCTCTGATTTATCTACAGTAGAGGCATAGATATTTTCAAAAGATAGCAAATTCTTAATTAATTCTCCATCTTCTAAAATACCTCCTTCCCTTCACTTTTATTACCTCTATGGGTTAATGTTCCTGCTCTATTTTAATAACAATAGCAAACATCTTCCCCACTCTTCCCAATTCACAGTGGGAAAATGTTCTGCTGGTCCCCTCTTGTTACTTATGTATTATTTTATTATGCATTGCTTATATAGTGCCATCTTATTCCGCAGCACTTTTACATACATGATCGCTGTCCCCAATGGGGCTCACAATCTAAATTCCCTATCAGTATGTCTTTGGAATGTGGGAGGAAACCGGAGAACCCGGAGCAAACCCCTGCAAACATATTGTTCCTGAAGGGAAAGGAAACTGACCCAACCCTTATTTTATCGAAATATTGATTTAGGCTATATTTACATGTTACGTTATTGCAGCCTTTTTTTATGCAAATCAAAAGCCGTTTTTAAAGTACCAGCAAAATCTATGAGACTTCATAAATCCCATGCACATGCCTGTTTTTTTATCCTGACTGATTTGGAGAACTGCAGCATTTTTTTTAAAATCTGCAAGATGTCAATTGTTTCAGCATTTTTGCAGAACGTTTCATCCATAGCTAAATATGATCACCACATGTTATGGCAACCCATCGGCATCCAACATTGGGCGGATAGAATAGTGAGTCTCTGGGACACATGCTGTAAATGCAGCTGTCACAGCTTGACAGCGGCATTGAGCAGGTTAACGAGCTCCACTCGCCGCTGTTGGAAGTACATGATGGCTGAATGACACGACCATTATTTGCGGGCAAAGATGCAGGCTCAATTCATGAGCCCACATGAAAAACAAGGGGCTGATTTGGTAAGGAGTTATGCATCAAGGAATAAAATTGTATTTATTCGTGTTGGGAGCGGAGTTACCATTCAGGGGTTTGCACCTCTTTTGTACATTTTGAGATGACAGTTGTTTGTTACATGTATTCTGATCTGAAGAAGGAGCTGTATGCTTCGGAAATTTGATGATAAAATCCCTTATGTACACTGAATCTGTTGTAGCTATTCAATTACGGTATCTCATTTTGACCCTGATAATTACTAAAGATCGAGTTATGTCATACATAGTAGTCTGGCAGGTGGACGTGTTAGCAGGGGATGAAGCACAATAATAGAAAAAGGAACCATCTCACCGTATTTTAGAGTCCAGTGTGCACGGAACAATGCTCTGATAAGCACAAGAATCATAAAAAAACATCAGGGGTTAGAGCTTTTGGTGAAATGGTAAAATATTCTTACTTTCTTTGAACATTGAACGCTTCATAGTAGCAAAGCGAGGGACAGGAAAATATGTGGCTTGGCGACACGTTTTGAACGCGGTCCAGCGTGCTGCTTCAAGGCCTGAGCAGGTGTTAATATTCAAATAAAATAAGAATATTTCACCAGAAGCTGGAACCCCTGTTGTTTTTCTATTGTTTTTTTAAAATTTTTATTAAACACAATGCAGGTCAGGAGCAAGTCGGGGTAAGGATCAGTCATACGAGGTCTAATGTGACAAAACCTTGTCCCTGTCAGTTGAAAATTTTATTGAACTAGCATTTTTACACAGAAATGTTATAAAATAAAGAGTAAATATAATTTCAGTAACATTATTTAAATCTAATAAAATGCATTTTGCTCTTTGCAGATGACTTTCCCAGGAGCTCAGAGGGACTTCTGATATTTTCTGATTTTGCTGCAGATGATTATGGTGTCACACCAGATACATATGCAGAAAATGCCATTATCCCAGATATATCTACAGCCCTGCACAGCAAAAGTTTATCCTCTGATTCTTTTCAACAGATGCTATCTTCACCACAAATTGTTAAAGAAAGCAAAAATAACAGAAAGGATGATGGACATCAAAGAGGTCACAAAAGAAAGAAGTCATACACATGTTTAGAATGTCTGAAATGTTTTACAAGAAAATCCACTCTTATTACACATGAAAGAACTCACACAGGAGAGAAGCCATTTTCATGTTCAGAATGTGGGAAATGTTTTACAGAGAAATCAAAACTTGTTCAACATCAAAGGATTCACACCGGGGAAAAGCCATTTTCATGTTCTTTTTGTGGGAAATGTTTTACTAGGAAATCAACTCTTATAACACATGAGCGAAGTCACACGGGGGAGAAGCCATTTCCATGTTCAGAATGTGGGAAATGTTTTACAGCAAAAGACAAACTTCTTAAACATCAGAGAATTCACGCATGGGAGAAGTCATTTTCATGTTCAGAATGTGCTAAAAGTTTTCACAGAAATCCGACCTTGTTATAGTTTCATAGTTTTAGGCTATGTTCCCACAAAGAGTATTTGGGGCTTTTTGGACATTGCATATTTTTGCTGCACAAAAAAAAGTGTCTTATAGTTCCAGTAAAGTGTATGGGACTGACTTACAGTGCTTTTTTGAAGTTGGCAAAATGTCAATTTCTTTTGTAGTAAATATTATTATTAATTATTGTAGCGCCATTTATTCCATGGTGCTCAACATGTGAAAAGGGGTATACATAATAAAAAAGTACAATAATCTTAAACAATAGAGGTCACGACTGGCACAGGAGGAGAGAGGACCCTGCCCGCGAGGGCTCACAATCTACAAGGGATGGGTGTGGATACAGTAGGTGAGGATAGAGCTCGTCATGTAGCAATTTGATGGTTACTGCAGGTAAATATACATTAAATTGCAAATTTTCCTATTAAATTTCCGCAAGTAAAAAAAAATGCCCTTGTGTTTTTAGTGCGTTTCTACAACAGAAATGTTACTCGCACATGACTTTATCAATAATGTTTTATCAAAGCTAACGGGAAGTATCCAGTTTTTTTTAAAGTACCATATCAAAAGGGGGCAAAAACCACAGATGAAAAATGTGCTAAAAATGCATGTGATAAAATGCAATGAATCTAATTTATCTAATAGATGTAGAAAATCCGGTACATCAAAAACTCACCAAATACTCATTGTGGGAACTTAGAGTTTATGTTTAACTCAATGGACTTGTGGCTTCTTTCAACATTAAGTCTAACATGTTGATCCTGAGGAAGGCAAAAACCTCAGGAGGCAGACACGAAAAAAATCCTTCCCAACGCCATATGACAATTAGACTAGTTCCCTGGAACAACATCCCATCACAGAAACTAGTGCCCATAATAACCTGTAATACGGTATAAGAAAAGCATCCAGGTCCTCCTTGTACTTTTGTAGTGAAACAACCATTGTAACATCATGTGGCAGAGAGATCCATAGTCTCACTGTTCTTACAGTAATGAGTCGCCGTCTGTGATGACGATAAACCTTCTTTCCTCTTCCCCTTGTCCTCATTACAAGACTAGGTGTAAAGTCATCATTAGAAATAACTCTGTACTGTCCCTTCATATATTTGTACATTATAATAAGATCACCCCTAACTTTTAATTTTTCTAAAATTAATAACCCAAAGTTTGATAACCTGTCTTAGTATTGCAGCTCACAAATTCACTTAATACAGTGCCTTGCGAAAGTATTCGGCTCCCTGGAACTTTTCAACCTTTTCCCACATATCATGCTTCAAACATAAAGATACCAAATGTAAATTTTTTGTGAAGATTCAACAACAAGTGGAACACAATTGTGAAGTTGAACAAAATTTATTGGTTATTTTAAATTTTTGTGGAAATTCAAAAACTGAAAAGTGGGGCGAGCAATATTATTCGGCCCCTTTAACGTACTTTGTTGTGCCACCTTTCGCTGTGATTAAAGCTGCAAGTCGCTTGGGGTATGTTTCTATCAGTTTTGTACATCGAGAGACTGAAATTCTTGCCCATTCTTCCTTGGCAAACAGCTCGAGCTCAGTGAGGTTTGATGGAGATCATTTGTGAACAGCAGTTTTCAGCTCTTTCCACAGATTCTCGATTGGATTGAGGTCTGGACTTTGACTTGACCATTCTAACACCTGGATACGTTTATTTGTGAACCATTCCATTGTAAATTTTGCTTTATGTATGGAATCATTGTCTTGGAAGAAAAATCTCCGTCTTTTGCAGACTCCAACAGGTTTTCTTCAAGAATGGTCCTGTATTTGACTCCATCCATCTTCCCATCACTTTTACCCATCTTCCCTGTCCCTGCTGAAGAAAAGCAGGCCCAAACCATGATGCTGCCACCACCATGTTTAACAGTGGGGATGGTGTGTTCAGGGTGATAAGCTGTGTTGCCTTTACGCCAAACATATCGTTTGGCATTGTTGCCAAAAAGTTTGATTTTGGTTTCATCTGACCAGAGCACCTTCTTCCACATGTGTGGAGTGTCTCCCAGGTGGCTTGTTGCAAACTTTAAACGACACTTTTTATGGATATCTTTGAGAAATGGCTTTCTTCTTGCCACACTTCCATAAAGGCCAGATTTGTGCAGTGTACGACTGATTGTTGTCCTATGGATAGACTGTCCCAACTCAGCTGTAGATCTCTGCAGTTCATCAAGAGTCATCATGGGCCTCTTGGCTGCATCTCTGATCAGTCTTCTCCTTTTGAGATGAAAGTTTAGGGGGACGGCCCGGGTCTTGGTAGATTTGCAGTGGTATGATACTCCTTCCATTTCAATATGATCGCTTGCACAGTGCTCCTTGGGATGTTTAAAGTCTTGGAAATCATTTTGTATCCAAATCCGGCTTTAAACTTCTCCACAACAGTATCACAGACCTGACTCTTGTGTTCCTTGGTCTTCATGATGCTCTCTGTGCTTCAAACAGAACCCGGAGACTATCACAGAGCAGGTGCATTTATACGGAGACATGATTACACTCAGGTTGATTATATTTATCATCATTAGGCATTTAGGACAACATTGGATCATTCAGAGATCCACAATGAACTTCTGGAGTGCGTTTGCTGCACTGAAAGTAAAGGGGCCGAATAATATTGCATGCCCCACTTTTCAGTTTTTGAATTTCCACAAAAATTTAAAATAACAAATACATTTCGTTCAACTTCACAATTGTGTTCAACTTGTTGTTGATTCTTTACCAAAAATTTATCTTTGGTATCTTTATGCTTGAAGCATGATATGTGGGAAATGGTTGAAAAGTTTCAGGGAGCCGAATACTGTCACAAGGCACTGTAACTTTAGACGCTCTTTTCTGTACCCTCTGTAGTTTAGCTATGTCCTTCTTTTACACTGAAGCCCAAAATTGTGCAAACATTCGAAATGTATCCGCACTAGTGATTGTATAGGGGCAAATAGTCTCATGAGGATCTCTGTCTCTCTTACTGCATCCCATTATTTTATTTGTCCTTGCAGCGGCTGCCTGGCACTGGTCACTAAAGTTTGGTGTACCGTCCATCAATACACAAAAGTCTTTTTCTGTGACTGTATTATCATTTAAAACTTAATTATCCATTTCATTTCCACTGGCCAAGTCCAGGACCTTCCATTTATCTGGACTAAACTTCAAATGTAATTTCTAAGCCTAAACCTCCGGATTATATAAATCGCTCGGCAACACAGAATTACAGCCAAATTGGTTCAAAGAAGCAGTTAAACACAACTCATTTGAGAGGCTGTAAATGACACTTACATTTTCTAATTGGCTCTAGTTTTCAAGATACAGGGGTAGTAATTTATGAATGCCTTTGATTTAACTTTAGGGGAAGACTGCAGCTTCATTATTGCATCAACTGTTTGACATCATCAGCAGTGTATTGAGCCATCAGTACTGCATCATTTCAGAGCGACAAGGAGAACCCTGCCATGTCAACCCCTATGGATGCAATCCTAATTTAGAAAGGTCCTTAATAAAAAAAAAAAATAAAAAAAATACATATATATATTCTAGAGCCCAATTCTGACCACTGGGATTGAGTAACGGTTTGGATTTTCCTGTCTAAATACTCTAAATAGAGTAGAAGGTGTTTTGTAGATTGGACTTTCCTGCTCTACCATTTCACCCAAATTATTGTGGGGAGAACGAACATCATTATTTTTAAGTTTTTTACTGTTTATGTAGTTGAAGAATATTTTTTTATTTTTACTATCTTTGGCAATGAGCCTCCCTGTTTTTAGTATTTTCTACCGTAATTTTTTTTTGTTTTTTATACAATTTTTTTAATATAATTATTTAATGCCTAGTCACAACTTTCTTGCTTTAATTCTCTAAATGCTTTCTTTTTTTCATCTTTTATTGTGCAACTTACAGCTCTATTTAGCCCTTTTGACTTTCTTCTATTTCTAGCATGTCTATTTCCATAGGGTATATATTGTGTACATGTCCTATTCAGGATGTTTATAAAAGTGTCCCTTTACTTTGTTTGCAGGATCTTGTCCCAGTTTATGGCACTAAGATCATCTCCTAGCGGCTAGCAATTCTTGAAGTTTAGTGCCCTTGTAGTCCCTCCCCTCTACATCTTATTAAAGATATAAATGAAAACATTATTTTGTGAACAATATTACTTAACCCCTTTGCGACATGCACTCTACTAGTACTGCTGTGCGGGAGGTGCGTTCGGACAAATCATAGTACTAGTACTGCGCTGCTATTTCCTCCAGTCATCGCGCTGCATCACGTGGGGACCGGGTTAAGATGGCGGCTGTCCCTGACATCATCATATGCCAGATGGACCCCTGTAAATGCAGCAGAGATGATATTTTGGGGAATTATGCTGCATATGGGCATAATCCGAAAACCAAAGCTTCGGCAATACTGGAGTACTGATATTCTCTACAGTACACTGGTATTCCGCATGGCCATGACAAGGACATGATTTGACGCAATCCAAAATTTTTTTGCATTATAGTGATAATGTGCCGTGTTCTCCCCGAGACGATCCAAACTTTGATCGTCTATATAAAATTCGGCCAATGGTTGAACACTTCAGCAGAAAATTTGCTGAGGCGTACACACCCTCATCGCCGTAGATGAATCTCAGGTTCATTTCAAAAGGAAGCTAAAATTCAGACAATACCTCCCCATTAAGAGATCGAGGTACGGAATAAAACTGTACAAACTGTGCGAGAGTACCTCAGGATACAGCCACAGATTAATGGTCTACGAGGGGGAGGACACCCAGATTAACTCCCCTGAATGCCCCCCCCTCATCCTGGGGGTGAGAGGGAAAATTGTGTAGGAATTGCTGAACCCACTGCTGGATAAGGGTTACTATCTCTATATTAACTTTTCCACCAGCAGCTCGCTCTTCAATACCCTCTCAGCCAGAGGTACAGTTGAATGTGGCACCAGGCAAAAAAAACAGCGAGGCCTCTGTGACACCCCAGGAGTTCGTGTACCACAGTGGTATTGCCTTCCTCTTTTTAAGAATCTCTTTGGCAGGTAAGCTGGACATGCAACACTTTCTGACTCCAGGCCAGAAGGAGAACTCTGAACCCGGTTTCAGGGGAGCTTCCCTAGATAAACATATATTCTGGCTTGGAGGAGGAGTTAGTGAGTCTGCTGAGACAGTGAAAGAGGAAGGAGCACAGAAGTAAGGAGCTGGAAGAGAGCTGTGACTGGGCTCCTTTCTAAGCTGAAGTGCAAGAACCGGGCACCGGGAGCCCGAGGCTGTGTGGGACTGTATGCCCCACAGCAGAAACCGGAGGGCAGGATATTGAAAGTAATTTGCCCATATCTACACCCTGAGGTACAGCGACATACAGAGCCCGGAATCACCATGGATAGAGACTCCAATAAAATGTCTCTCATCGCCTACCATGCAGGAACTGTCTCAGGACAAAGAGTGAGAGAGGACCTTGGAAGAAGCCATAGGCAGCAAGGGACTATTCTACAGCACATAGCGGAAGGCTCCCAATCTGACCTGACAAGGGGAGTTCACCACATCTTCAGGCTGCCTGGACTCCACCGCCACCTGTTGCTGGTACTCTAGACTGTGGCTGTAAATCATCCGTAAACCAGGTAAAGAGACTGCAACCTTGTGTCCTCTGCTTATTTCTGGCACCACACCATCCTTGCCAAATGCACCAGGAGCCCTGGGGACCCAGCTTCACCTGTGGAAAGCCATACCATCCTTGCTGCAGTGCCACCACTCCCCAGAGGACCCCTTTAAGCGTCGGTCATCCATGACTGAATACCACAGATGGCGTCACAAATATTCTTATTTCAATAACCCCTTTAAAGATATTTCCCTTAATTTGGACTCCCAGGGCCATAGACCGAGTCGCTGCCACCGTGACGACCGGACCCGGTATCGAGTACCCCTAGGCTCTGCGGGCGCTCCACCTCCCTCGGCCACTAATTGGGCAAATTCTGAGAAAAGGTGAAAGCAGAGCCCAAAGCAGTGACAACATGCTGGTGGTCAAGTATAAGGACAAAAGGGATGTCCTTATCTTGACCACCATACACCGTGAAAACAGCTGCCTTGTCACTGATCATGGGACCACAACACAAGTTCCAAAGCCAGATTGTGTCTTGGATTACAATCGGTACATGGGGGGTGTGGATCTTTCAGATCAAGTCCTTAAACCATACGGTGCCATGCGAAAAGCCAAAGTATACTGTAGTATAAAAAAACTGTCCGAGCACATTTAAAAGATGGCAATGAACAATGCTTTTGTGCTGTTCCGATCTGCAGGCAATACGGGGTCCTTCCTTCAGTTTCAGGAGGTAGTCATCAAGGCCCTAATGTTTGGCACTCAGGAAGGTGAGGGCCCCAGTACTTCTGAAATGGATAGTGCCCATATTGTTTCAGGTCAACATTTCTCAGGACAGGTTCCAGCGAGAGGACGATCACAAAAAAGGTGCAGTGTGCTCCGAGAGGGGAATCTGAAAGGACGCAACTTACCATTGTGAAGCCAACATTGAAAAACCTGGCCTTTGCATTAAGGATTGCTTCAAAGTGTACCACATGTCCAGAAATGAATAAAATTAGTTTATACCCTGGTGACACAACACACTTTTATAATCTGATTTACCCCACACACCTTACACATAACACCACATTATAAATTCACCAGTAAAAACAAAAGCATAATAATTACTATAAAACTATGCCTCTAGATAAAATCCTTCAGGGGTGTAGTTTGCAAAATGGGGTCACTTGTGGAGGATATCCACTGTATAGGCACATCAGGGGCTCTGCAAACGCAACATGATGCCCGCAGACCATTCCATCAAAGTCTGCAATCCAAAACATCAATCCTTCCATTCCGAGCCCTGCCGTGCACCCAAAGAGTGGTTCTCTTCCACATATAGGGTATACCCATACCTAGGAGAAATTACAACACACCTTTTTCAGTCTATTTTCTCCTATTACCCATGTGAAAAAAAAATCAGGGCTAAAAGATGATTTTTGTGGAAAAAATGTGTTTGTTTTTTGTTCATGACTCAATGCTTTAATGTTCTGTGAGGCACTTCAAAGTTCACGGTGCTCGCCACATATCTAACTAAATTCCTTGGGAGGTCTAGTTTCCAAAATGGGGTCGCTTATGGGAGATTTCCACTGTTTAGGCACATCAGGGGCTCCGCAAACGCAACATGATGCCCGCAGATCATTCCATCAAAGTCTGCAATCCAAAACGTCACTCCATCCATTCAGAGCCCTGCCGTGTATCCAAACTAGACATAAAGTTGTAGCATGCATAGTACATACGGGGAAAATCATGATATATTGCACCTTAGTATATACATGCAACTAGTATATTACCCCATATATGTATGCTACGGACTAAATAGGGACAACTGCAATAAACAGATATCCTAATCACCACAAAACGCAGCTATATCCCATAAAATATCACTTTTATTAACATCCACTAAAATCAATACAAATACATAGGCACAAAGGACAGAGGTAGGGATGGTGGAGCACTGATCAGCAGTACACTGTACAAACAAAGGGGCCTAGGGTACCACTCATAGCTAACACACACTGTATTGAATTACACTCGGATAACAGCCCATATGAATAAATAGATTGCCATAATTAATAATAGTAAAGCAGGCCCGATATCCAACACCTCAATAGGTGTAAACAAAGATGTCATACCTGACGTGTGCAGCAAATGGGGGACCCAGGGCCCACCCAGACGTGCGTTTCGGAGCGACAACGCAGCTCCTTCCTCAGGGGGTATCCAAACTGTGGTTTTCCCCAACATATGGGGTATCGACGTACTCAGGAGAACTTGCTCAACAACTTTAGCTGACCATTTTCTCCTTTAACCCTTGTGAAAGTAAAAAAATTGTTGCTAAAATATCATTTTTGGGGAAAATATATGATTTTGTTTTTTTATTTTCACTTCTCTACGTTCTAAACTTCTGTAAAGCACCTAGGGGTTCAAAGTGCTCACCACACAGCTAGATACATTTTTTGAAGTGTCTAGTTTCCAAAATCACTTGTGGGGTTTTAGAAAATGTTTAGGCACATCAGGTGCTCTTCAGATGCGACATGGCGTCCGCTCTCAATTCCAGCCAATTTTGCGTTCAAAATGTCAAAATGTACTCCTTCACTTCTGAGCCCTGCCGTGCGCCCAAACAGTAGTTTTCCCCCACATATGGGGTATCGGCATACTCAGGCGAAATTGCTCAACAACTTTAGCTGACCATTTTCTCCTTTTACCCTTGTGAAAATAAAATTGTTGCTAAAATATGATTTTTGTGACTAAAAAGTTACATGTTAATTTTTTCGTTCTACGTTGCTTCAGCTCCTGTGAAGCACCTAAAGAGTTAATAAACTTCTTGAATGTGGTTTTGAGCAACATGAGGGGTGCAGTTTTTAGAATGGCGTCACATTTTGATATTTTCTTTCATATAGACCCCTCAAAGTGACTTAAAATATGATGTGATCCCTAAAAAAATGGTATTGTAAAATTTGTTGAAAAAATGAAAATTCGCTGGTCAAATTTTAACCCTTTATAACTTCCTAACAAAAGAAAATTTTAGTTCCAAAATTGTTCTGATGTAAAGTAGACATGTGGGAAATGTTATTTATTAACTATTGCGTGAGTCGACTCTCTTATTTAAGGGCATAAAAATTTATAAAAAGTTTGAAAATTACAAACCTTCAGTTTTTTTCACAAATAAACGCAAGTCATATCGAAGAAATTTTACCGCTATCATAAAGTACAATATGTCACGAGAAAGCAATCTTAGAATCCGTGGCATCCATTGAAGCGATCCAGAGTTATCTCATAAAGTGAGAGTGGTCAGAATTGTAAAAATTGACCTGTCATGAAGGTGAAAACAGGCTCCGTGGTTAAAGGGGTTTTCACGGAAAAAGGTCATTTTAAACCAGTGTTTCCCAAACTCCAGTCCTCATGGACCCCACGGGTCATGTTTTCAGGATTTCCATAGTGTTGCACAGGTGAGACAAATCCTGATGCCTTGATGATACTTCCACTACTTGAGCAATACAAAGGAAATCCTGAAAACATGACCCATGGGGTCAATAAGGACTGTAGTTTGGGAAACACTGTTTTAAACAATAGATTTTGGAATGAGCCTTTAATCCTTATTAAATCCATACCTAAGGGAGTAAATATTAAATATAAATGAGGCCGTAAAGGGAGTTACACAGAACCATATCTATAAAACAGAGACTGGTATGTTGAAGAGGCACAGGAGAAAACTCTTTGATTAGGAGCTCTCTCCCTCCAAATGTCTGAGGCCCAACTCATTGACCATACCATAAGAGTATCCTCCCCTGCTGGGAAATTAAAGAAGTTGGACAACTCCTTGTCATACCCACTGTTGGCCTTGGAAAAATAAAAAAGCTTATACTCCCTATGTCGGCGCCATTACAACGGTGTCGGCACTCGTGGTCCTGAGGCCCTTGTACAGTTGTTATGACACATGAATCAGGTGCCCAATCAGCACAGGCATCACTGTCCTCACGTTCATACGAATTGAACACCAAGAGAAAGTCAGAGATCAGATGCTGCCCGGACTTCCGCTTCATGTTCAATTTGACAGAAAGCTGGGAAAGTGACACCAGCGCTGATTGGGTGCCGGAGTCACGTGTCACCACAAATGCACAGGAGACTCAGGATTTTGCAGGTTTTCCCACCTACAAAGAATGGAGAGGTATGCGTCATCTGTGAGAGACAGAATCTTAAAAAAAAATCCAGTAAATCACATTGTATGACTTTTACATATTTGATTTGGATTTTATTGCATGGAATAATTATTTTATACAATACAAAACACAGCTTAATATTTGAGATTGAAACCTATGTTTGCATTTAGAAAGGTCAGATGTTTCCTATAGTTCTTGGCTATGCTTGCACATACTGCCGCAGGGATTTTAGCTCACGCCTTCAAACAGATCTTCTCTAGATCTTTCATGTTTCAGGGCTGTCGCGTGGCAACATTGAGTTTTAGCTCCTTCCAAAGATTTTCTCTTGGGTTAAGGTCCGGAGACTGGGTAGGCCACCCCAGGACCTTGAAATGCTTCTTACGGAGCCAGTTGCCCTGGCTGTATGTTTCAGGTCATTGTCATGCTGGAAGACCCAGCCTTGACCCATCTTCAATGCTCTTAATAAGGGAAGGAGGTTGTTGGCCAAAATTATCCTTACTGTCCGGACCCTTCTTGGAGTTTGGGATCAATGTTGGGCAACTATCTATACTGGAACTAATTTCCTTTCCCTTAAGAAGTTGTATCCCAGACTGTATATGGACATGAGAAATTCCCTTTTATCATCATAATGGACCTTCATTGCCAGAAGAGCGACTTTTATCACTTTTATTGTTCGTATGCATTTACGATTTCCTATGTATGTCTTTATGGAGCACTGCTGTAATATGCATTATGTATTTATTGTGCACTTTATTTATATATGGCATGTTTTTCATATTTTGTTGTTTTGTCACACATTTTTATCACATATATGTCACACTTGGGGTATATTTTTTGCACTTACAACTTGCTGATTATTGATTGTGTTTTTTTTAATATTTATGCATTTATCACTTTATTGTGGGAATCTCCTAGTTTGCCCATGTCCTGAGATTAGAAAGGGACTATGTACTAGACTTTGCCCTTCAATTTGCCCATTTCCAAAATGGCGGCCTCGCAGGCGCGCATGCCCACTGTGATAGTATCCACAGGGTGTCACCTCCGGCGGCGGAAGCAGCTAGGCTTGGTCTTTGACGTCATGAAGGATATCCTACTGACCCGCCTCGCTGCTGTTGATGCCCGACGTGTCGCCATTTCCGGGAACTATGTGCAGTGCGCATGCGCCGTTTAGCGCTACTTTGTGATCGGCACTTAGTCCGGACGGTATATAAATCTTGTTAGGACACACCGTGTTACAGCCCCCCGAGGAAGCCCACGTGAAACGCGCGTCGGGGCTGCACTGGACCGCACATCACGCAGGCTCATTCATGGGTAAGCTGTCCTTCCACTTGATTACTTTTTACATCCTTGTTTGGTGTTCCATTTGACTATTTCACCTATGCAATGTGGCAGGGCAGTATATGATACTTCCGTTGTTTGGGACATATGTGCAATTATTAAGATCAGAGCGTGACAATTGATTTTACACTGACATACTTGATATTGGCTGCTGAATTTTATTCGCACCATATATTCTATGTTGTTACTCTGGTGGAACAGTTTCTCCCTGATCCTGCTTACGTTTTGTGATGTGGTCTGGTCCTCACACCTGAGCCTTTGTATCTGTTTGACTTGTATTGTATATATTGTCTTGTCATTTCTTTTATGCCTAATTATTTAAATAAACTTTTTTTTTTTTTTTAAATATATTTTCTAGACTATAACTCCGTTGCTTTTGTAGGATATATGGTATTGAGAGTGTCTATATGCACCTTATCCTGACTTTTTTCCGATTGGCATTGCCAGCTTACATGGATATTTACGATGTTTCAGTGGTTTCTGCTTCTAAGTTTCTATTTTGGTCTCATCTGACCACATGACCTTCTCCCATGCCTTCTCAAGATCATGCAAATGGTCACTGGTGGAGTTCAAACTGGCCTGGACATCTGCTGGTGAGAGCAGAGGGACCTTGCGTGCACTGCAGGATTTTAATCCATGACAGTGTAGTGTGTTAATAACGGTAAAGTTTGAGACTGTGGTCCCAACTCTCTTCAGGTCATTGCCAGGTCCTCCTGTGTAGTTCTGGACTGGTTCTTGACCTTTTTCAAAACCAACCTTACGCCACAAAACAAGATCTTGCATGGAGCCCCAGACCAAGGAAGATTGACAGTCATCTTGTGTTTCTTCCATTCTCTAATAATTGTGCCAACAGCTGTTGCCTTCTCACAATCACCAAGGTTGCCTTCTACCGGCCTTGTTCAGGTCTACAATTTTGTTCCCGGTGTCCTTAGACAGCTCTTTGGACTTAGCCATGGTGGAGAGGTTGGAGTGTGATTGAGTGTGTGGACAGGTGTCTTTTATACAGGTAACGAGTTCAAATAGGCGCAATTAATACAGGGAATGAGTGCAGAGTAGGAAGGCTTCTTAAAGAAAAACTAACAGGTCTGTGAGAGCCAGAATTCTTGGTGGTTGGTAGGTGATCAGATACTTATTTCATGCAATAAAATGCAATTTAATTATGTAAAAATCATACAATGTGATTTTCTGTTTATTTTTAGATTCTATCTCTCACAATTGAAGAGTACCTACAATAAAAATTACAGACCTTTCCATGCTTTGCAAACTTGCAAAATCAGCAGTATAACAAATACTTATTCTCATCACTGTATGTAACAGGCTAAGGGAATTCTTGGTCAAGTAGGTGTAGGGGACGGGGACCTGGCGAGCCGTACGGACGGGTGGAACCATTGTTGCCGGGAGTCGGGGTTCCGGGGGACGGATTTGAAGGGCGGATGAGAAGCCAGGCGGAGGTGACAGGAGACGGAGTGACGCAGGGAGAGGGGTTGATAAAAGGAAAAGCGCGCGAAAGCAGGGGCACAGAAGCGCGGGAGATCTCTGAGGGGAGGAAACTGCAGCGGAGTTGTCGTGTGTGTGCAGGCCGCAGTGAAACTTGCTGGAAACAGGGGGAGAACGTGCAGCAGACGCTGCGGACAATTACCAGAGCCCCCAGAAAGCGGCGCAACCGTCGTCAGCGACCCCCAAAGCATAGGGGTAACGCTGATCATCTCAGGGACAGTATTACCGCACTTCCCGGGAGTATCTTGCCAGAAAGTGCTCCGGTTCCTCCTGGGTTTGTCTCAGCTGTCACTGATACGGATTACTCTGCTAATTCTCCTCGAAAAGACTCCTCTTTGGACTTGGAAACTGTTACCCCGGATCAACGTCTGCCTGCAGGGAGTGACACAGCACCGCAACAGACATTCTGGTCTCGAATTTGCACCTGGGCTCGTCGACAGAGGACACCTCCTTCCCCCGCCATCAGGACTACGTCACTGACGGAACTCCACCATCAGGACTACGTCGCTGACGGAACTTCACCATCAGGACTGCATCGTTGAAACAGCGCTGATAAGTGAACTTTGTTGACTTTTTCTTGTTAGGGGGCCACTAGTGAAGCGTTGTCGCGTTCCGCGGGTATAGTTCAGGGCGCCTATATAGTAGATAGGAGAAATTGTGATCTTGTATTTAAGTTCCCTGCGTGGAAAACTGTTGTTATCTTTGTTGGGTGGGAAGTTAAAGGAAAGTTAACAAAAACGTTACTTGCTTTCTGGCTCCTTTTTGTCCCTGCATCCTTCTTTACCTGCGGTCTCTTCATTTGGCGTAGTCGGCAGGATGCAGGATCCAAAGAGGGAGCCCGAAGATACGGAGGATGGGGCTGGGCCGAGAGCGTCTCTCTCATTGGGGGCCATGTTAAATAATCTGCCCAAATTTAATGGGAGCAACATGTTGTTGTGGAGCTGGACTGAAAGGATGCGGGGGCTGCTGAGAATGCATCCTATGACCCCGGCCCTGGAAGCAGAGGTGGCCATTATGGCCTTAGACGGAGAGGCCCGGGATTCAGTGATGTTGAGACCCCCCACAGAGCGGAATACTTTTACCCGGGTGTTAAATGTGTTAGAGGGGACGCACGGGGACCCCACCGACGTGGGAGAGCTGCGGGCCCGGTTGTTTAGACGGCGACAAAAAGAGGGCGAGACTGTCACTCAGTACATGAATGCTCTGCAAGAGCTAAACATTGCAATCGTGCGGAAAGATGGTATGGGGATGGGACATGTGGACGTGACCCTGCGCGACCAGCTGGTGACGGGACTGAGAGATGAGTTGACCAAACAGGCTCTACGTGAGCGAGTGCGGGTCGACCCGCGCCTGACTTTCTCCGACATAGGCAATGAGGCCCGCACCCGGGAGCAAGAGAGGGGGGTGACGGTCCCGACAGGAGAGACTAAGGTTATCCAGACAGCCGCCGCAGGAGAGGGTGAGCCGTCGTGGGTTCAAGAGATGCGGCAGGAGCTAAAACAAATCAGAGACGAACTGGCTGAAGTTAAAAAGAATGCGCGAAGCCCAAGGGAGTTACCCCGGGGACAAGGGTCTAGGAGTCCAGCTCGTGGCGCTCGTCCAGGATATTATCCGGCCCCCGGTGTTTGCTATGGTTGCGGGAAGGCCGGACATTTCGCACGGGAGTGCCCCCGTGGAGGGAGGGCCTCGTCCCGTCAGGCGTTAAACTAGAGGACTCCGAGCTAAGGGGACGACGCTCGGAGTCAGAGTCCCCGCGGATGGGTGGTGAAAGTCCCGGAAATTTGGTTGCCAGCTGCCCCCTGGTTTGGGCAGAGTTTGAAGGGCGGGCTGTACGTTGTCTGGTGGACACTGGGTCCCAAGTCACGACTATGCCCGAGGCATATTTTAGAAAACACTTTCCTTTGACAGTCAGACCCCAATGGGGTCCCGTAATTCGGTTACAGGCCGCCAATCAGCTGCCCATCCCAGTGGAAGGGGTCACCTGGATGCAAATATCTTTATGTGGGAAGGACCTGGGCCGCCGGGGGGTTGTGTTAACACGGGGAGATCCCAGCCCTCAACATACTGTGACCTTGGGGATGAACGTATTGAAAGATTTTGGCAGTTTTCTGTTAGGGGAGACTACGCAAGAGACACTCAATCAGTGGGGGACCAGTACACCTCAGGGCTCCGTGTTCAGACAGTTAGTGAGGGAAGTCCGGGTACAAGAGACCTGTCAGGAGGGAGACATACTAGGGAGAGTAATTACTTCCCCGACAACAAAGGTGACGTTCCCCCCAGGACAGACTGTTATATCCCTGCCCATACGAGCTCGCATCCCTCTAGAAGGAGTACAAGTACAGATTGAGCCCACCTTTACATCCCCTTTGCCCACAGGACTGCTGGTGGCCCGAACTCTGGCTACTGTTAAAAATGGGGCCGTACCAGTGCGATGTGTGAATGTGGACGAACACGATGTCGTGCTACGGGTCCGAAGTGAGATGGCCAAAGTGTTACGACCTTTAGAAGTGATGCCCCCTCCAGATACTTTGCAGTTAAAGGTGGATTCCCCTGATCCCTGGATGGTCAGTGTCCGGTCTACGCAGGATCCTGAGCCGATAGCGTTTCGGAAGGGTCAAACTATTCTGGAGCACATGCGGACAGAATTATCGGGCCTGGATCCATCACAGATCTCACAAGTGCAGCGACTCCTTGGACATTATGCTAAAGTGTTCGCACAACATGAAGATGATTTTGGCTGTACCACGGCCATCGAACATGGAATTCCGACCGGGGATACAGTGCCCATCAGGGAGCGGTACAGACAGATTCCCCCGCAGATGTACCAGGAAGTAAAGACGTTGTTAGGCCAGATGCTACAAAAGGGAGTGATCCGCGAGAGTCAGAGCCCGTGGGCTGCCCCGATCGTGCTTGTGCGGAAAAAGGACGGCACGCTCCGGTTCTGTGTGGACTACCGTAAGCTAAATGCATGCACCGTCCGAGACTCTTATCCACTTCCCCGTATTGAGGAGTCTCTCTCCGTGCTGGGTCGGGCCAAATATTTTTCCACCTTAGACCTAGCCAGCGGATACTGGCAGGTCCCGATGACAGAAGCAGATCGTCCTAAGACAGCGTTTATCCTTCCCATGGGACTATTCGAGTTCAATCGGATGCTGTTTGGGCTGGCCAACGCTCCAGGCACCTTCCAACGATTAATGGAGCGGTGTCTGGGGGATTTGAACTTCGAGGCCACTCTCATTTATCTGGATGACATCATCATCTATGCCCCAACATTCGAGGAACATCTGTGCCGACTGGAGCAGGTACTAGACCGGTTACTGAAATACGGGCTTAAGGTGAAACCCCAGAAGTGTCACTTGTTCCGGGAACAGATCGAGTACCTGGGGCATGTGGTGTCCGCCGAAGGAGTCCGGCCATCACAGGAGAAGATTGCTGCAATCCAGGAGTGGCCCACACTGGAGACCTCCAAGGATGTACGGGCGTTCTTGGGCCTCGCTGGGTACTACCGGCGCTTCGTGAAGAACTTTGCTCGCCGTTCTCACAATCTACAAGTCCTGCTGAAAGGAAGCTCCCCCAAGGAACGGGGAAAGAAGATACAATGGCAGGAGCCACAAGAAGCAGCGTTCCGGGACTTGAAGACAGCTCTCATGGAGCCGCCGGTGTTGGCTTATGCGGACTTTTCTCAACCGTTCATCCTACACACCAACGGCAGCTCTCAGGGATTGGGGGCTGTGTTGTCTCAGGTTCAGGATGGGCGGGAGAGAGTGATCGCCTATGCGAGTCGGTCTCTTCATGACTCTGAGTTGAACCCGGACAATTACAGTTCTTTCAAGGTGGAGCTGCTGGCCGTGGTGTGGGCTATGACGGAGCGGTTCGCTGAGTACCTGGCAGGTTCTGAGGTGCTGATACGCACGGATAACAACCCATTGGCACATCTGGAAAATGCGAAATTGGGTGCCCTGGAACAGCGCTGGGTAGCCCAGATGGCCAAGTACAGATACCGTATCCTCTACAAGCGAGGAGCGGAGAATGTTCATGCTGACGCATTATCCCGTCTGCGAAAGAACACCCCAAGAACTAACCGAGATGAGGAGCTGGAGGGAGAAGAAATCCCCTACGCCATCGGGGGCGCTGCTCGGACGGCTGTGAGTCGGGAGCAGACTGGGAACGGAACGGCTACAGGACTGTTGGTTCAGAGTCGGGACGAATGGATACGGCTGCAACAGGAAGACCAGGAACTAGCTCCCTTACGACAGTGGATAACGAATGGTCTATTGCCCGTGAGAACTCCTGGACAAACTCTCCCGTCAGACTTGAACCTTCTTCTGCGGCAATGGGAGCGCCTAACTCTTCAGGACGGGCTCTTATGCCACTTAACCATGGCTCAGGCAGATTCCGAGCCGACGTGGCAGATGGTCTTACCAGGGCCCGTGGTGGCCGCAGTTGCTAAAGAAGCTCATGAGTCCGGGGCACACTTCGGGGTGAAGAGGACGTTTAAGTGGCTGCAAACTCGGTTCTATCATCCTCGGCTGCTTGCGGAAGTACAAACTGCCTGTAGACAATGTCGACAATGTGAGTTAACCAAGTCACCGGAGGAAAGGGCGCCTGTGCGGAGCATCACGACGTCTGCCCCTTTTGAAGTATTAATGATAGACTACATTACCATTGGAGCAGCGCATCAAGGCTACGAATACTGCCTCGTTATGGTAGATCATTTTTCAAAATTCGCGGTAGTCACCCCTACCCGTGATCAGACAGCGGAGTCGGCGGCGAGCGCTATCTGTAAGAACTTTATTCAAGTTTACGGCTGTCCGAGGCGAATACATTCGGATCAAGGCGCCTGTTTCTTGAGCAAAGTCATGAATGAGCTGCATCGTCTCTACGGCATTGATAAGTCACGCACCACACCGTATCACCCCCAGGGAAATGGGGCTTGTGAGCGGTTTAACCGGACTCTGCTTCAAATGTTGCGTGCGCTAGAACAGGATCAAAAGACCCGCTGGCCGGAGTATGTGTCTGACCTAGTGTGGATCTACAACAATAGAGTTCATCAAGTCACAGGACGCACCCCGTATGAAGTGGTCTTTGGACGCCCAGGGAAAGGCGTGACAGATCTGGAACTGTCTTCAGAGGAAGAGGGCCCCCGAGCAGGGATGGCTTCGTGGGTGCGTGATCATCGACATCGGCTGCGGACCTTACACGGGATGGTGCACACTCGAATTCGGGAAGTGGAGCATCGGAGCACCCCTACAGCAGAACCCCCAGAGTTCCGGCCAGGTGATCGAGTACTAGTTCGAGAGTGAAGACCACAAAACAAGTTAGACCACCGTTGGGAAAAAACACCCTATCGGGTACTTCGCCGTTTAGACCCGCATGGACCTGTATATGAAGTGCGATCTGAAGTCCCCGGAAGTACAGGTATTCGCATACTCCATCGCAACATGCTCCGTTTGTGTCGCTCTGTTGACTCGGACACCCCAGAATCCGCAATCAGGGAAGAGCCACCTACGACCGAGTCCCCCAACAACCATTGGTGGGATGAAGAGGATGATGAAGAAGAAGAACGGCGTCAAAATACTCCCCCTATCTCGACTACTACACTACCCCTAATCAGACGCCCCTCCGTTGACTGCATTCCCCCGACACCCCCTACACAAGGACCCCAGCTACGATGTTCTGAACGTTCTACTGCAGGTAGACCCCCAACTCGCTACAGTCCTGACTTACACGCTAGACAGACTCAAGTGTGGAACAATCCGTCGGGTGGGCGACCTGTCAGTTCGAAGGCCTCGCCCAGGGACTGGCGAGCATACAGGGTGGGGGAATGTAGGGGACGGGGACCTGGCGAGCCGTACGGACGGGTGGAACCATTGTTGCCGGGAGTCGGGGTTCCGGGGGACGGATTTGAAGGGCGGATGAGAAGCCAGGCGGAGGTGACAGGAGACGGAGTGACGCAGGGAGAGGGGTTGATAAAAGGAAAAGCGCGCGAAAGCAGGGGCACAGAAGCGCGGGAGATCTCTGAGGGGAGGAAACTGCAGCGGAGTTGTCGTGTGTGTGCAGGCCGCAGTGAAACTTGCTGGAAACAGGGGGAGAACGTGCAGCAGACGCTGCGGACAATTACCAGAGCCCCCAGAAAGCGGCGCAACCGTCGTCAGCGACCCCCAAAGCATAGGGGTAACGCTGATCATCTCAGGGACAGTATTACCGCGCTTCCCGGGAGTATCTTGCCAGAAAGTGCTCCGGTTCCTCCTGGGTTTGTCTCAGCTGTCACTGATACGGATTACTCTGCTAATTCTCCTCGAAAAGACTCCTCTTTGGACTTGGAAACTGTTACCCCGGATCAACGTCCGCCTGCAGGGGGTGACACAGCACCGCAACAGACATTCTGGTCTCGAATTTGCACCTGGGCTCGTCGACAGAGGACACCTCCTTCCCCCGCCATCAGGACTACGTCACTGACGGAACTCCACCATCAGGACTACGTCGCTGACGGAACTTCACCATCAGGACTGCATCGTTGAAACAGCGCTGATAAGTGAACTTTGTTGACTTTTTCTTGTTAGGGGGCCACTAGTGAAGCGTTGTCGCGTTCCGCAGGTATAGTTCAGGGCGCCTATATAGTAGATAGGAGAAATTGTGATCTTGTATTTAAGTTCCCTGCGTGGAAAACTGTTGTTATCTTTGTTGGGTGGGAAGTTAAAGGAAAGTTAACAAAAACGTTACTTGCTTTCTGGCTCCTTTTTGTCCCTGCATCCTTCTTTACCTGCGGTCTCTTCATAGGTTTCCCACTGCCCTATGATATTAGTGTTAATCTTTCTAATACGCTCAAAAATTGCTCGTCTTTTGGCTCCATCTTTAAAGATCCGGATATTCCGTGCCATGAAATTTATTGTTAGACCCATGCTCTTGCGCCTGAGATAACTTTCAGTATTACAACAAATGTCGCATTTCAGACTTATTTTTCTAAAACAAAACAGAATATTAACATATGCGTAGCCCAAGAAAATCCAGTACTGTAACCCTACCCCAAAACCTTCTCCCACCCTAACTGACACAACCCTTCCTTTAATTGTCAAGGATGGGGCTCAAACACAAATAGAACGATCAACTTGTGTTTGAGCCCCATCGTAACAGGGAATCCCCACGTGTTGAGGCTGTCTAAGGCCGGCGTCACACTAGAGAGGAATACAGACAAGTGAGAGGCGCAAAAACAACGCATTGCACACGGACCAATGTTTCTCTATGGGGCAGCTCCAATCAGTCGTATATTTCTCTGCCGTATTTTATGGGTTGAGAAAATCGCATGCTGCGTTTGTCAGCGTATTGCGCAAAAAATCCACCAATGAAAGTCTATGGGGGCGAGAAAAATACGGATTACACATGGACCATGCGTGTGACTTGCGAGAAATACGCACCGGTGTTCTATAGAAAAGCCGGTAATTCAGTGCGGTGTACAGTAAAATCACACTGACAGGTTTTATTAGAATAGGTAAAATAAATGTCTACACATAGAATAGGGGTATATATATATACATACATACATATATACTGTGTATATATATATATATATATATATGTATATATATATATATATATATCTATATATATAATTGTCTAAGGGTTTTTTCGTCTGTCTGTCTGTCCTGGAAATCCTGCGTCTCTGATTGGTCGAGGCCGCCAGGCCTCGACCAATCAGAGACGGACACAGCATGGCGACGATGATGTCATAATGGAAATCCCGCATCTCTGATTGGTCGAGGCCGCCTGGGCCTCGACCAATCAGCGACGGGCACAGCATCGACGAAGATGTCATAATGGTTGCCATGGCGACGATGATGTCATAAAGGTTGCCTTGACCAATCAGCGACGGGCACAGTCTGCCGGGAATTCTGGAATCATCATTGTCCATATACTACGGGGACATGCATATTCTAGAATACCCGATGCGTTAGAATCGGGCCACAATCTAGTATATATATATATATACAGTGCCTACAAGTAGTATTCAACCCCCTGCAGATTTAGCAGGTTTACACATTTGGAATTAACTTGGCATTGTGACATTTGGACTGTAGATCAGCCTGGAAGTGTGAAATGCACTGCAGCAAAAAAGAATGTTATTTCTTTGTTTATTTTTTTTTTAAATTGTGAAAAGTTTTTTCAGAGGGTCATTTATTATTCAACCCCTCAACCCACCAGAATTCTGTTTGGTTCCCCTAAAGTATTACGAAGTAGGTCAGGCACAAAGAACAATGAGCTTCACATGTTTGGATTAATTATCTCTTTTTCCAGCCTTTTCTGACTATTTAAGACCCTCCCCAAACTTGTGAACAGCACTCATACATGGTCAACATGGGAAAGACAAAGGAGCATTCCAAGGCCATCAGAGACAAGATCGTGGAGGGTCACAAGGTTGGCAAGGGGTACAAAACCCTTTCCAAGGAGTTGGGCCTACCTGTCTCGACTGTTGGGAGCATCATCCGGAAGTGGAAGGCTTATGGAACTACTGTTAGCCTTCCACGGCCTGGACAGCCTTTGAAAGTTTCCTCCCGTGCCGAGGCCAGGCTTGTCCAAAGAGTCAAGGCTAACCCAAGGACAACAAGGAAGGAGCTCCGGGAAGATCTCATGGCAGTGGGGACATTGGTTTCAGTCAATACCATAAGTAACGTACTCCACCGCAATGGTCTCCGTTCCAGACGAGCCCGTAAGGTACCCTTACTTTCAAAGCGTCATGTCAAGGCTCGTCTACAGTTTGCTCATGATCACTTGGAGGACTCTGAGACTGACTGGTTCAAGGTTCTCTGGTCTGATGAGACCAAGATCGAGATCTTTGGTGCCAACCACACACGTGACGTTTGGAGACTGGATGGCACTGCATACGACCCCAAGAATACCATCCCTACAGTCAAGCATGGTGGTGGCAGCATCATGCTGTGGGGCTGTTTCTCGGCCAGGGGGCCTGGCCATCTGGTCTGCATCCATGGGAAGATGGATAGCACGGCCTACCTGGAGATTTTGGCCAAGAACCTCCGCTCCTCCATCAAGGATCTTAAGATGGGTCGTCATTTCATCTTCCAACAAGACCCAAAGCACACAGCCAAGAAAACCAAGGCCTGGTTCAAGAGGCAAAAAATCAAGGTGTTGCAGTGGCCTAGTCAGTCTCCTGACCTTAACCCAATTGAAAACTTGTGGAAGGAGCTCAAGATTAAAGTCCACATGAGACACCCAAAGAACCTAGATAACTTGGAGAAGATCTGCATGGAGGAGTGGGCCAAGATAACTCCAGAGACCTGTGCCGGCCTGATCAGGTCTTATAAAAGACGATTATTAGCTGTAATTGCAAACAAAGGTTATTCCACAAAATATTAAACCTAGGGGTTGAAGAATAATTGACCCACAATTTTATGTTTAAAATTTATAAAAATTTAACTGAGCAACAAAAGTTTTTGGTTTGTAAGATTTATGCATCTGTTAATAAATCCTGCTCTTGTTTGAAGTTGGAAGGCTCTAACTTATTTGCATCTTATTAAACCTGCTAAATCTGCAGGGGGTTGAATACTACTTTTAGGCACTGTATATATATATATATATATATGTCATTGACACACACACATATATCTATATATATAATTGTCTAAGGTCCAGTTCCGTCTGTTTGTCTGTAATGGAAATTCCGCGTTGCTGATTGATCGTGGCTGGCTGGGCGCGACCAATTAGCGACAGGCACGGTCCGGCCGTGAATTGGCCCCTCCCTACTCCCCTCCAGTCAGTGCCACATAGCAATTTAGCAGTCCGTTCAACAGACTGCGTTACACCGCGGCATAACGCAGTCCATTAATGCTGCTATTAACCCTGTAAGTGTGACGAACTTTTTACTATTGATGCTGCCTATGCAGCATCAATAGTAAAAACATATAATGTTAAAAATAATAATAAAAAAATCATTATATTCTCATCTTCCGGCGTCTGCGGCAGCCTTTCCTGCTCCTCGCTCCCAAGAATGCATTGCGGCAATGACCCCAGATGATGTAGCGGTCATGGCTGTGTTATATACTACATGGGCTGTTATATAATGCGTGGCCTGTTGCTATATACTACGTGGGCTGTTATATACTGCGTGGGCTGTTATATACGACTGCATGGGCTGTGTTATATACTACGTCGCTGTGCTATATACTACATAGGCTGTGCTATATACTACGTGGTTGTGCAATATACTACGTGGCTGTGCTATATACTACGTGGCTGTGTTAAAACTACATACATATTCCAGAATACCCGATGCGATAGAATCGGGCCACCATCTAGTATTTATAAAGTAATATTTAATACAGAGCTAGATAGCTTAAAAGCCGGTAATTCAATTGCCGGCTTTTGCTATCTCCTTATCAAACCCGACAGGATATGAGACATGGTTTACATACAGTAAACCATTTCATAGCCCTTAATTTTTTACATATTCCTCACTAATTATGTTAGTAGAGGGTGTGTGCAAAATTTGGGGGCTCTAGCTCTTAATATAAAGGGTTAAATCAAGGAAAAAACTGGCTTGGGCTCCCGAGCAATTTTCTCTGCCCGAGTGGGAAACCCAGTGACTGAGGGCAGATATTAATAGCCTAGAGAGAGACCATGGATATTGGCCCCCCCTGGCTAAAAACATCTGCCCCCATCGACTTACAGATGTGCCTATTCTGGCACTTAGCCTCTCTCTTCCCACTCCCGAGTAGCGGTGGGATATGGGGTAACAAGGGGTTAATGTTACCTTCCTAATGTAAGGTGAAATTAAGCCTGGTTAATAATGGAGAGATGTCAACAAGACACCTATTATTAATCCAATAGTAGTAAAGGGTTAATAGTACACACACATGAAGAATAAAGTATTTTAATGAAGTAAAAACACACATGGGGTTGTAAAATCTTTATTGTACGCTTAATCCACCTGAAGACCCTCGTTCTGTAAAAGAAAAAAAAAGAAAAAAGAAACAATATCTCATACCTCTCCAGAGCTCAGTCAGGTCCCACGCTGTAAATCCATCTGAAGGGGTTAAATAATTTTACAACAAGGAGCCTGCTAATGCAACTGTTGCTCCTGCTTGTAAAAACTGGGGAATAAATGGAAAGCAGGGGAACGTAGCTACCTAGACTTGCCGTGATGCGCCCCCTGCTGGCATAAACTCATATGAACTCGAGCGTGAAAAAATATTCAGAAAAATTCCCACGCTCGAGTTCATATGAGTTTCTGCCCGCAGGGGGCGCAGCACCGCAAGTCTAGGTAGCTACGTTCCCTGCATTCCATTCCCTATAGACTTTCATTGGCAGATTTTTTACGCAATACGCTGACAAACGCAGCATGCTGCGATTTTCTCAGCCCGTAATATACGGCCGAGAAATATACGGCAGATAGGAGCTGCCCCTTAGAGAATTATTGGTCCGTGTGCAATGCTTAGTTTTTGCGCCTCTCATATGTCCGTAAAACTCTTTAGTGTGACGCCGGCCTAAGTGAGAGGTACACGCGGCTTCGCTCCGCACACATCGTACACACATGCCTCCGCTCCGTACACCTCATACACACACGGCTCCGCTCCGCACACCTCGTACACACGTGACTCTACTCCGTACACCTCGTACAAGTGCGGCTCCACTCCGTACACCTCGTACATGCATGGCTCCACACCGTACACATTGTACACACATGCCTCCGCTCCGTACACCTGATACACACGGCTTTGCTCCATACACCTCATAAACACACGGCTCCGCTCCGTACACCTCGTACACACAAGGCTCCGCTCCGTACACCTCGTACATGCATGGCTCCACTCCGCACAAATTGTAGACACACTACTCCGCTCCGTACACCTCGTACACACACGACTCTGCTACATCCACCCTGTAAACCCCTCTTGACCCCACACATAAACTTCACCTCATCCAGCACCATGACAACCAGCACAGCAGAGTCCTGCATACACTGAGGCCCCTGATCATGTGACCCCTGACTCCTCCCTTCCTGTGACCTCATCCCAGGTCCTGTGCGCACAGAGCAGCCATATATGTGGTGTGTGGCTCTGCAGGTGGAGGTAGGTGCTGGAGATTCCCCATTACTGGGCGCAGGGGACATTAACCCCCTCAGTGCTGAGCCTGAGATAAATCTCTGTATGTGACTATAATGGACTGTGTGTTACACCGGGGGCAGGACGGGGCCATGACTGGATGTAGTGATCATGTGACGCCGGTAACAGCTCCGGAGGTTTCTTACATGGGATCTTTATGATGTTACATCGTCATCTTCTCCCCATTCAGGTCTCGGATATATCGGATACTCTCAGTGGAGATCTTCTATATAAGAGAATTCTCCTGAGTGACCCTACAAGGATGGATAGGGACAGGGACAAGATGGCGGAGAGGATATTACACCTCACCCTAGAGATCCTCTTCCGGCTTACTGGAGAGGTGAGAGATTCTGATGACGTCACATTACATCATTCTTATCTATGGGAATAACAGATGGACAGAACTGGAGAGGTGAGGACTCTGGAAATGTCTGTAGTGAGGTTTATTAATGTGTCTCTCCATAACCAGGATTACACAGTAGTGAAGAAGACCTCTAGAGAGCGCTGTCAGGCCCCTGTGTCTGAGGGATGGGGAAGACCCCTGAGCCCAATCACGAGGCCTCCTCCTCACCCCCTGATACATGAGGACATCAATGACCAGAAGATCCTAGAACTCACCTACAAGATGATTGAGCTGCTGACTGGAGAGGTGACACTGCTGGGAATGCTGGGACATTATACAGTAACGCTATGGAGGGATCGGGGGGATGACGGTATCATTGTATGTGTCAGGTTCCTATACGGTGTCAGGATGTCACTGTCTATTTCTCCATGGAGGAGTGGGAGTATTTCGAAGGACACAAAGATCAGTACAAGGACGTCATGATGGAGGTTCCCCAGCCCCTCACATCACCAGGTAACAGACAGGACTAAATACACACAGCCTGTAATTATCTGTATGTAAAGAATGAATTCAGTCCCTGTATGTGTTTCCTCCAGTTCTATCCAGTGAGAGGACAACACCAGAGAGATGTCCCCGTCCTCTTCTTCCACAGGACTGTACACAAGAAGATCCCAATGTTCCTCAGGATCATCAGGTAGATGGAGAGAAGGTGTCATGAGATCTCCCCTATGATGTGTAGAAGGCTGTGAAGGTCTTGTGTTCAGTCTTACCTTACCAACCAGTATTATACACCAAACAACCAATTTATTAGAGACTGACCCTTTCCTGATTTAAACTTTCAAGAAACAGATCTCTGTGAAGTCAGCATAAAATGAAGTGATGCGTTTTCAGTGGTAATTTTTCTTGCTTCCTTGGCCTTCACAGTCTCCAGTCTTAATTCTATAGAAAATCTCCGAGAGCAGGTTGAATAGGTTATTACTAGCATGTTAGTACCTCCATCTAATTTGTGGCAACTGCAAGAAGCTATCCTGCAGAATTTAAATGTATAGGTGAGCGCAAGTGCAACTTGAAAGGTATTATGCGTATTGGCTGCAAACAGGGCAACACCACAACCTTGTCAAAAATTAAACATATAGATACTTATACAGTTTGCGCCTATACATACCATTTGTACCAACAAAAAAGGAACATTTATTAAATGTATATTAAAAGATTAAATAATCTAAAATCTAAAGTCCAATTAGTTCACATAAATTTCTTGATCCAACTGTTCATGCAAATCTATTCCTAGTTTTATGCAATTGCACGCTAAACTGCAGATGGCAGGCAATGCTGTATTTACCTCTTTAAAGGCGATGTTGGAGTCCACAGCATGGGTTTTTTTTCTAGAGTCCCCCTTTGTAAAGATGATGGTAGTAGTAGTAGTAGTAGCAGCAGCTCAGGAAATAAATATCTTCAGGAGCGCTGTCCCGGCCGGTGACAAACGCTCCCTTAGCCTCCTTCCCGGCGGTGCACGTGCTTGGGGAGCTCATGATCAAGGTCTACGATGTAGCGTTCAGCCGACAGGACCCTGTGTGACGTCAGTTGTCATGTGACCAGCAGGGGTATGAGGCTCTGTTAGGACCAATTCCTACGCGTTTCAGAGATCGTGGTCTCCTTCGACAGTGATGATCCATAAGTTGCATTCAGTAGGTATTCTTTTCTAAGCAAAGGCCTGTTTGGATGAAACGCGTTGACACTCAAAGGTTGCTCTTCTGTTTTGAACTGTAATAAAATAAATTTTGTTTGCATCCAAAAGGAGTGTGCAATTGATATGTATTCTATATAGTCTATGAGGGACCTCACCAAACCCCTCAATTGGCACCTCCGTCAGTGAAATACCTCAGTGTGCACGGCAATATCTATTTTTCATCATCGAGGTTACCACGGGCCACTGAGGCTGCATTCCCAGCGGGGCTGAACTGCGGTGACCTCAGCACCGTGAGAAAAAGTCAATGAGTTAAGTACAGTTCAGCTCAGTGAGTTTACCACAGAAAAGTTCTGTTTATCCCCAGACATGGATTACAGCATGGGACAGAACCATCCCCCAGCTGTCTGCTTTAGCAAGGCTGGTTATCAAAAATGGGGGAGACCCCATGCCATTATTTTTTAATTATTTATTTAAATAATTTAATAAAAACAGCACAGGGACCCCTTTATTCTTGGTAACCAGCCCTGCTGACAGCTAAGAGTTGCAGCCCGTAGCTCTCAGCTTTGCCAGGCTGGTTATCAAAAATACAGGGGAACCCACGCCTAGTTTTTTTATATATTTATTTACAGCGAAGGCGGAGGCTGATAAATACTTCCATCAGCTGCCGCCTGCTTTCGTTGTTATCAGTTGAATTCAACTCTCAACATTCTGCAGAATGATGCAAGTTGTCTTCAGCACCTGGTGCCGGGGAACAGCGCGAACAGTACCGTTGTTTCCCAGGCGCCGATACCTGTGGTACTGATGCAGCACATAGGCGGCTCACGCTTGCCACAAATATTACACATTCGGACACTGATATCTCAGGTACTGTTTTTTCCAGTACCGGAAATATCAGGACTTGTGAAAGAGCCCTAAAGCTGATCATAGACATTAGATGTTGTGTGGATATTCTCACAATTTTCTGGTTATGGAGACTGCTGGTTAGGGTTAGGAGCCAACAAGTTGGATTTATACAGGAGATCGGCAGCTATGTATTAACTATGGCTGTCAGTTTTATTCGACATTTTCATTTATGATTTTTTTTTTCTTTTCTTCAAATCATTTCATGTCACTTCTCTATCTGTCTGTGACGTTTGCAATATATCTGTCAGGGTGAAGATCTGCCCCATATTAACACTACAGAGACATATGTGAGGGGTGATGAGCGGTGTAAAGAGGAGATTCCTACAGATAACCGCACAGGTGAGTAGTGACCACTAAATGCAGAGAAATCACAGGTTCTACTCAGTCACTGACTGGTGCAATTATGTGGTGATTTTTTAGGTATATTATATATATAGTTTTTATGTGGAATTTCTCTGCCCAAAAATTGATACATAAATAGAAAAAATGTATATCGCCAAATTGAAATGGCTCTTTTTTCCACACAAAAAAAAATAAATCAGGGCTTGATTGTAGACCATCACGTTCCTTGTATACTGCAATACTGTGGCACTGCAGTGTACCAAACAAGTGACAGCAAGATTTTTTTGTTCACCTTTTAAATAATAAAATAAACTACATTTTTTTTTTTTAAGTTTGAAGTCATAGTCCTTCTGACCTGGAGATTCCCTGCTCATTTTTTTAAGCAATGAACACCGTAATAGCAAACCCAGAAAATTAGTGGGCAAATGCATATTTTTTTCACTATTTAACTCATTCAGATTTATTTTTATTATTTTAGTACTTGGTAAAGTGAATGGTGTCATTTACTGTACCTTGAAAAATTATTTGTACCGTGAACTTCTCCACATTTTTTTCATATTACAGCCACCAAGCTTAAATGTATTTTTATTGGAATTTTATGTGATATTCCAAATACTAAATAACAAGTATCTGTGAAGTAAAAACGAAATAATATATGGTTGTCTCAATATTTAAAAAATATAAATCTGAAAATGTTGACATGTATTTGTATTAATCACCCCTGTAGTCTGATACCCTTAAATAAAAATTTTGAGTGGGTCAATTGTCTCCAAAAGTCACATAATTAGTAAATCATAGAATGATAGCGTTGGAAGGGACCTCCTGGGTCATCTGGCCCAACCCCCCACTCAAAGCAGGATTCACTAAATCATCCCAGACAGATGTCTGTCCAACCTCTGTTTGAAAACTTCCATGGAAGGAGAACTCACCACCTCTCGTGGCAGCCTGTTCCACTCATTGATCACTCTGTCAAAAAGTTTTTTCTATTATCTAATCTGTGTCTCCTCCCATTCAGTTTCATCCCATTGCTTCTAGTCTTTCCTTGTGCAAATGAGAATAAAGATGATCCTTCTACAATGTGACCGCCCTTGAGATATTTGTAGACCACGATTAAGTCTCCTCTCAGTCTTCTTTTTTTCAAGCTAAACATTCCCAAATCCTGCAACTGTTCCTCATAGGACATGGTTTGCAGACCGCTCACCATTCTGGTTGCTCTTCTCTGAACTTGCTCCAGTTTGTTGATGTCTTTTTTAAAATGTGGCGCCCAAAACTGGACACAGTACTCCAGGTGAGGTCTGACCAAAGAGGAGTAGAGGGCAATAATGACTTTGCGTGATCTAGACTGTATGCTTCTGTTAATACATCCCCGAATTGCATTTACCTTTTTTGCTGCTGCATCACACTGTTGACTTATGTTCAGTTTATGATCTAGTATACCCAAGTCTTTTTCACATGTGCTGTTGCTTACTGCCCAGATGTAGTACTTAGCATTTTTCCTTGTTAAAAAAGAATTCTGTTAGTTGCCCACTGCTCCAGTTTATTAAATCTTTTTGAATCCTCTCTCTTCTCTAGTATTAGCTATCCCTCCTAGCTTTGTGTCATCAGCAAATTTAATTAGTGTACCCTCAATTTCTTCATCTAAATCATTGATAAAGATCTTGAACAATACAGGGCCCAGGACAGAACCCTGTGGTACCCCACTTGAGACATTCTTCCAACTGGATGTGCAGCCATCTACACACAGGTGGAATGGAGTCCACCTGCGTATAATTTCTTCTCACTATAACTACAGCTGTTCTGTGAAGGCTAGGCCTCAGAGGTTTGTGTGAGAACATTAGGCTTCAAACATCATCATCATGAAAACCTTTTGTACACACCAAATAGGTCAGAGATAACATTGTGGAGAAGATTAAAGCAGGTTTAGGTTCTAAAAATAAAAGAAAGGCCAAGCTCTGAACCTCTCACGGAGCACTGTTCAATACATCATCCAAAAATGGAAGAGCTGCAAACCTATCATAACATGGTCGTCTGCTTTAACTGACATCTCAAACAAGGAGAGCACTAATTTGAGAAGCAGCCAAGAGGCTCATTGTCACTCTGGAGGAGATGCAGAGATCCACAGCTCAGGGGGTAGAATTTGTCCATAGGACAACTATTAGTCGTATACTCCAGAAATCTGGCCTTTATGGAAGAGTGTCAAGAAGAAATACATTTTTTAAATCAAGAAGTCCTGTTTGCAGTTTAAAAAAAGACATGTAGGCTATATAGCTAGCATGTGAAAGAAGGTGCTCTTGTCCGATGAGACCAAAGGAGAACTTTTTAGGCTAAATGCAAAACGCTGTGAGCGGCAGAAAATTAACACTGCACATCACCATGAAAATACCTTTCCCACCATTAGCATGGTGATAGCAATCTTTTAGACCCTACTTTGACTTGTATAGGTTCCATCACAGTCTTAATCAGTTGACAATTGGATGTTAGTTCAAGTTGTATAGGAATATTGTAAAGAGTGTAAGTATTATAATCATTAATATAATTTCAAGCTTGCATAAAAGAAAAATAATAAAGTCTCTGTTTTTCTTGGCAGATGACTTTACAAGAAGATCAGAAGATAATCTAATATTTTCAGAACTTAAATCAGATGATCATGGTATCACACCAAATGCACTCACAGCTCATCACAGCAAAGATCTGTTGTCTCATCCTTTTCAAAAGCTGCTATCTTTTCACTCATCACAGACTATTCATCAAAACAGAAATATCAGACAGGATGATGACCATCAAAGAGCTCACGCAAAAATAAAGGCTTATTCATGTTCAGACTGTGGGAAATGTTACTCTTTGAAATCTTATCTTACTAAACACCAGAGAATTCATTCAGGGAAGAAACCATTTTCATGTCCAGAATGTCGAAAATGTTTTACAGAAAAGGAAACGCTTGTTAAACACTTGAGGATTCACACAGGGGAGAAGCCATTTTCCTGTTCAGAATGTGGGAAATGTTTTACACAGAAAGAACATCTTAGCAGACATGACAGAATTCATACTGGGGAGAGGCCATTTTCATGCTCCGAATGTGGAAAATGTTTTATTGAAAAAGCAAATCTTATTACACACCAGAGAAATCACAGAGGGGAGAAGCCATTTTCTTGCTCAGAATGTGGAAAATGTTTTACAGAGAAATCAAGTCTTGCTAAACATCTTAAAAAACACTTAGGAGATATGCCATTTTCATGCTCACAATGTCAAAAATGTTTTACAGAGAAATCAAAACTTGTTAGACATCAGAAAATTCACACAGGGCAGAAGCCATTTCCATGCTCAGAATGTGGAAAATGTTTTACAGAGAAGTCAAGTCTTGTTAAACATCAAAAAAGACACACAGGGGAGAAGCAGTTTTCATGTTCAGTCTGTAATAAATCTTTTAATGAGAAATCACATTTTATCTCGCATCAGAGAAATCACACAGGGGAGAAGCCTTTTTCATGTTCCAAATGTGGGAAATGTTTTAAAGAGAAATCAAGTCTTGTTATACATCAGAGAATTCACACAGGGGAGAAGCCCTTTTCTTGTGCAGATTGTGGGAAACGTTTTATAGATAAATCAGGTTTTTGTAGACACCAGAGAACTCATACAGGGGAGAAGCCATATTCATGTTCACAATGTGAGAAATGTTTTACAAGGAAATACCATCTTGTTAGACATTATAGTAGTCACACAAGAGAGATGCCTAGTTGATGCTTAGATTGTGGCAAATGTTTCACCAATAAATCAAATTTTCATAAACATCGAATGCATAAAGGACAGAAGCCATATTGACGTTCATATTGTGGGAAATGTTTTACACTGAAATACCATCTTGTCATATATTATAGAAGTCACACAAGAGAGAAGCTGTTTTTTATGTTTAGATTATGGGAAATTACTTCATCATCTAAATGTAATTTTTATTAAAAAAAATTGACAAATTTGTAAAAGTAAAAACACTACACTTATAGTCTGCAAGAGAAATATTAAACAATTTAGACCACTAACTTATTATTAGGAAATATATGCAATTATCAGTAGACATGTTATCGAAAAGCAAAAAGATTACAAATAGCACTGACATCTTAATTATTTGTATTATAATTGTAATATATGTAAAACTGCATCTTATTGTGTTTGTTGGTTTCTTAATCTTTCACCAGGTATGACATTGGTCATGGTGAGACACTGTTATATGTGATAATTACAGTTGCTGAGTTTACAATCCAATGCCTAAATTATCTTACTAATAGGGTATCCAAGTAATTAGATGACACCAGCTGATAATTGGATGGGTACTTCAGTAATTGACATGAACCGCATTGTCTACCCACTCCTGATATCAGATCAGGTTGGGGATGGTGAGGTCTGAAAACACCTTTTAATCTTGTTATGAGTCATTATTAAACATTTACTTTTAAAACCTATCATTGTGTTTGGATCTGTATTCTTTTATTCTTTGATTTGTCCATATACATTAGATGGCTGGTGGACGAACCATCGTTTGGCCGACAGCTATCTCAGTCGATTTGTCCATAAACAGGAGCCTTCACTTGGCTGAGCGCTTCTGTGTTCTCTATAAGAGAGTCGTTGACTGACGTCGTCTGATGGCTTATTTTAGGGAGAACAATGTGATCGACATCTCTCCCGACGATCAGCTGGACGGTGCCCTCCTACGAACTAGACATTCAGCCGAACATATTAAAAGCTGATTCAGCCAACTTTATTCTAATGTGCATGGGGGGCCCTTAATTGTTTAGATATCTCCTTTGAACCTATGAACTTGAGGGCTCCATCAAGTTCATCCAATGAAACTAGAGGATGAGGATGAAGGGAAGGGGTGTAGATAAAACTATGATGTATTAATCAAGCTACTCTAAACACACAATTTTTCCCTCTGAACATTTGTGTTCTTACCCATGAAACTGAATTTCTGCTTGATTTCTCCCCTGTTATTTGGGTATCATATTATAGGTTTAAGTATCATATCCTTTCCTCCATTGCAGTTATTGTTTGGGTAATACTCTGCATATAGCAAGCACTTTATTAGGCCCATTACAGTGTCCCAGTACATCTGTTCATCGGGACCATCGGTATTATAGATTAATGCTTGCACTTTAGTAGGACTGATATAAGTGCTACAACAGCTATTTATTGAGACCTTTGGAATCATAAATTAACCAATACTTTATTTGTTTTACGATACCTACCATTGGGGCTTGAGATATATACTACAGTTGTGTGAAAAAGTGTTTTCCCCTTCCTGGTTTCATATTCTATTGCATCTTTGTCATACTTATTAAATGCTTCAGATCACCAAACAAATGTTCTTCAGAAATACAACAGTGGCCTTAGATTTGTGTGTTTTGATGTTGGAAAAGTGCCTGTCTACCCAGGGGCACAGAGTGATGGCACCATCTTCTTTTTCACTATAGAGCAGTACATCTGTGAACTCATGATACCATCAATGATATGAAGCTCGCTGACAGCAGCACCACATAAGGACACTGCCACCATCAAGTTTCACTGTAGGCACCAGGTATTAAGAAAAATTAATTCAGAAAAATACCTGGCGCCTATGTAACAAAGGTGACCGGGGGGGGGGAGGTTAGTTGTGGCCGAATTAAGTAAAAGTACAATTCACAGACAGAGTTCACTGAGCAAAGGGTCAGTGAGCACCCCCGGCCCCTTGTACATACAATAGACAGAACTGACACAGCTTCTTCCAACGGGTTACCTTACTTTCCTTTGGGTCACAGCAATCCAGGCAGTAAAGGTCCACGAACACAGCTTTAGTCCAACAGGGAATAACTTTATTAAACGATGATGAAGAGGAAAGAAAAAGACAACTTCACCACTGGCTTCCTGCCTTCTCCATGTCGCTTGCTACGGCTGTACCCAGAACGGCCGCAGTAGCCGAAGTTTGCAGAAGTCCACTCGCTGGGATTTAGGAGCTTAAAACCCCTTCAGCGGGGGGGGGGGGGGGGGGGCATTCCAAAGTCTTGGAGACCCATGTTGCAGTCCTTAAATCTTTTTTAGTCCTTTTGAACCTGTGGCAACCCAAAAATTTATTTGAACCTCCACCATATTTGACTGTAACTACTGTTTTATTTTATTTGTAGGTCTTATTCCATTTACATTAAACAGTAGAATGATGTGTTTTACAAAGAAAACTTTATCTTGGTCTCATCTGTCCACAAGACGCCTGCTGGCCCTCTAAAAATAGTGGGGGCCGCCTGCTGTCCCTCCAAGCTTCAAACTTTACAGTATTAAGACGAAAAAGAAAAATTTCCCACCTCGGATGGATAAATTATATTGCAGTAGCAATTGTGAGATAGCGCTCCCTGAGTGCATTGGGGGACACTCGCTTGGCAACGGGATTAAACCACTCAGGCATGGTTCCTCACAAAAACAGTCTATGCGGTTTATTAAACATCATAAACCGCACCACGATCAGTTCATTATTTACATCAACGGAACATCATAAGCACTGACAGTCTGTTCCAATGGCAAATACTTCTCTGCCCATACCCCCTTTATCTGGAGTTACCTTACAGGAGCTCCTGCCCCACACACTGACTCCTGTCAGTCCTGATTCCCAGGGAAGTGTTGTGAATTTGGATTCTGGGCTCCCCCGGTGGCTACTGGTGGAATTGAACTTGTGACATCATCTTCCCTGTTCACCTGTTCTGATTAGATCTGGGTGTCGCTATATAACCTGGCTTCTCTGTTAGATGCTTGCCGGTCAACAATGTTATCAGAAGCCTCTCTGTGCTTGTTCCTGCTCCCAGACATCTACTAGATAAGTTGGACATTCGTCCATGTTTTGTTTTTGTATTTTGGTTCCAGTTCACAGCTGCAGTTTCGTTACTGTGTCTGGAAAGCTCTTGTTGATCAGGAATTGCCACTCTGGTATTATGAGTTAATGCCAGAGTCCTAAAGTAATTTCTGGATGTGTTTTGTTAGGGTTTTCTACTGACCATGAAAGTATGCTTTCTGTCTTCTGCTATCTAGAAAGCGGACCTCAAATTTGCTTAAACTATTTTCCTGCTGCGTTTGTTGTTTCATCTCATATCACCGCCAATATATGTGGGGGGCCTCTGTCTCCTTTTTGGGCATTTCTCTAGAGGTGAGTCAGGTCTTATATTTCCCTCTGCTAGCATTATTTAGTTCTCCGGCCGGCGCTGGGCATATAGGGATAAAAAGTAGGACATGCTACCTGGCTACTTCTAGATGATGCGGTAGGTTTAGTTCATGGTCAGTATAGTTACATCTTCCAAGAGCTTGTTCCTATTGAGGCTTATGCTAGTTCTCTGGCCATGGAGATCATGACAGTTTGACCGGCCCACTAAAGGGTTAAAATCCTTGGCTGAGAAAGGAGAGAAATAAGAAGTCTGCTGAGAGTTTTTTTTTTTTTTTTTTTTTTTTTCTCTGTGCTCTTAATTGGATCACTTGCCAGTCTGTCTATGCTGCAGTCTTTCTTTTTTTTCTCTCTCCTTCTAATCTTTGAATGGCTCTATGTTCACCTGTCTATAATGGATCTACAGAGTGTAACTGCAGGTTTGAATAATCTCGCCACGAAAGTACAAAGTTTGCAAGATTTTGTTGTTCATGCTCCGGTATCAGAGCCGAGAATTCCTTTGCCGGAATTCTTCTCAGGGAATAGATCTAGCTTTCAGAATTTTAGAAATAATTGTAAGTTATTTTTGTCCCTGAAATCTCGTTCTGCTGGAGACCCTGCACAGCAGGTTGGGATTGTGATTTCCTTGCTCCGCGGCGACCCTCAAGATTGGGCTTTTGCATTGGCACCAGGGGATCCTGCGTTGCGCAATGTGGATGCGTTTTTTCTGGCCTTGGGCTTGCTGTATGAGGAACCTCATTTGGAACTTCAGGCAGAAAAAACTTTGATGTCCCTATCGCAGGGGCAAGATGAAGCTGAAATTTACTGCCAAAAATTCCGTAAATGGTCTGTGCTTACTCAGTGGAATGAGTGTGCCTTGGCGGCTACTTTCAGAGAGGGTCTTTCTGATGCCATTAAGGATGTTATGGTGGGGTTCCCTGTGCCTGCAAGTCTGAATGAGTCCATGACAATGGCCATTCAGATCGATAGGCGTCTGCGGGAGCGCAAACCAGTGCACCATCTGGCGGTGTCCACTGAGAAGACGCCAGAAAACATGCAGTGTGATAGAATTCTGTCCAGAAGCGAGCGGCAGAATTTTAGACGGAAAAATGGGTTGTGTTTCTATTGTGGGGATTCTACTCATGTTATATCAGCATGCTTTAAGCGTACTAAAAAGCTTGATAAATCCGTTCCCATTGGCACTTTACAGTCTAAATTTATTTTGTCTGTGACCCTGATTTGCTCTTTGTCATCTATTGCTACGGACGCCTATATCGACTCTGGCGCCGCTTTGAGTCTTATGGATTGGTCCTTTGCCAATCGTTGTGGGTATGATTTAGAGCCTTTGGAGACTCTTATTCCTCTGAAGGGGATTGACTCCACCCCATTGGCTAATAATAAACCACAATACTGGACACAAGTGACTATGTGTATTAATCCGGATCACCAGGAGACTATTCGTTTTCTGGTGCTGTATAATCTACATGATGATTTGGTGCTGGGATTGCCATGGCTGCAGTCTCACAACCCAGTCCTTGACTGGAGAGCTATGTCTGTGTTGAGCTGGGGATGTAAGGGGACTCATGGGGACGTACCTTTGGTGTCCATTTCATCATCTATTCCCTCTGAAATCCCTGAGTTCCTGTCTGATTATCGTGACGTCTTTGAAGAACCCAAGCTGGGTTCACTACCTCCGCACCGTGAGTGCGATTGTGCTATAGATTTAATTCCGGGTAGTAAATACCCAAAGGGTCGTTTATTTAATCTGTCTGTGCCTGAACATACTGCTATGCGAGAATATATAAAGGAGTCCTTGGAAAAGGGACATATTCGTCCATCGTCATCTCCCTTAGGAGCCGGTTTTTTCTTTGTGTCAAAAAAAGACGGCTCTTTGAGACCATGTATTGATTATCGGCTTTTGAATAAAATCACGGTTAAATATCAATACCCATTGCCGTTGCTGACTGATTTGTTTGCTCGCATAAAGGGGGCCAAGTGGTTCTCTAAGATTGATCTCCGTGGGGCGTATAATTTGGTGCGGATCAGGCAGGGGGATGAGTGGAAAACCGCATTTAATACGCCCGAGGGCCACTTTGAGTATTTGGTGATGCCTTTTGGTCTTTCTAATGCCCCTTCAGTCTTCCAGTCCTTTATGCATGATATTTTCCGCGATTTTTTGGATAAATTTATGATAGTGTATCTGGATGATATTCTGATTTTTTCGGATGATTGGGACTCTCATGTCCGGCATGTTAAGAGGGTTTTTCAGGTTTTGCGGTCTAATTCTCTGTGTGTCAAGGGTTCTAAGTGCGTTTTTGGGGTTCAGAGAATTTCCTTTTTGGGATATATTTTTTCTCCCTCTTCCATTGAGATGGATCCTGTCAAGGTTCAAGCTATTTGTGATTGGACGCAGCCCTCTTCTCTTAAAAGTCTTCAGAAATTTTTGGGCTTTGCCAACTTTTATCGTCGATTTATTTCTGGTTTTTCGGATGTCGTTAAGCCATTGACCGATTTGACTAGACAGGGTGCTGATGTTGCTAATTGGTCCCCTGATGCTGTGGAGGCCTTTCAGGAGCTTAAGCGCCGTTTTTCTTCTGCCCCTGTGTTGCGTCAGCCTGATGTGACTCTTCCTTTTCAGGTTGAGGTCGACGCTTCTGAGATCGGGGCTGGGGCAGTGTTGTCGCAGAAAAGTTCTGACTGCGCCGTGATGAGGCCTTGTGCCTTCTTTTCCCGTAAATTTTCGCCCGCTGAGCGGAATTATGATGTTGGGAATCGGGAGCTTTTGGCCATGAAGTGGGCGTTTGAGGAGTGGCGCCATTGGCTCGAGGGGGCCAGACATCAGGTGGTGGTATTGACTGACCACAAAAATTTGATCTATCTTGAGACCGCCAGGCGCCTGAATCCTAGACAGGCGCGCTGGTCATTATTTTTCTCTCGGTTTAATTTTGTGGTATCGTACCTACCGGGTTCTAAGAATGTTAAGGCGGATGCCCTTTCTAGGAGTTTTGAGCCTGATTCACCCGGCAACTCTGACCCCACAGGTATTCTTAAGGAGGGAGTTATCTTGTCAGCCGTTTCTCCAGACCTGCGGCGGGCCTTGCAGGAGTTTCAGGCGGATAGACCGGATCGTTGTCCGCCTGATAGGTTGTTTGTTCCTGATGATTGGACCAGTAGAGTCATCTCTGAGGTACATTCTTCTGCATTGGCAGGTCATCCTGGAATTTTTGGTACCAGGGATTTGGTGGCAAGATCCTTCTGGTGGCCTTCCCTGTCACGAGATGTGCGAGGCTTTGTGCAGTCTTGTGACGTTTGTGCTCGGGCCAAGCCTTGTTGTTCTCGGGCTAGTGGATTATTGTTGCCCTTGCCTATTCCTAAGAGGCCTTGGACACACATCTCGATGGATTTTATTTCAGATCTGCCTGTTTCTCAGAAGATGTCTGTCATCTGGGTGGTGTGTGACCGTTTTTCTAAGATGGTCCATTTGGTTCCCCTGCCCAAATTGCCTTCTTCTTCCGAGTTGGTGCCCCTGTTTTTTCAAAATGTTGTTCGTTTGCATGGTATTCCTGAGAATATCGTTTCTGACAGAGGAGCCCAATTTGTGTCTAGATTTTGGCGGGCATTCTGTGCTAGGATGGGCATAGATTTGTCTTTTTCGTCTGCTTTTCACCCTCAGACTAATGGCCAGACCGAGCGGACTAATCAGACCCTGGAGACATATCTGAGGTGTTTTGTGTCTGCTGACCAGGATGATTGGGTTGCTTTTTTGCCATTGGCGGAGTTCGCCCTCAATAATCGGGCCAGCTCTGCCACTTTGGTGTCCCCGTTTTTCTGTAATTCGGGGTTCCACCCTCGATTTTCCTCCGGTCAGATGGAATCCTCGGATTGTCCTGGAGTGGATGCGGTGGTGGAGAGATTGCATCATATCTGGGGGCAGGTGATGGACAATTTAAAGTTGGCCCAGGAGAAGACTCAGCTTTTTGCCAACCGTCACCGTCGTGTTGGTCCTCGGCTTTGTGTTGGAGATTTGGTGTGGTTGTCTTCTCGTTTTGTCCCTATGAGGGTCTCATCTCCTAAGTTTAAGCCTCGGTTCATCGGTCCGTATAAAATATTGGAGATTCTTAACCCTGTTTCCTTCCGTTTGGACCTCCCTGCATCCTTTTCTATTCATAACGTTTTTCATCGGTCGTTATTGCGCAGGTATGAGGCACCGGTTGTGCCTTCCGTTGAGCCTCCTGCTCCGGTGTTGGTTGAGGGTGAGTTGGAGTACGTTGTGGAAAAAATCCTAGACTCCCGTGTTTCCAGACGGAGACTCCAGTATCTGGTCAAGTGGAAGGGATACGGCCAGGAGGATAATTCTTGGGTCACTGCATCTGATGTTCATGCCTCTGATCTGGTTCGTGCCTTTCATAGGGCCCATCCTGATCGCCCTGGTGGTTCTGGTGAGGGTTCGGTGCCCCCTCCTTGAGGGGGGGGTACTGTTGTGAATTTGGATTCTGGGCTCCCCCGGTGGCTACTGGTGGAATTGAACTTGTGACATCATCTTCCCTGTTCACCTGTTCTGATTAGATCTGGGTGTCGCTATATAACCTGGCTTCTCTGTTAGATGCTTGCCGGTCAACAATGTTATCAGAAGCCTCTCTGTGCTTGTTCCTGCTCCCAGACATCTACTAGATAAGTTGGACATTCGTCCATGTTTTGTTTTTGTATTTTGGTTCCAGTTCACAGCTGCAGTTTCGTTACTGTGTCTGGAAAGCTCTTGTTGATCAGGAATTGCCACTCTGGTATTATGAGTTAATGCCAGAGTCCTAAAGTAATTTCTGGATGTGTTTTGTTAGGGTTTTCTACTGACCATGAAAGTATGCTTTCTGTCTTCTGCTATCTAGAAAGCGGACCTCAAATTTGCTTAAACTATTTTCCTGCTGCGTTTGTTGTTTCATCTCATATCACCGCCAATATATGTGGGGGGCCTCTGTCTCCTTTTTGGGCATTTCTCTAGAGGTGAGTCAGGTCTTATATTTCCCTCTGCTAGCATTATTTAGTTCTCCGGCCGGCGCTGGGCATATAGGGATAAAAAGTAGGACATGCTACCTGGCTACTTCTAGATGATGCGGTAGGTTTAGTTCATGGTCAGTATAGTTACATCTTCCAAGAGCTTGTTCCTATTGAGGCTTATGCTAGTTCTCTGGCCATGGAGATCATGACAGGGAAGCTGCCGAACTGGGATCATTGTCCTTGTGACCAGGGCACTTCAGATAGTCCAGACATGCAGATGGAACTGTAGCTTCCCCAACACCGTAGCCATCACAGGCTCTGCAGATATGGCCTCTGTACGCTATTCAGGAAGTCTAGTCCCTGGCACTTCCAACACACAGGCCATCAATCCATGGCCTCACCATGTGCTTCCAGGAATCCAGTTCACTCCAGAACATTCCAACACACAGGCCATCCAGGACTTCACACTCTGACCATTCAGGTCCATAAACTCTGAACCATGTGACCAAACCCTGGTCACATTATGTAGCTGTAACCACCCCCATAGGTGGGAGGTGTGTGTGGTTAGTCAGAGCTGCCCAGATCTCCGAATAACCCTGCAAGCCTCCCTTTTAACTATACAAATACTTGTGGGACTACAGGTCCCAGAACAAAAATACTACAGGCTTACAGCGCAGACTCCCTCTGCGACACATACCGGCCATTTTCAATCATGCCGGACATTATTTCATTATCACCATTACAGATATGCCTCCATGCGTATCCTGAGGAGCACATACAGCATCCCCTGGCTGTAACATGGGTCACTGCATCACATAATATACAGCTATGCAAAGGATAGCCGTCTGCTGGCCCTCACAACAATGCTCTGTAAGGGTTGGCTGCTGGCCCTCTAAAATTAGAGTGAGGGACCCCTGATGGCCCTCTGACAATAATGAGGGCCTCCTTCTGGCTCTAAAATAATAGTAAGCCTCCAAATGGCCCTGAAATTTTTTTTTTTACTTTTAGACTCCATCCTTCATAAATTAAACAGGATGTGTTTGATCATGTCTCACACACCACATTGACAGCTAAGGTATTAAAATGCTAAAATTAAATTTCCTGTAGAATGTTTTTTTCACCATTGAAAGCAATTCAAACATGCAAAAATGCAGCAAAAACACTACGTGTGAACGTAGCCCAAGGTGTGGAGTATTTTTTTTTCCCTTAGAGCATTTTTTTTCCTCTGTGAGATGCCTGTGCAATATGCGTGTTCTTAACATCCTTATCAGTTCTCAGGTCCCAGCGCCTGTATTCCTGAATACCAGCCGTGCCCATCAGCCTATCAGACGTGCCCGCCAGCCCGTGTACAAGCCGTGCATGCCAGCAAATTTATGCACCGACCCAGCCTGTACCTTCCAATGCATATCTTTTCATCAGCTGGTCCTGTCTGCATCTGTGGTACCTGTCACCCTACTCCACCTGCTTGCATCTATTGGACATTACCTCAGGCCGCCCCAGCTACCCGTTCCTAGAGGGTCAGCTGCCATCTACCCAAGGTCAGTCCTGGAGTAGCACCTGGACCACCTCCCTTGTCTCTCCTCAGATCTCAATGTCGTACACTGCTGGGTATCCGTGGTCCAATCGGGTGAGGCTCCTAGTCAAGCACTTCCAGTTCTATCTTGGGCTGCAGCACAGTGGTTCCACTACCCAGCCCATTACAGTTAGCACAGTCCAAGGAATTCTCAGGCATCCTCCATATCAGACCTATACCAGGAGGTTTCCCGCCAGAATGATCAGCAAACTGTTAATACTCGCCTTTATACGTTTGCAGTTCCAGTTGCATCTGCATCTTCTCAGGCGATAGTCTCTACGACGGCGACCTATCAGGCCCCCAGTTATGGTTCCAGACCATGTTTTTCAGCATCCTCATGCTATAGTGGAGATCCCACCCTGTGTCAGGAGTTCATTAACCAGTGCACGGTGCACATCGAAGTCCTGGTCACCTCGGACCAAGCCAAAATGGCCTTCAGGATGTCTCATCTATCTGATGAAGCCCTGGCATGGCTCAATCGTCTTTGAGAGAAAGGAGATCAGGTAGTCTTGAATCTCCGGTCCTTCCTAGAAGCTTTTCGTAAAGTCTTTGACGAGCCTGGCCGTGTCTTTTCTGGGGCTGCTTCTATACTCAAGTTACGCCAGGGTAATCTCTCCATGGGCCAATATGTGGTCTGTTTCTGCACCTTCTCATCTGAACTTGCTTGGAATAATGAAGCTCTCGTGGCCTCACTGGGCGAATCAAGCACAAACCCATAGGTCAGAACGTACCTACCTCATTGTATGACCTGGTGTCTTTAGAAACTTGGATAGTCATCAGATTCCAAGAGCGGACCAAGGAGGGGCCCACGAAAGGAGATCTGTGCACTTGGCCCCCACTTTCCAAAGGCCGATCTCCAAGCAAGTTCCTGCAGCAACATCACTCCCAGACACTATGCAGGCTGATCAGGTGAAACTGACTAAGCATTGCCAGGAGGTTCTGAGGGAACATGTTTCTATTGTGGCAGCTCCGTGCACTGTATCTGATCCTGTCCCTAGAGACTGGTAAATGACAATGCCTTGGGTCTGTTGGAGAGGCTACCTTGGGCAAGACTTCCCCCTCTTGATCCTTGACTCTGACTGTATCAGTTGTCTGTGTCAAAAGATATTTTATTGAGCTAGCCCATCTGGACTCCAGTTCCACAGGTAATTTTGTTCAACAGGCTGTGGTCGAGCGGTATCAAATCCCATTCCTACACCTTCTGGAGCCGATGGTGATCTCTTTGGTGGATGGAAAGCCCCTCCCTGAAATCATCCAGTTCATTACAGATCCTGTGGAGCTTCAGATGGGGGATGTTACATTCTGAAAAGATCTCTCTCTATGGGCTGTCCAGTCTATCTCACCCTCTGTTGCTAATTTTGCCGTGGCTGTGGAGAAATGAGCCTGTCTTGGATTGGAATTCTGGTGAAGTCCTCCATTGGGGACAGGGACGAGACCTCCCTGCTTCCCATCCGTCCAGCTCAACCTCTGGTTTTTCCATCTAACCTGCCAGGTTTGCTTGCACCTTATTGGTCGTACACCGACGTCTTTGCCTTCCTCTGTATCATCATGTTAGGGCATGTTAGGTTAGGCTGTGGGTTGAACAAGATAAACTTAAAGTCTTCCTTCAACCTTAATAATTATATTACTATGTAAAAAGGAGGCAGAGACCTTACCACCACATCGGTCGTACCACTATCCCATTGACCTTCTTCTGGGTTCATCACCTCCTAGAGGTCAAATTTATCCCCTGTCTCAAGCCGAAACCCGTGCAATGTCCGGATACATTGAGGAGAACTTGGCCAGGGGTTTAATCCAGAAGTCATGCACCCCGGCTGGAGCCTTTATTCTTTTTCGGAAAGAAGGACGACTCCCTCCAACCCTGTATAGATTATAGGGGATTGAATCAGATCATGGTAAAGAATAAATATCCTCTGCCTCTCATCTCTGATCTGCACGATCGGTTGAAAGGTTCCAGAGTCTTCGCTAAACGCGATCTGTGGGGAGCATACAATCTGATCCGAATCCACCGAGGAGATGAATGGAAGATGGCATTTAATACGTGTGATGGCCCCTACAAGTATCAGGTAATGCCATTTCAGGAACTAGTGAATGACATCTTCCTGGATCTTCTTTACACGTGTGTGGTGTACCTGGATGATATCTTGGTATCTTCCCAGGTATTTGCCCTTACATAGAAGAGATGTCCCCAAGTTCTGCAGAGGCTTAGGAAAAACCGACTTTATGCCAAGTTTGAGAAATGCGTTTTTGAATGGACCTCCCTGCCTTTTCTGGGGCATATAATCTCCAAGACCGGCCTGAAGATGGATCCTGAAAAAGTAATCAGAAAAAAAGGGAACAGAGTCCTGTCCAGGTGAAGAAAATAAAGATGTTTTATTCCACCATGGATACAATGTTTCGACCTGTTATAGGTCTTTATCAAGTATACAAAGTATTACAGTGGCAGACTTATATAGTGTGGAGGTACAAACACTGCCAATCAGCATGAAGGTACTGCCCACAGGTGTAAATCACATACAATACAGAAGATACAGAAGAATCACATATATATCACATATTAACAAGTAATAACCTTAATTATATACATATTATATAGATTTGAAAGAGTAATAGCTTGATTAATCAAAAATAATTTTATTTAGAACAATCCCATCGCAAATCATCGTTCATTCAGCAATATGAATTAATATAATCATGGATATCAGGGGCCAATCCACAAGCAAGACTCATAATGTTATGCTAAGTTACCAAACAGATCCAACAGGAATAATCAATGCTGAATGCACCAAACTGAAGTTGCATATAAGCCAATTGCAGGCATTCCCACAATTAGAGCATGTCTCCACTTACTGCCAAACACCGGCTGACACTCCGCTCGCAAGCGCCTAACAGCGCATTCGTCACTGCCCCGCGTCACCGAAACACGGTCACCTGACTGCTGTCATTTGACTGAAGTCCTCGCAACCTCCGGACACAGTGCGCACATGTGATCAGCACATCAGTCGAGAGACAGCTGGGGGCATGTATCCAGCCAAGTCCATGGCAACGAGATTGTCCCATGGCGAAAAGAGAAGACAGCTCCTCCGGTCACAAAATCATGACTTGGATCGGATCTTTAGCATTACACCTATGCATATACAATACATATCCCCAACAATGAATGAGAGGCACAACTGAAAGGCAACAACTGATCAAGGTGACACAAGTTTTTACAAAAAGATAAAAACCGGAACAAATTAGAAAAAAATAAAGAAAGAACAGAGGATGGAGGAGAGAAATCGATGAATAAAAACTTTATCTGCAATGCATATATAATCAATGGAATATCAAATTATCTAAAATGCATCTTCAATCGATCTCTGTGCCCATATCATCTGGTCATTCGCAAGGAACAAAGCCACTACAAAAAAAATATATAAGTGATTAAAAACAAATACCGATATGATTCAAAAGAGAAAGAGGGAATACTTTAAATTAAGCACATGTGTAAATTACATTCAACATTGAGGGCCCCTGGGTTGTAGTGTACCCAGTGTAGAGATCCATCTTAATTCTTTCCTCAGTATTTTCAATCTATCTCCCCCTCTCCTTTATATTAGAACACTATCTATAACCCTAAACCTAAGTTGATTGGCTGAATGTCTATGTAGGGAGGAGAGCCAAACTTGCGGTCTCTCCTGCGTGTCTGGGCCGGAACTGTCGGGGCTGTCACCAGTGTTTCAGGGGGAAGAGATTTTGGACCAGAGCAGTTCGGGACACCTGACTGATGGGGGCGAGTCCGACATAACAGCAGTCTGAGCAGGAAGACGGGACACTTGTCGGGGAACGAGCTTGTGAGTAGAGAGCCGGTTGACTCCCTCGATGGAACCATGCCAGCTAGCTGTGCCTGTATCCCCGGCTAGTGATACTGATGACACATACTACCCCCCGCCCAGACAGACATCCGCACTGGGTTGAGACCAGGATAGAGTGCATACCTTTGCTCCGCTCACCACCGTGGAGGCACTGCTTAGTCCCATCCTTCCGGTGTCTGCTAAGGACCGGCCTGTGCGTATGTCCGCTGGACTGTGTGCTTCAACTGCGGCCTTGTCTACTGAGCTTTCTGCTTCTTCCACTGTGCCACCGACCATTATCTCTACCCCACCTTCCGCACGGATCAGGAGATCACATGCCAAAGGACCTGGAAGATTTGTTGTCGCCAGGAGACCTTCTGCAGGACCGGATTGGAGACATCTCGCGCCGCCTGCGGCGCTGAGGGATCTTCCAGCCACCTTCCTTCATCGCACAGAGACTGATGAGTTAACCTGTCACTTTCTTCTGCATTTGACTTTTTCCTATCCTCAAGTTCACATACTTTACCCCCCTGCTTGTACCATTACTGTTTATATATATATATATATATATATATATATATATATATATAAATATAAAGAACCTGTTAACCCTTAGTCTGCCTCCTTTGTGTGACTGCATCCTACGCACCTGCTAGCATTCTACATCTATATTCAGAAAAATGTTTAGGAATTGGTAAATCTAGCAACCCAGTTGTTTTCCCAACTGGGTTCCTTGGACTGAGAGAGTGCGTCCACATCTAGTGAGTGCTGTCAGCTTTTCATCTTACGCTTGGATCCTGAAAAAGTATCCACCGTTTTAAAGTGGCCTCGGCTTGATGGTCTAAAGACCATTCAGCGGTTCCTCGGCTTTGCAAACTACTATCGTCAGTTCAAACCTCATTTCTCCGCCCAAAGGGCTCCCATTTCAGCTTGGGCCAATCCTAAGAATGCAGAGAACGCCTTTGTGTTTTTGAAACCGGCTTTCTCCTCAGCTCCTGTGCTGCATCATCTCAACAATAACAAACAGTTCTTTCTGGAGGTGGGTGCTTCGTCTTCTGGAGCCGGAGCTGTTCTCACCCAGACATCTTCCTCCGGCCGCAAGGTGACTTGCAACTCCTTCTCCAAGATTTACTCTTACGCAATTATTCTATTGGAGATTGTGAACTGTTGGCTACAAAACTAGCTTTGGACAAATGGTGCTACTTGGTTGAGGGAGCTCTACATGCGGTGGTTATATACACTGACCACAAGAACGTGGCATATCTGCAATCCGCGCAGCGACTTAATCCACGACAGGCCCAGTGTATTTTGTCTTTGCTGTCATTCTTGTGCCCAGAACAAGACCCCAAGACAACTTCCTTCCAGTCGTCTACTTCCTTTGCCTGTACCATAGGCGCCCTGGCAGCATATTGCAATGGACTTCTTCACCGATCTTACTCTGTCGACTAGTTGTACAGTTAACTGGGTGGTTGTGGATAATTTTTCCAAGATGGCCCATTTCCTTCCACTCTCTTGTCTCCCATCTACTCCAGTACTGGCAGAGAAGTTCATTCTACATGTTTTTCACCTTCATGGTTTTCCACTCCTTATCATCTCAGATAGAGGCATGCAGTTTGCTTCCCGCATCTTGAGGGCTAATTACAACCGGCTCAATGTCTCCCTGGAGTTTTCTTCGGCCAATCATTCTCAGCCCAATGTTCAATAGGAGTGAGTCAATCAAGTCCTGACCAACCTCCTGCGGCACTTCGTCAGTGCACACCACAGTGACTGGTTTGAATTGCCGCCATGGGCCAAGTTTTCGTATAACAATCATGTGAGTGAATCTTGTGCTAAAACTCCAGTTTTTGCAGTGACAAAAACCCCACCTTTCCGTTTCCTATTTCCACTACTTCGGATATATCTGCTACTGAATCGCTAGTCAAAGGTTTTTCTGAGATCTGGGAAGACACCAGGACCACATTATTAAGGTCCTCAGAGCGGATGAGGAGACACGCGGACAAGAGATGTCTGGATCCTCCTCGGTTCCATCCGGGGAACAAGGTGGGGCTGTCATATAAGTATGTTTGTGTCAAAATACCCTCCTATAAATTGGGTCCTCATTTCATCGGTCCATTTGAGGTTCTGAGACAGATCAATCCGATGGCCTACAAGCTCAAATTTCCAGGCTCCTTACGAATTCCCAATTCTTTTCATGTGTCTCTTCTCAAACCTGTTGTCCTCAGTACTTTTTTTTAGAGATCCTACGACCACTGCTGCTCCGGTCAGCACTGAGGACACTTTTGAGGTTGAGAGCATTTTGGCTTTCAAGAGGGTAAGTGGCAAAACCTTCTTTCCTTTGATTGGAAGGGGTTTGGGCACGAGGAGAGGTCCTGGCAGCCAAGGTAGAGCATCCAAGCTCCTCTTCTCCTGGAGAGGTTCCTTGCGGGCTTGAAAAGAGGGGGCATAAAGGGGGGTACTGTAACACCTGTGTCTCTCCATTCCCTTCCCCTGCAGAGACACCAATGCTTTCACCGCCCCTACCCTTGGGTGAGGCTCCAATTCACGCCACTCCAGGTTTTACTTGGGCTCCTGTACAGTGGTTCCACCAGCCATCCCATTACAACCGAAATGTACACAAAGCACGTAATACTCCATGGATCACACAATATATTAATTTTTTTCCACACAAAAAAGCTATATATTATGCAGGGACTGTAATGCTATAACAAAGATGGCTACAGTGATGCGCAGGCAATCATCGCATGTTTATAGGCTGTGTAACAGGCACCAACGATGCGGGGCAGGGATTAGAGCATGAAATCCATGCAAAGAGCACATTTGAGCACCCATATACTTGTGTGATGTCCGAGTATCACCGAACACGTTCCTTCATCCCTAATAATGTCACCACATTTGTTTTTTTCCCATGTGTTTCCAGAACAATGATAGTAATATGAAAAAATGTTAACGTGTCCCTTGAAAAATAGTCACTCATAAGACTATATCTACAGAAAAATAAAAACTTATGACTCCTGGTAAAAGGGGAGGAAAAAATGAAAGTGCAAAAGCAGAAAATCTCAGTTGGGAAGATGTTACCCAATCTCAGACCAGGACATTTATCCCCGTAAGTGGGACCCAAGTTTTATGTTATCTTCTTAATCTCTGTTTTAGTTTGTTTTATTCTGATACCGGATGACAACCAGCACAGCAGAGTCCTGCATACACTGAGGCCCCTGATCATGTGACCCCTGACTCCTCCCCTCCTGTGACCTCATCCCAGGTCCTGTGCGCACAGAACAGCCATATATGTGGTGTGCGGCTCTGCAGGTGGAGGTAGGTGCTGGAGATTCCCCATTACTGGGCGCAGGGGACAGTAACCTCCTTAGTGACGTACCTAGAGTCTGAAGGGCCCCCATCCTGATTATATATATATATGTCATCCATCCTAGTGTATGTCTCTCATCTTGGTAAATATGCCCTCCTTCCTGGTATACATATCCCCCATGATGGTATATGTCCCCTGTTCTACCGCTGTTCTTTAATGTATACAAAAAAATAAGCTATTATACTCCATAGGGGCATACATAGAAGTCATGGGGCCCCATATCAGAAGTATAATGAACTCCCTATAGTCCACCATATAGTGTAATGCACAGTCCATAGTAATCCCTATAGTATAATGCACCCCACATAGTCCTTCATATAATATAAGGTGCCCCCATAGTCCTCCATAAAGTATAATGCATCCCATTGTCCTCCATATAGTATAATGCACCCTATAGTCCTCCATATAATACAATGCACCCTCCATAGTCCTCCATATAGTATAATGGACACCCCATAGTCCTTTAAACAGTATAATGCACTACATAGTCCTCCATATAATATAATGCACCCCCATTTTCCTCCATATATAATTCACCCTCATATTCTTCCATATAGTATAATGCACCTCCATATATCATGCAAAGCCCATAGTCTTCCATATTAGTATATCACACAGCCCATAGTCATTCATGTAGTATAGTGCACAACCCATTGTGATCCATATAGTATAATGCACAGCCCATAGTCCTGCATATAGTGTAATGCACAGCCCATAGTCCTGCATATAGTATAATGCACCGCCCATAGTCCTCCATATTAGTATAATACACAACCAATAGTCGCAGATGTAGTACAATGCACAGCCCACAAAATAGCCCATTTTCATCCCACAGCCATTCATATAGTATAATTCACAGACCATATTTCTCCATATTAGTACAATACACAGCCCTTAGTCTTCCATATAGCATAAGGCACAGCCCATATCCTTCATATAAAATAATTTACAGCCCATAATCATCCAAGTAGTATAATGCACAGCCCATAGTCACCCAAGCAGTAGTATGGCTAACCGTGTATGCACCGACTTAAAAAATAAACCTTCCCTCTGTTCCCCCATGGCGCTACATCCTCTTCTGAAGCTGACAGCTGACTTCAGTGTGCAAGCGATGGGAGCGCATGATGCCACTGCCAGTCCCTACAGGTCTGTGCGCTGAATTCACTTCAGCTGAATGTATGTCTGAAGATGCACATCCAGCTAAAGTATTTTCTGGCATCACCGGGTCCCTCACCTGTCAGGCTTGGGGGCAGCGGTAGTTATGCTACCTTTGCACAAGGGAAATTGACCCCCTCAGTGTTGCGGTCCCATTCCAGGAGACAGAACGTGTTCCCGTCTGTGTCCCTATATCAGGATCTCTGTCTGTATTGGATTACATTGGGTCACTTCCCTCCTGACGTCGCTCGCTGCTCTGTTACTGTACAGTCTCCATTATGGCAGTCGCCTTCTGCGTGTTGTCACTATCAGGAGATATTAATGCTCTATCATTATCTGTTACTAATGTTCCCGGTTCTGCTGTCCTGATCCAAGGATGTTCCCTGCACTTTATAACTTTATGTCTTTTTCTTTTGAAATACTTGATAAAGATTTAGATATTTTAGATGTTTCTTTTAGAATTGTTCTGTGTTTTTGGTGCTTGATTGGAGATGTTCTGTGATAAATCTCTGGATGTGACTATAATGGGACTGTGTGTTATACCGGGGGCAGGACGGGGCCATGACTGGATGTAGTGATCATGTGACGCCGGTAACAGCTCCGGAGATTTCTTACATGGGATCTTTATGATGTTACATCGTCATCTTCTCCCCATTCAGGTCCCCACAATATTGGATCCTCTCAGTGGAGATCTTCTATATAAGATAATTCTCTGAGTGACCCTACAAGGATGGATAGGGACAGGGACAAGATGGCGGAGAGGATATTACACCTCACCCTAGAGATCCTCTTCCGGCTTACTGGAGAGGTGAGAGATTCTGTATGACGTCACATTACATCATTCTCATCTATGGGAATAACAGATGGACAGAACTGGAGAGGTGAGGACTCTGGGAATGTCTGTAGTGAGGTTTATTAATGTGTCTCTCCATAACCAGGATTACACAGTAGTGAAGAAGACCTCTAGTGAGCGCTGTCAGGACCCTGTGTCTGAGGGATGGGGAAGACCCCTGAGCCCAATCACGGGGCCTCCACCTCACCCCCTGATACATGAGGACATCAATGACCAGAAGATCCTAGAACTCACCTACAAGATGATTGAGCTGCTGACTGGAGAGGTGACATTGCTGGGAATGCTGGGACATTATACAGTAATGCTATGGAGGGATCGGGGGGATGACGGTATCATTGTGTGTGTCAGGTTCCTATAAGGTGTCAGGATGTCGCCATCTATTTCTCCATGGAGGAGTGGGAATATTTAGAAGGACACAAAGATCTGTATGAGGACATCATGATGGAGGTTCCCCGGCCCCTCACATCACCAGGTAATAGACAGGACTAAATACACACGGCCTATAATTATCTGTATGTAAAGAATTAATTCAGTCCCTGTATGTGTTTCCTCCAGTTCTATCCAGTGAGAGGACAACACCAGACAGATGTCCCCGTCCTCTTCTTCCACAGGACTGTAAACAAGAAGAACCCAATGTTCCTCAGGATCATCAGGTAGATGGAGAGAAGGTGTCATGAGATCTTTCCTATGATGTGTAATAAGGCTGTGAAGGTCTTGTGATCAGTCTTGTTTTATCCCCCAATATTATACACTGATTATTATACTTTTTTTTTACAATTATCACCATATAGTAATTCTGGACAACATCTTGTAGTAATGTCTACCATCCTGGTCCTCATCTTGTAGTTATGTCCCTATCATGTATTAATATAATCCATCCTGGGCCGCATATTGCAATAATGTCCCCATCCATGTCCCCTGTAATGCCGCGGTAGCATCGTACGCAGTGAAGAGGCAGTTACCCACAAAGTTCCAACACAAAGTCTCTTCAATGTGTTTCCTCACAGCTTTAAAGTCCAATTCACACACAAGTGCATATCATTTCAGTGCATATAACTTCAGTGTATATTATCCGTGTTCAGTTCACACCAGTTCATAGCACTACATATCATATGGCTTTTAGATTGCAGTCCCTAAACACGCCAGACCTCTCCTTGTCCAGTATCCGTGGGGTGACCGCACACCATATTACAGTCTCCATACACAGCCTCATATTTCCCTATCCTGTAGTAATGTCCTCCATCCTGATATCCATTTTGCAGTAATTTCCTAAATCCTGGTCCTTATCCTGTAGTAATGTCCCTATTCTGTAGAAATCTCCCTATCCTGTAGTAATGTCCTCCATCCTGGTCCCCATATAACAGCCATATCTCACTGGCCTGTGAATGGCCAGTATTGGTATTGCACAGTGCAGAGAGCTGGTCTCTGCATTGTGATACATTTCAAATAAATGCGAGGATGCACGTTCAATTGAAGAGCAACGCTGGCATTGGCGGCCCTCTGGACCTGGCAACATCATTACGGGAGTTCAAGTGCCGACGGGCCGCATGATTGAGACCCCTGGTCTAGTCAGATGACTCCAGATTTCTGTTGCCCCGTGCTGATTAGTGGGTCAGAATCTCATACAAGCAGCATGTATCCATGTATCCTTTCTCTCAGGTGTCGTCATTTCAGGCTGGTGGAGGTAGAGTAATGGCAGGGGATTTTTTCTTGGCTCACCCTGGGTCCTTTGACATTTGTGGATGGATGTTTAAATGCTAGTGCTTACATAAGCATTTTAGCCAACCAAGTTCATCGCTTCATGGCAGTTGTTTACCATATGGTAGAAGGACAATGCACCATGTCACAATAGTCCACTAGTAGTGATAAGCAAACCCTTGGAAGTTCGGATTTGGTATGTTCAGCCGAATTTGAGTTAAAAGTTTGGTTTGGGTCCGAACTTGACCCCAAACCCAATGGAAATCAATAGGGACCTAAACTTTGGTGCTGTAAAGTAGTCGTAGTAAGGGCTAGGGAGCTGCAAAATGGGGATAAGAGCATGTCAATTGCCCTGCAAACAAATGTTAATAGAAATATTATTTAAATCTCTTAAATTAATCAGAATGGTGTAACGCTAGACAACACACAGTCCAAAATCAATGTAAGTCATTGTTGATTACTCATCAATGTCATGAGTAAATATCCATCCATTCATTGAAACCCACTCAGAGTTAAATCACATTAGTAAGAAAAGCAGACAGCTGTGAGCTGGTGTTATTATTCTGAGAAGGGGCCAATAAAGGTTCACAGACTATTAATAACCGCTCACAGCTGTCTGCTTAGCCTTTACTGGTTATTAAAAAGGTGGGATCCCAAAAAAGTTATGTCGGGTGCCCCCTATTTTTTAATAACCAGCTGAGGGAAAGCAGACAGCTGGAGGCTTGTGTTATTATTTTGAGAAGGAGCCAATATCCATAAAGGTTCCCAGCCTATTAATACCAGCTCGCAGCTGTCTGATTAGTCTTTACTGGTTATTAAAAAGAGGGACCCCCAAAAAATGACTTGGGGTCCCTCCTATTTTTAATAAAGGCTAAACGGACAGCTGTGGCCTGATCTTAAAAGGCTATGAAGGGGCCATGGATATTGGCGCCCTCCCAGACTAATAACACCATAACATCTGGCGCTTAGCCTCGGTTCTTCCTACTTACCCTGGTGCGTTGGCAAGCAGGGTAATAGTTTAAGGGGTTGATGTCAGCTATGTAATGTCAGCTGACATAAAGCCATAGGTTAGTAATGGAGAGGCATCCATCAGACACCCCCATTACTATCCCAGTAAAAAAAACACCATATTTGAATAAAGACATCCCCACACATTCCCTGGTTTACCCATTTATTAATAAAAAAAAAAATCTTGTCAGATCCGATGCCATCCAACTACCATCCACATCGTCCACCGATTTTCTCAGTAATTTCATCGCACCATGAGCCATGACAGCGAGAATAAGACTGTAGAGGTTATTCATGGTAATTTCTCATGGGAAATGACGTTACGCCCGTGAGGAATATCTGCAGTCTCGCGGTCCTGGCTCACAATGATGACGTGACCTTCAAGAACGAGACTGCAGGGGTTACTCGTGGTCACTTAGCACGGGTGTAACGTCATCGCCCGTGAAAAATAACTTTGAATAACCTCTGCAGATGGGCCAGAACTCCTGCAGAACGACTTCTTCATATAGTTAAATCTACTGTATTATACAATGAACTGCTGATGTTCTGAAAACAAAAAGTCCCTAGATGGGTGTCTCTAATAATGTGGCCATTCAGTGTATGTTTTATATCTGGTGGAGATGACAGGGTAAGGCTGATCATAGACATTAGATGTTGTCTGGATTTTTTCACCATTTTCTGGTTATGGAGGCTGCTGGTTAGAATTAGAAGCCAGCAGGTTGCAGTTATACAGGAGACCTGCAGCTATGTGATAACTACTGCTGTCATTTTTCTCTTACGCCTCATTGGGGGGCACTGACCATGGGTGTATGCTGCTGCCACTAGGAGGCGACACTAAGTGATACAAAGACAGTTCGCTCCTCCCCTGCAGTATACACCCTCCAGCTGGCTCTCACCTAACCAGTTCTTGCTTAGTGTCTGTAGGAGGCACATGGGTCTGGTTCCGATCCCAACATTTTTATTTTATTTTTTACTTTTCTGTAAATTTTTATTTTTAAATTAACGGAGTGAAGGGGGCGACGGATCCTTTCAAGGTTCCAATCTCCCCCGAATCATCAACAGGCGAGCACGCAGAGTGTCGCCTCCCCGAACCCTCTGCTGCGACGCCTGAGCTCACTTCAGGGGCGACGGTTCCTTCGAGTCCCGATCTCCCCACACCAGCAGCAGGCGACCACATGGAGTGTGCCTCCATGTATCCTCTCCTGGAGCCAGGCCTATAGACAACTGGCCCTGTCCACCCGGGGCTGAACTTCGTGGATGTACAGAGGTCCCTCTCTATGGTGTCCGAGCAGCCCCCACTGTCCCACCACTGTGAAAGCGGATGGCACAAGGAGGCGGACGGTTCCTCTCCACCTCCCCTAACAAAGGGATGGTGGATTGAGGTTTATCCCTCTATCCCTGCAGCAAAACAATAGAGTGTGCGCGCTTTCCTCGGCGCTGAAACCCAGTCATCGCGGTGACTCCATGCCGGGACGCGCACTGATAGTGAGTGTATCCAGTCAGCGATGGGCCTCTGCAGTGGGATATTCACATGCTGACAGGCAGCCTCAGTTTCCCTGTGGCCTACCTCCCTGAGGTAACGCTCCGGCCGGCTGCAAAAATTTAGCCCCCCGGAAGCTGCGCCCGCACTATGGCGCACTAAGGCGGCTCTGCCCACCTTTTCTGGCGCTTCTTCCCACCTATTCTGGCGCTTCTTCCCTGGCACGCTTCCCTCGGCAACGCTGGTATTGCTCACGCCGGCTGCAGAAATTAAGGCCCCGGCTTGGGCCTAATCATGGAAGTCACGAAGCTCCGCCCACATAGTGTCTGTGGCTCCGCCCCCCAAATTGTCGCCTCTCGCTCTCTGCGAGATTTTACCACCTCTGCAACTCCCGGTGGCCATCTTGGTCCACCCTGCCAGCACACACACACACACACAAGGGCTATAGTTTAGCATTAACCCCTTCACGACATGCGCCGTACTAGTACAGCGCATGTCGTGTCTCCCCCTTTGATGTGGGCTCAGGCGGTGAGCTCACATCAAAGTCGCGACATGTCAGCCATTTTGTACAGCTGACATGTGCGCGCAATAGCGGCGGGTGAAATTGCGATTCACCTGCCGCTATTAACCTGTTAAATGCCGCTGACAGCGGCATTTAACTACATCTTCCGACTGCACGGCCGGAAATGAGCGCATCGCCGACCCCCATGAGATGATCGGGGGTCGGCGATGCATCAGGATGGTAACCATAGAAGTCCTTGAGACCTCTATGGTTACTGATGCAGGCCTGTTGTCGGCGCTCATAGCAAGCCTGCATTTCAGCTACATAGCAGCGATCTGATGATCGCTGCTATGTAGCTGAGCCAGCTTCTAGCCTCCCATGAAGGCTATTGAAGCATGGCAAAAGTAAAAAATTAAAAAAAAAAAATATGAAAAAAAATAAAAAAAAATACAGTCATATGAAAAAGTTTGGGCACCCCTATTAATCTTAAGCTTAATGTTTTATAAAAATTGTTTTTTTTGCAACAGCTATTTCAGTTTCATATATCTAATAACTGTTGGACACAGTAATGTTTCTGCCTTGAAATGAGGTTTATTGTACTAACAGAAAATGTGCAATCTGCATTCACACAAAATTTGACAGGTGCATAAGTATGGGCACCCTTATCATTTTCTTGTTTTAAATACTCCTACCTACTTTTTACTGACTTACTAAAGCACTTTTTTTGGTTTTGTAACCTCATTGAGCTTTGAATTTCATAGCTAGGTGTATGCAATCATGAGAAAAGCTACTTAAAGTGGCCACTTGCAAGTTGTTCTCCTGTTTGAATCTCCTCTGAAGAGTGGCATCATGGGCTCCTCAAAACAACTGTCAAATGATCTGAAAACAAAGATTATTCAACATAGTTGTTCAGGGGAAGGATACAAAAAGCTGTCTCAGAGGTTTAACCTGTCAATTTCCACTGTGAGGAACATTGTAAGGAAATGGAAGAACACAGGTACAGTTCTTGTTAAGGCCAGAAGTGGCAGGCCAAGAAAAACATCAGAAAGGCAGAGAAGAAGAATGGTGAGATTAGTCAAGGACAATCCTCAGGCCACCTCCAGAGATCTGCAGCATCAACTTGCTGCAGATGGTGTCACTGTGCATCGGTCAACTATACAACGCACTTTGCACAAGGAGAAGCTGTATGGGAGAGTGATGCGAAAGAAGCCGTTTCTGCAAGCACGCCACAAACAGAGTCGGCTGAGGTATGCAAAAGCACATTTGGAGAAGCCAATTTCTTTTTGGAAGAAGGTCCTGTGGACTGATGAAACCAAGATTGAGTTGTTTGGTAATACAAAAAGGTGTTATGCATGGCGGCAAAAAAACACAGTGCGTTGTATAGTTGACCGATGCACAGTGACACCATCTGCAGCAAGTTGATGCTGCAGCTCTCTGGAGATGGTCTGAGGATTGTCCTTGACTGATCTCACCATTCTTCTTCTCTGCCTTTCTGATGTTTTTCTTGGCCTGCCACTTCTGGCCTTAACAAGAACTGTACCTGTATTCTTCCATTTCCTTACTATGTTCCTCACAGTGGAAATTGACAGGTTAAATCTCTGAGACAGCTTTTTGTATCCTTCCCCTGAACAACTATGTTGAATAATCTTTGTTTTCAGATCATTTGACAGTTGTTTTGAGGAGCCCATGATGCCACTCTTCAGAGGAGATTCAAACAGGAGAACAACTTGCAAGTGGCCACTTTAAGTAGCTTTTCTCATGATTGCATACACCTAGCTATGAAGTTCAAAGCTCAATGAGGTTACAAAACCAAAAAAGTGCTTTAGTAAGTCAGTAAAAAGTAGGTAGGAGTATTTAAAACAAGAAAATGATAAGGGTGCCCATACTTATGCACCTGTCAAATTTTGTTTGAATGCAGATTGCACATTTTCTGTTAGTACAATAAACCTCATTTCAAGGCAGAAACATTACTGTGTCCAACAGTTATTAGATATATGAAACTGAAATAGCTGTTGCAAAAAAAACAATTTTTATAAAACATTAAGCTTAAGATTAATAGGGGTGCCCAAACTTTTTCATATGACTGTATAAAAGTTTAAATCACCCCCCTTTCGCTCCATCCAAAATAAAAAAAAAAAAATCAAACCTACACATATTTGGTATCGGCGCGTTCAGAATCGCCCGATCTAGCAATAAAAAAAAGCATTAACCTGATCGCTAAATGGCGTAGCGAGAAAAAAATTTGAAACGCCAGAATTACATTTTTTTGGTCGCCACAACATTGCAATAAAATGCAATAATGGGCGATCAAAAGAACGCATCTGCACAAAAGTGCATTAAAAACATCATCTTGGCACACAAAAAATAAGCCCTCACCCGACCCCAGATCACGAAAAATGGAGATGCTACGGATATCAGAAAAAGGTCCGATATTCCGTGGTCTTAAGGGCACATGACCAATATTCCCTGGTCTTAAAGGCCCATGACCAGTCCGAAGCCGGTCACTCTAAATGAGCTCAGGAGCCCTCTGCCGCCGATCCCAGCTTATCCCAGAGTACCTAGTTCCCTGAGTGGGTTTCGTCACTGCTGCAACCCATGGATTCTCTGACAAGAGATTGAATCCCTCCGTGAACCCCCTGTGGCTCGGAGTGCTCGCAGGACCAATATAGATGTCCCTTTCCTTCATGCGAGACGTCGGCTAGCAGGAGCCGCAAGTTTTCTAGAAACGTACAGGCGTCTAGAAACGTACACGTGCCTAGAAAACGGAAGTTTCATTTCCTGATCCCTCACCAATGATTTGCTGAGAACAAGTCTCTGAATATGGATCGGATATTGCCTTGGTTCTGGACTCACCAGACCTTCAGTAAAGGATGGATTTGCCTATTTATATCATCAACCAATCTCTGTAGATTGACGAGGACTTCGGTTCTATTCTAGATCACGCAGCGTCCCTCATGGGGAACTAAACTCCCTCGCAGAGCATTTGCCATTCACCCTGACAGGTAACGTTCGGATAAGCGATCCACTGGACAGAAACCTCTGCAAGTGCTTTATCCTTTTATCAGCCAATATACAAACACGCGGGGTGTCCACACCACGTATACCCACCTAAGACGTGAGATGTCATGCTTGGTCTGATTGTTAAGAGTGACGGGTCCTTTTAAAGGGCACTGATCTCCCCACACCATTGATAGACGAGCACATGGAGTGTCGCCTCCATGTATCCTCTTCTACAGCCAGGCCTATCGCCGGACAACCAGCCCTGTCCACCCAGGGACCCACACTCTGCATCTCCACTATTTAGCAGATGATGTGATAAGGCGGATAGTCCCTCTCCACTTCCCTGTTAAGAGGATGGTGGATCGAGGGTTCATCATTTTATCTCCCCACCGTGAAAAGAGAGCGGCGATAGTAAGAGACTTTTTTTGCGAACCTTCTGCATGCAGCCGCGCATTCTGCCACTTGGCATATTAACCAGGTAAGTATCTCCTGTGGTATACCTACCAGTATCCCTACCCGATACGTCATCAATTAAAAATACAATGGACTGTCACATAGCAAATCTAGTTCGTTCCATCTTGCTGCCTCCAGTTCAGCGCTCTACCCTTCCTTAGGTGCCGCATGTGTTGCTAGAGCAATAGTCTCTTGGTCAGAGACCTTAACTATTTTGTTTTCCTATAGACTCAACCAGCAGTGTATCAGTTGTCCAGGACGGTCTAGATCTAAGGGATCTTGGTTCCAAAATGGGGACCGAAAAGTAAGACCGACCCTGAACCTCAAGCTTCTTCCCCCTTCCTCGGATGGAGTTCCTCCGCTCAGCCATTACTTCAACGGAAAAAGGTGGAGTTTCTGGTATCCACCGATATTCGGTATGCTTTCCTTCACATGCCTATGTTTTCCCCTCTTCAAAAATTCCTTTGCTTTCCCTTTCGTGAACAGCATTTTCAAATCACAACCTTGTCCTTCAGGCCTTGCTACCGCACCCAGAGTCTTCACAGGGGTTATGGCGGCTGTCACGTTCCTCTTGCACCCTTGAGGCGTGGTCGTCCTGCCCTATCTGGTCGACTTTCTAGCCACTCTTCCAGCCCTGCGCTGAGTCGTCTATATCTCTTGCTATACCCTCTCTCTCCTGAGCTGGCAGCTAAACTTACACAAGTTTTTTCCTCATTTCCAGCCCAGCAGATATCCTTTTTTGAGGATGATCCTGGAATCTTCCAGAAGGTTGGTGATTCTCCCTTGAGACAAATCCGTGGCCCTTTAACAGGGAGCTTGCGCACTTGTTCACTGATCCCCTCATTCCGTTCGATTTGCTAGGAGGATTCTGAGGAAAATTGGTGACGACAATGGAAGCGTTTTCCTTCGCTCCTCTCATTTTTCTGCAGGTCAATCAGGCTTTCAGAGGGTAGTCTCTGAGCTCCTTTCTCCCGGTTCAATGGTTATTAGTGACTACCGATGCCAGTCCTCTTCTCCTGATCATTGTTCTGGGGATCTGAACGGTGCGACTAGTTCTACGGCAGGTTCACTGCCTTCTGGCGGGTCACCCCATCCGTTTCAATCGGACAATCCCACGTCTTTTCCATACGTCAATCATCTAGCAGGTACCCACGATCAGGCATCATGACCGAGGTACCTCATATTCTCTGTTGGGCCACGATCTATCATTTGGTGATTTCGGCACTACAGATCTCAGGAGTAGAACTCTGGGCAGCGGACGCTATCAGGGTCCCGCCTCATGTGAGTGGGAACTTCACCCGGAAGTCTTCCATCACATCTGTCTTCTCTGGAGCACTCCAGATGTAGGTCGGATGGTGTCCACACTGAACGGCAATGCACTCTAAGTTCATGGTTCGGCCTCCAAGTCCAAAAGCCATCGAAGTGCATGCTCTGGTCCTTCCATGGTACCAGTTTCCGTAACCCCTGGTCCACTATTTCCGACATTTTTTCGGAAGCAGGAAGGGCCCCAGTGATCCTGGGAGATCCGCACTGACCATGTCAGATTTTTTCTCGTTTGCGGAACTAGTGATTTTTCGTCTTATTGCAACAAAACTGCAAATATGGACTTCCTCGCAGGGAGTCTTCACATGTGGTTCTTCCCTATCGCATACCGTTAGATCTTTGGGACCTTAATGGTCATGGGAGTCTTACAGTAGACTCCTTTTGATCCCAACAGACTTTACTATGAGGGAAGGTCACACCCCTTTTTCTCTACAATCTCCGCATCCTGACGAGTCTTCGGAGCTAGCCGCTCTGTTCTTTCAGACCTTTTTCCCTTATTACCATCAAGGCAAGGTTGCCCTCAGGCCATTCGCATCCCTTGTTACCAAGGTGGTATTGTATTCCCATAGTTATGAGGGCATCGTTCTTCCCTCATCTCTTTCTGCACCTGTCCACATAACGAACTCTTTTGCACCGAACTGGTTAGCTGAGAGCCAGCAGGAGGGTGTATACTGCAGGGGAGGAGCTAACTTTCTCTGTATCACTTAGTGTCAGCCTCCTAGTGGCAGCAGCATACACCCCTGGTCTGTGTCCCCCAATGAATGGCTGGGAGAAAAGGATTTTATGGTGAGTACACAAAAATCCCTATTTTGATCGGCGTGATAATTTATGGTCATTTTTCTTTTTCTGAATTATTTCTTACAACTTCTCCTTCTGTTTCAGGGTGAAGATCTGCCCCACATTAATACTACAGAGACATATATGAGAGGTGATGAGTGGTGTAAAGAGGAGATTCCCACAGATAACCCCACAAGTGAGTATAACCTAAAAAAAATGCGTGCCAGGAGCGCACGCTGTGGTTGGCTCCATCCCAGAGGGAACGCAAATCCTTTATGGGTATTTATTCTTTATGCTCCATGATTGTGCAATTAATAATAATATAAGATTATTCTCGTGACATGTTCGGACATTTCATCTCTTGCACATATCTGGTCAGTTTACATTATCTGTCTTGCAGCACATGATAATTATTATTATATTACATTATATGGTGATCTGCTCCAGACTTCTGCAATGTCCGGTATTATCCTGTTTTTTGCAAACCCACTACCAACCACTCTGATCATTACATAGTATATTTTTGCACTCATTAAACACATTGATTATGTGTCTGTTGTTTTCAAATCGATTTTGGAGAAATACATATTGGCCGGGCACACCACCATAAAGACACAGATAATATGTTGAGGTGCTGCATCCAGTAGTTAATCACAATGTACAATGGGGGAAAAAAAGAGAAAAAAACTACGTAGTGATGCATGTCGTGATTCTCAATGGCGAGAGAACATAGCCCAGCATATATGAGAACTAGCTCTTGGAAGATGGAAACTATACTGACCATGAACTAAACCTGCCGCACAACTAGAAGTGGCCGGGTAGCATGCCTACGTTTTTTTATCCCTAGATGCCCAGCGCCAGCCGGAGAACTACCTAATCCTAGCAGAGGAAAAGACAGTCCTGGCTCACCTCTACAGAAATTTTCCCAAAAGGCAGACAGAGGCCCCCACATATATTGGCGGTGATTTTAGATGAAATGACAAACGTAGTATGAAAATAGGTTTAGCAAAATCGAGGTCCGCTTACTAGATAGCATGAAGACAGAAAGGGCACTTTCATGGTCAGCAGAAAACCCTATCAAAACACCATCCAGAAATTACTTTAAGACTCTAGCATTAACTCATAACACCAGAGTGGCAATTTCCGCTCACAAGAGCTTTCCAGACACAGTAACGAAACAGCAGCTGTGAACAGGAACAAAATGCAAAAACACACAAGGACAAAAGTCCAACTTAGCTGGGAGTTGTCTAGTAGCAGGAACATGCACAGAAAGGCTACTGATTACATTGTTGACCGGCAAGAAACTGACAGAGGAGCAAGGTTATATAGCGACTCCCACATCCTGATAGGAGCAGGTGAACAGAGGGGATGATGCACACAAGTTAAATTCCACAAGTGGCCACCGGGGGAGCCCAGAATCCAATTTCACAACAGTACCCCCTCCCCTCAAGGAGGGGGCACCGAACCCTCACCAGAACCACCAGGGCGATCAGGATGAGCCCTATGAAAGGCACGGACAAGATCGGAGGCATGAACATCAGAGGCAGTGACCCAAGAATTATCCTCCTGACCGTATCCCTTCCATTTGACCAGATACTGGAGTTTCCGTCTGGAAACACGAGAGTCCAAGATCTTTTCCACAACGTACTCCAACTCACCCTCAACCAACACCGGAGCAGGAGGCTCAACGGAAGGCACAGCTGGTACCTCATACCTGCGCAACAATGACCGATGAAAAACATTATGAATCGAAAAGGATGCAGGGAGGTCCAAACGGAAGGACACAGGGTTAAGAATCTCCAATATCTTGTACGGGCCGATGAACCGAGGCTTAAACTTAGGAGAAGAAACCCTCATAGGGACAAAACGAGAAGACAACCACACCAAGTCCCCAACACAAAGCCGAGGACCAACACGACGACGGCGGTTGGCAAAAAGCTGAGTCTTCTCCTGGGACAACTTCAAATTGTCCACCACCTGCCCCCAAATCTGATGCAACCTCTCCACCACAGCATCCACTCCAGGACAATCCGAAGATTCCACTTGACCGGAGGAAAATCGAGGATGAAACCCCGAATTACAGAAAAACGGGGACACCAAGGTGGCAGAGCTGGCCCGATTATTGAGGGCGAACTCCGCCAAAGGCAAAAAAGCAACCCAATCATCCTGATCCGCAGACACAAAACACCTCAAATATGTCTCCAAGGTCTGATTAGTCCGCTCGGTCTGGCCATTAGTCTGAGGATGGAAAGCAGACGAAAAAGACAAATCTATGCCCATCCTAGCACAGAATGCCCGCCAAAATCTAGACACGAATTGGGTCCCTCTGTCAGAAACGATATTCTCCGGAATACCATGCAAACGAACAACATTTTGAAAAAACAGAGGAACCAACTCGGAAGAAGAAGGCAACTTAGGCAAGGGAACCAGATGGACCATCTTAGAGAAACGGTCACACACCACCCAGATGACAGACATCTTCTGAGAAACAGGCAGATCCGAAATAAAATCCATCGAGATGTGCGTCCAAGGCCTCTTCGGGATAGGCAAGGGTAACAACAATCCACTAGCCCGAGAACAACAAGGCTTGGCCCGAGCACAAACGTCACAAGACTGCACAAAGCCTCGCACATCTCGTGACAGGGAAGGCCACCAGAAGGACCTTGCCACCAAATCCCTGGTACCAAAGATTCCAGGATGACCTGCCAACGCAGAAGAATGAACCTCAGAGATGACTCTACTGGTCCAATCATCAGGAACAAACAGTCTACCAGGTGGGCAACGATCAGGTCTATCCGCCTGAAACTCCTGCAAGGCCCGCCGCAGGTCTGGAGAAACGGCAGACAATATCACTCCATCTTTAAGGATACCTGTGGGCTCAGAATTACCAGGGGAGTCAGGCTCAAAACTCCTAGAAAGGGCATCCGCCTTAACATTCTTAGAACCCGGTAGGTAAGACACCACAAAATTAAACCGAGAGAAAAACAACGACCAGCGCGCTTGTCTAGGATTCAGGCGCCTGGCAGACTCAAGGTAAATTAAATTTTTGTGGTCAGTCAATACCACCACCTGATGTCTGGCCCCCTCAAGCCAGTGACGCCACTCCTCAAAAGCCCACTTCATGGCCAAAAGCTCCCGATTCCCAATATCATAATTCCGCTCGGCGGGCGAAAATTTACGGGAAAAAAAAGCACAAGGTCTCATCACGGAGCAGTCGGAACTTCTCTGCGACAACACCGCCCCAGCTCCGATTTCAGAAGCGTCGACCTCAACCTGAAAAGGAAGAGCAACATCAGGCTGACGCAACACTGGGGCGGAAGAAAAGCGGCGCTTGAGCTCCCGAAAGGCCTCCACAGCATCAGGGGACCAATCAGCAACATCAGCACCCTTCTTAGTCAAATCAGTCAATGGTTTTACAACATCAGAAAAACCAGCAATAAATCGACGATAAAAGTTAGCAAAGCCCAAAAATTTCTGAAGACTCTTAAGAGAAGAGGGTTGCGTCCAATCACCAATAGCCTGAACCTTGACAGGATCCATCTCGATGGAAGAGGGGGAAAAAATGTATCCCAAGAAGGAAATCTTCTGAACCCCAAAAACACACTTAGAACCCTTCACACACAAGGAATTAGACCGCAAAACCTGAAAAACCCTCCTGACCTGCTGGACATGAGAGTCCCAGTCATCCGAAAAAATCAGAATATCATCCAGATACACAATCATAAATTTATCCAAATAATCGCGGAAAATGTCATGCATAAAGGACTGGAAGACTGAAGGGGCATTTGAAAGACCAAAAGGCATCACCAAATACTCAAAATGGCCCTCGGGCGTATTAAATGCGGTTTTCCACTCATCCCCCTGCTTGATTCGCACCAAATTATACGCCCCACGGAGATCAATCTTAGAGAACCACTTGGCCCCCTTTATACGAGCAAACAAATCAGTAAGCAGTGGTAACGGATATTGATATTTAACCGTGATTTTATTCAAAAGTCGATAATCAATACACGGCCTCAAAGAGCCGTCTTTCTTAGACACAAAGAAAAAACCGGCTCCTAAGGGAGATGACGAAGGACGAATATGTCCCTTTTCCAAGGACTCCTTTATATATTCTCGCATAGCAGCGTGTTCAGGCACAGACAGATTAAATAAACGACCCTTAGGGTATTTACTACCCGGGATCAAGTCTATGGCACAATCGCACTCCCGGTGCGGAGGTAGTGAACCAACCTTGGGTTCTTCAAAAACGTCACGAAAGTCAGACAAGAATTCAGGAATCTCAGAGGGAATAGATGATGAAATGGAAACCAAAGGTACGTCCCCATGAGTTCCTTTACATCCCCAGCTTAACACAGACATAGCTCTCCAGTCGAGGACTGGGTTATGAGATTGCAGCCATGGCAATCCCAGCACCAAAACATCATGTAGATTATACAGCACCAGAAAGCGAATAACCTCCTGGTGATCCGGATTAACACGCATAGTCACTTGTGTCCAGTATTGTGGTTTATTACTAGCCAATGGGGTGGAGTCAATCCCTTTCAGAGGTATCGGAGCCTCCAATGGCTCCAAATCATACCCACAGCGTTTGGCAAAGGACCAATCCATAAGACTCAAAGCAGCGCCAGAGTCGACATAGGCGTCCGCGGTAATAGATGACAAAGAACAAATCAGGGTCACAGATAGAATAAACTTAGACTGTAAAGTGCTAATTGAAACAGACTTGTCAGGCTTCTTAGTACGCTTAAAGCATGCTGATATAACATGAGTTGAATCACCACAATAGAAGCACAACCCATTTTTTCGTCTAAAATTCTGCCGCTCGCTTCTGGACAGAATTCTATCACATTGCATATTTTCTGGCGTTTTCTCAGTAGACACCGCCAAATGGTGCACAGGTTTGCGCTCCCGCAGACGCCTATCGATCTGAATAGCCATCGTCATGGACTCATTCAGACTCGCAGGCACAGGGAACCCCACCATAACATCCTTAATGGCATCAGAGAGACCTTCTCTGAAAATCGCCGCCAGGGCGCACTCATTCCACTGAGTAAGCACAGACCATTTGCGGAATTTTTGGCAGTATATTTCAGCTTCATCTTGCCCCTGAGACAAGGACATCAAGGCCTTTTCCGCCTGAAGCTCTAAATGAGGTTCCTCATAAAGCAACCCCAAGGCCAGAAAAAACGCATCCACATTGAGCAACGCAGGATCCCCTGGTGCCAATGCAAAAGCCCAGTCTTGAGGGTCGCCCCGGAGCAAGGAAATTACAATCCTGACCTGCTGTGCAGGGTCTCCGGCAGAGCGAGCCTTCAGGGACAAAAACAATTTGCAATTATTTTTAAAATTTTGAAAGTGAGATCTATTCCCCGAGAAGAATTCAGGCAAAGGAATTCTAGGCTCAGACATAGGTGCATGAACAACAAAATCTTGCAAATTTTGTACCTTTGTGGCGAGATTATTCAAACCTGTAGCTACACTCTGAAGATCCATTTGAAACAGGTGAACACAGAGCCATTCAAGGATTAGAAGGAGAGGAAGAGAGGAAGGCTGCAGCATAGGCAGACTAGCAAGTGATTCAATTAAGAGCACACTCAGAACTAGAGGGAAAAAAAAAAAAAAAAAAAAATTGTAGCAGACTTCTTTTTTCTCTCCTTTCTCAGCCAGTAATTTAACCCTTTTTTGGGCCGGTCAAACTGTCGTGATTCTCAATGGCGAGAGAACATAGCCCAGCATATATGAGAACTAGCTCTTGGAAGATGGAAACTATACTGACCATGAACTAAACCTGCCGCACAACTAGAAGTGGCCGGGTAGCATGCCTACGTTTTTTTATCCCTAGATGCCCAGCGCCAGCCGGAGAACTACCTAATCCTAGCAGAGGAAAAGACAGTCCTGGCTCACCTCTAGAGAAATTTTCCCAAAAGGCAGACAGAGGCCCCCACATATATTGGCGGTGATTTTAGATGAAATGACAAACGTAGTATGAAAATAGGTTTAGCAAAATCGAGGTCCGCTTACTAGATAGCATGAAGACAGAAAGGGCACTTTCATGGTCAGCAGAAAACCCTATCAAAACACCATCCAGAAATTACTTTAAGACTCTAGCATTAACTCATAACACCAGAGTGGCAATTTCCGCTCACAAGAGCTTTCCAGACACAGTAACGAAACAGCAGCTGTGAACAGGAACAAAATGCAAAAACACACAAGGACAAAAGTCCAACTTAGCTGGGAGTTGTCTAGTAGCAGGAACATGCACAGAAAGGCTACTGATTACATTGTTGACCGGCAAGAAACTGACAGAGGAGCAAGGTTATATAGCGACTCCCACATCCTGATAGGAGCAGGTGAACAGAGGGGATGATGCACACAAGTTAAATTCCACAAGTGGCCACCGGGGGAGCCCAGAATCCAATTTCACAACAGATGCAGAGCAGTCATCAAAGCAAAAGGTGGCTACTTTGAAGAACCTAGAATATAAGACATATTTTCAGTTGTTTCACACTTTTTTGTTAAGTATATAATTCCACATGTGTTAATTCATAGTTTTGATGCCTTCAGTGTGAATGTACAATTTTCATAGTCATGAAAATACAGAAAAATCTTTAAATGAGAAGATGTGTCCAAATTTTTGGTCTGTACTGTAAATTCTGTTTTCCTGAAATAGAACAGACAAAACTCAGAAACACAGGTGTGAACACACTCCAAAGCTGTCCAACAAAAAATGGAGACAGGTCTGTGTTTGATTAGATTGCGGATTGAACTCGCCCATTCAAGGGAATGGGTCTGCATTTCCAGATAGCACTGGAATGCCATCCAAAAAATCCTGGTCCATTAACTGAATCAGAATGGTGTTTGTTACAATTTGTTTCCTTGTGGACCACCAGACACCAATATTTTTACAGTGCAGAACTTCATAGTGTGAATATGTCCCATGGAGAGAGGAAGAATGACAGACAGATTATATACCTGCCTGGCAGTGTGTGTGCTTGGTTGTGGTAAACATCCATAGAAATTGAAGAAGGTGGGGGGGGTAGCTGAACTTTTGCTGTGCTAGGTACGTGGATGCAACAGCTCAGACAGTGGCACTTGAATCAACAATTGTTTATTTGATTAATACAATTAAAGGGGTGCCTTTGGCACAATATCAGGGGATAGCGCAAACAGTGAAAATGAAACAAGTTAAGTTAAAAGAAGAATACAGTAATTCAGATGATATTGACACAATGCTTTTTACACACTGTCGTACTATTATTACAACTGAATAACTGCTGTCATCAGTGATGTTTTAGTACTAATACCACAATCCAAAGGGCATCACTCACTACTGGGCTCATTAATGTTGTCACTATCTAGGCAATGTATTATATCACACAGGCCCTATCGGGAGTCAACGTCACCACCCGCTAGGTCGCAAGTCCTAGGTTGGTGAGTAACTCGGCCCACTCATCACACTGGCCACCTTCATTCCCTGAAGCTTGGCCCTGCCCCCACTTTGTACAGTATGTGTACATTGGAAGTGATGGCTTACAGGAACGTCCCTCTGCTGCGGCCTAGTCATCTCTTTTTCGGCTCTGACTCTGCTCACTCAGCTTTCTCGACTCTGGTCTCTCTCAGGTCTTCAGGCAGGTCTGGTTGTTCTTGCGTTTTCACTCAGGTCTGGCCTTTCTTGGGTCTTCACTCGGGTCTGGCCTCTTTACTACTTTACTACGATCTGATCTCTCGACTCCTTTACTCAGATATTGTCCCTGATAATGGCATCTATAAGCCAGCTCGATATAGGGCACATCCGTTCTGCTACAGGTTCGAGCACCAACTCCTCCCATTCGTTGCCCTCCTGGGCCTTTTATAAATACTAACTGCGCCCCAGCTATCACCTGACCTGCACAATCTGTTTCGAGAGTGAACATACACTTCTTTCTTGGGTTCCTAATAATGCAATTATTTCTGTTTTCACTTTCTCTTCTCGCATTTGAGCAGCAGAAAGCAGTCTTCACTTGCAGCCACTCTGCTGGCATTAAATGTGTGTGTCTTCTTATTTGTCTCCTTACATTCCTCCTCTCTTAAAATTTGCCAGTCCTCACGTGAGAAAGACCACTTTATCTCTAGATCTTCCTCTGGGGCGGTCTCAGAGTGGCTAGTATCCAAGCATTTTTTGTGTCTCCTACATTATGTACTGATAAATGAAGTCATCTTCCATGTACCGTGGACACCAGCAATGGCACGCCCAGTTCTGCAAGGCCCCTCTTGGTTTATCTCTCCAGGAACACTCAGGCCTTCTGGTACTTCTTTTTCATGTTCAGCCTCTGACCTATTCTCTGGATCAGCTTAGAGTGGTAGTGTTGCTTCCCTTGGCACTGCAGGTACCTCCCCTCCACCACCATTCATCCTCATTTTCCTCAACTATCCTTAATGCTGAGTTACTCTTCTCTTTTGGGGCTTCAGGCAGTCTCTTCCCTTTAGACACACAAGGATGAAGCATGTTATGGTGTAGCACTCTTTCTGGTACCCCTTCTTCTCCGTCTGGTTGAACCTCTTACACTGCATTATCGGGGTATACCCTGTTATGATCCTTAGTGGTTGAGGATCACAAGTTACTCAGCAAGGTGACTAAACATAGGACAAGCTCTAGGGAGGTGGAAAACTGGACTGACCGCAAATCTGAACCTATCCAAACACACTAGAGGTAGCCGGTGAACGTGCCTAAAATCCTAGACGTCTCGAGCCAGCCTGAGGAACTAACTACCCCTAGAGAGAAAGAAAGACCTCTCTTGCCTCCAGAGAAATAATCCCCAAAGATATAGAAGCCCCCAACAGATAATAACGGTGAGGTAAGAGGAAGGCACATACATAGGGGTGAAAGCAGATTCAGCAAATGAGGCCCACTAATACTAGATAGCAGAAAATAGAAAAGTGATCTATGCGGTCAGTAAAAAACCCTTACAAAATATCCACACTGAGATTTCAAGAACCCCCGCACCAACTAACGGTGTGGGGGGAGAACCTCAGTCCCCTAGAGCAACCAGCAAGCAAGGAAATGACATTTTAGCAAGCTGGACAAAAAACATGATGAATGCTGATAATCAGAAAGTAAACAAACAAGAACTTAGCTTGTCTTGGAGAGACTGGGAGCAAGGTAGTCACAAGGAATCTGAAGAGCACTGAATACATTGATAGCAGGCAAGGAACTGAGTATCCAGGTGAGCTAAATAGGAAACCAACCAAGGATAACGAACCAGCTGATGCAGCCAACCTGCAGAAAGACAACACTACACAGTACCGCTTGTGACCACTAGAGGGAGCCCAAAAATAGAGTTCACAACAGTACCCCCCCTTGAGGAGGGGTCACCGAACCCTCATCAAGACCCCCAGGGCGATCAGGATGAGCCGCGTGGAAGGCACGAACCAAATCGGCCGCATGAACATCAGAGGCGACAACCCAGGAATTATCCTCCTGACCATAGCCCTTCCACTTAACCAGATACTGAAGTCGCCGTCTAGAGATACGAGAATCCAAAATCTTCTCCACCATGTACTCCAATTCGCCCTCGACCAGCACCGGAGCCGGAGGCTCAACAGAAGGAACCACAGGTACCACATACCTCCGCAACAAAGACCTATGGAACACATTTTGGATGGCAAACGATGCTGGGAGATCCAAACGAAAAGACACCGGGTTAAGGATTTCCAAGATCTTATAAGGACCGATGAAGCGAGGCTTGAACTTAGGAGATGAGACCTTCATAGGAACATACCGAGAAGACAGCCACACCAAATCCCCAACACGAAGTCGGGGACCCACACCGCGGCGGCGGTTGGCAAAACGCTGAGCCTTCTCCTGTGACAATTTCAGATTGTCCACCACATGGTTCCAAATCTGCTGCAACCTATCCACCACAGAATCCACCCCAGGACAGTCAGAAGACTCAACCTGACCCGAGGAAAAAGGAGGATGGAAACCAGAATTGCAGAAAAAAGGCGAAACCAAGGTAGCAGAACTAGCCCGATTATTAAGGGCAAACTCGGCCAATGGCAAAAAAGTCACCCAATCATCCTGATCAGCAGAAACAAAACATCTCAAATAAGTTTCCAACGTCTGATTAGTTCGCTCGGTTTGGCCATTAGTCTGAGGATGGAAGGCCGATGAAAAAGACAAATCAATGCCCATCTTAGCACAAAAAGTTCGCCAATACCTGGACACAAACTGGGATCCTCTATCAGACACAATATTTTCAGGAATGCCGTGCAAGCGAACCACATTCTGAAAAAATAGAGGAACCAAATCGGAGGAGGAAGGCAACTTAGGCAAGGGCACCAAATGGACCATCTTGGAAAAACGATCACACACCACCCAGATGACAGACATTTTCTGAGACACTGGAAGATCCGAAATAAAATCCATGGAAATGTGCGTTCAAGGCCTTTTCGGGACAGGCAAAGGCAAAAGCAAACCGCTGGCACGAGAACAGCAAGGCTTAGCCCGAGCACAAATCCCACGAGACTGCACAAAGGAACGCACATCCCGTGACAAGGAAGGCCACCAGAAGGACCTAGCCACCAAATCTCTGGTACCAAAAATCCCAGGATGACCCGCCAACACCGAAGAATGAACCTCGGAAATAACTCTGCTGGTCCATCTATCCGGGACAAACAGTCTCTCTGGTGGGCAACGGTCAGGTCTATCCGCCTGAAATTTCTGCAGCACTCGTCGCAAATCTGGAGAAATGGCAGACAAAATCACTCCCTCTCTGAGAATACCAGCCGGCTCAGAAACTCCCGGAGAGTCAGGCACAAAGCTCCTAGAAAGTGCATCAGCTTTCACGTTCTTCGAACCAGGCAGGTATGAGACCACGAAGTTGAAACGGGAGAAAAACAACGACCAACGAGCCTGTCTAGGATTCAGGCGCTTGGCAGATTCGAGGTAAATCAGATTTTTGTGATCAGTCAGGACCACCACACGATGTTTAGCTCCTTCGAGCCAATGTCGCCACTCCTCAAATGCCCACTTCATAGCCAACAACTCTCGATTACCAACATCATAGTTTCGCTCGGCAGGCGAAAACTTTCTTGAAAAGAAAGCACACGGCTTCATCACAGAGCCATCAGAGCTTCTCTGCGACAAAACAGCCCCTGCTCCAATCTCAGAAGCATCAACCTCGACCTGGAAGGGGAGAGAGACATCTGGCTGACATAAGACTGGAGCTGAAGAAAACCAGTGCTTCAGCTCCCGAAAGGCCTCCACGGCCGCAGGAGACCAATTAGTCACATCAGAACCCTTCTTGGTCAAATCCGTCAAAGGTTTAACTACGCTAGAAAAATTAGCGATGAAACGACGGTAAAAATTAGCAAAACCCAAGAACTTCTGAAGACTCTTAACAGACGTGGGCTGAGTCCAGTCATGAATAGCCTGGACCTTGACTGGGTCCATCTCCACAGTAGAAGGAGAAAAAATAAAACCCAAAAAGGAGACCTTCTGTACTCCGAAGAGGCATTTTGAGCCCTTCACAAATAAAGCATTAGCACGCAGGACCTGAAACACCATCCTGACCTGCTTCACATGGGACTCCCAATCATCAGAAAAGACTAAAATGTCATCCAGATAAACAATCATAAATTTATCCAGATATTCTCGGAAAATGTCATGCATGAAGGACTGAAACACAGAAGGAGCATTAGAGAGTCCAAAAGGCATCACCAAGTACTCAAAATGGCCTTCGGGCGTATTAAATGCTGTTTTCCATTCATCTCCCTGCTTAATGCGCACAAGGTTATACGCACCACGGAGATCTATCTTGGTGAACCAACTGGCACCCTTAATCCGAGCAAACAAATCAGACAATAGTGGCAAAGGATACTGAAATTTGTCTGTGATTTTATTCAGAAGACGATAATCTATACAAGGTCTCAAAGAACCGTCCTTCTTGGCCACAAAAAAGAATCCTGCACCAAGAGGGGAAGAGGATGGGCGAATATGTCCCTTCTCCTAAGACTCCTTTATATAACTCCGCATTGCGGCATGCTCTGGTATAGACAAATTAAAAAGTCGTCCCTTAGGGAATTTACTACCAGGAATTAAATTTATAGCACAGTCACAATCCCTATGAGGGGGCAGGGCACTGGACCTGGGCTCATCAAATACATCCTGGTAGTCAGACAAAAACTCAGGGACCTCAGAAGGAGTGGAAGAAGCAATAGACACCAACGGAGTATCGCCATGAATTCCCTGACAACCCCAACTTGACACAGACATAGCTTTCCAATCTAAAACTGGATTATGAGCCTGCAGCCATGGCAGACCCAAAACGACAACATCATGCAAATTATGCAGAACAAGAAAGCGAATCTCCTCCTGATGAACGGGAGTCATGCACATGGTCATTTGCGTCCAATACTGAGGCTTATTCTCAGCCAATGGCGTAGCATCAATTCCCCTCAGAGGAATAGGAAATTACAAAGGCTCCAGGACAAAACCACAGCGCCTGGCAAACGACAAATCCATCAGATTCAGGGCAGCACCTGAATCCACAAAAGCCATAACCGAGTAGGACGACAAAGAACAAATCAAAGTAACAGACAAAATAAATTTAGGCTGTATAGTACCAATGGTGACAGGTTTAGCGATCTTTTTTAAGCGTTTAGAGCATGCTGAGATAACATGAGTAGAATCACCACAGTAAAAGCACAACCCATTTTGACGTCTATGACTTTGTCGCTCAATTCTGGTCAGAGTTCGGTCACATTGCATAGACTCAGGTCTCTGTTCAGAACATACCGCCAAAGGATGAGCAGATTTGCGCTCCCGCAAACGCCGATCAACCTGAATGGCTAAAGCCATAGAATCACTCAGACTTGTAGGGGTGGGAAACCCCACCATAACATTCTTAATGGCTTCAGAAAGACCTTCTCTGAAATTTGCAGCCAGGGCACACTCATTCCATTGAGTAAGCACTGACCATTTCCAAAATTTTTGACAATACACCTCTGCTTCATCCTGACCTTGAGAGAGGGCCAACAATGCTTTTTCTGCCTGATTCTCAAGATTAGGCTCCTCATAAAGCAGTCCAAGAGCCAGAAAAAATGCATCTACATTAAGCAATGCAGGATCTTCTGGCGCCAGAGAGAAAGCCCAATCCTGAGGGTCGCCACGCAACAAGGAGATAACAATTTTAACTTGCTGAGCGGAATCACCAAAGGAACGAGGTCTCAGAGATAGAAATAACTTACAATTATTCTTAAAATTTAGAAACCTAGATCTATCTCCAGAAAACAACTCAGGAATGGGTATCTTAGGTTCTGACATAGGGCTATGAATAACAAAATCCTGAATACTTTGCACCCATGCAGTAAGATGATCCACACTAGAAGTCAGTCTGAATATTCATGTCTGCAGCTGAGCTCAAAACCACCCAGAGTTCAAGGGGATGAAAGAAGCTAAACAGACTGCAGCAAAGGGAAAGCGTGATGAAAAAAAAAATGTACTCAGGTCTTCTTTTTATCCCACTTCTGCGATGCATAAAACACTTTAGGGCCTGCTATACTGTTATGATCCTTAGTGGTTGAGGATCACAAGTTACTCAGCAAGGTGACTAAACATAGGACAAGCTCTAGGGAGGTGGAAAACTGGACTGACCGCAAATCTGAACCTATCCAAACACACTAGAGGTAGCCGGTGAACGTGCCTAAAATCCTAGACGTCTCGAGCCAGCCTGAGGAACTAACTACCCCTAGAGAGAAAGAAAGACCTCTCTTGCCTCCAGAGAAATAATCCCCAAAGATATAGAAGCCCCCAACAGATAATAACGGTGAGGTAAGAGGAAGGCACATACATAGGGGTGAAAGCAGATTCAGCAAATGAGGCCCAGTAATACTAGATAGCAGAAAATAGAAAAGTGATCTATGCGGTCAGTAAAAAACCCTTACAAAATATCCACACTGAGATTTCAAGAACCCCCGCACCAACTAATGGTGTGGGGAGAGAACCTCAGTCCCCTAGAGCAACCAGCAAGCAAGGAAATCACATTTTAGCAAGCTGGACAAAAAACATGATGAATGCTGATAATCAGAAAGTAAACAAACAAGAACTTAGCTTGTCTTGGAGAGACTGGGAGCAAGGTAGTCACAAGGAATCTGAAGAGCACTGAATACATTGATAGCAGGCAAGGAACTGAGTATCCAGGTGAGCTAAATAGGAAACCAACCAAGGATAACGAACCAGCTGATGCAGCCAACCTGCAGAAAGACAACACTACACAGTACCGCTTGTGACCACTAGAGGGAGCCCAAAAATAGAGTTCACAACAATACCCTTATTGTAACCCAGTGGGGAGTTGTCTCCCATCTGTAATGCAACTTGTCCCTAGGGCGCTTTGCTCATATCAGCATTCGATCTCCATGTTGTAGTGGTGTCTACTGCACCAGGGTCACGTCTGGATTGCACATCTCCTGGAATTTCTGTTTAATGAGCCATCTCAGCAGAAGTCCTTTTCACGTCTGTGGGTGCCTCTATTCTGGGGGCTTAGCTAATTAACAATGCCGGCACTTCCAAAAAACATCTTCCATCACCCAACGTAGTTGCGGGCAATACAAGACCTGCCATTGGAAAGTCCTCTCCGTTCTGAAGTGCACACCCCTCTCATGGGCTTTCCTTGCCACACTCAGCACTATCACTTCTGGATACACTGCTTGTCGCATAGTGACATAGTGCAGTCACATATTTTTTAAATGAGTCCAATTTATTATCAGATGAACAAATTTCTTTTATATCTGAATGCATGCCATGTATTTTAACTCACAACTTTTTTCGCTTTGAGGCGCACTACTACTCCCAGCGATGGGGTACTGCCATGGGGACCAGGTTCGTGCCCAGCTACACTAACCTGTCTGTGGGCAGATGGGAATCTACTACCATCCTCCACGATGGTGAGCTGCGCTCGAACCTGGTCCTCTGGCGTTGCTTCATTGATATTATTCTTTTTATTTGGTCAGGAGGTCCTGAAACACTAGCACAATATTTAAAGGAAATTAATAAAAATGAGCATTTTTAAAAATTTACCGCAGTGACTAGTATGGAATCTATACATTTTCCGGATCTCAATATTTTTATAGACAATGGCACAATTCAAACCCGTACCTACCATAAACCAACAGATGAAAATAATTATATCTCTATAAACAGCTGTCACTTATCGAGCTGGCTGATTAATGTCCCTAAGAGTCAGTTCATAAGAACACGCCGGACCTGCTCCAGAAGACAGGACTTCATGTAAGAGACCAATGTGTTGATGAATAAATTCACAAATAAAGATTATGATGCCCGATTCCACATGGATGAGAAACAGAAAATACTGGATTTACCGAGGGAAAACCTAAATAAGGTATACAACAAGCTGGTATTGAGTGTTTACCAATTATAACCCAATTCAATGATAATACCCACATTCTGAGGAATATTGTAAAAGATATGTGGGCAGCACTGGAGTCCTGGGTTCAAATCCCAACAAGGACAGCATCTGCAAGGAGTTTTGTATGTTCTCCCCATGTTTGCGTGGGTTTCCTCCGGGTACTCCAGTTTCCTCCCACAATTCCAAAGACATACTGATAGGGAATTTAGATTGTGAGCCTTATTGGGGACAGCGATGATAATGTGTGCAAACTGTAAAGCGCTATATAAAAATATAGATTATTATTAAAAGAAGATAAAACGATTGGTGAATTGTTACCAGTGGAACCTAAATTTATATTTAGAAAGGCAAAAAATTTGGGGAATCTTATAGCACCATCTCTCCCTTATTATAGCTCAACTAATCCCATGGGGGCCTTTGGTGACAAATCTGGATTCTACCCATGTCGTAAATGCCAAAACTGTAAGATCCTAAAAACAGTTAAGCAACTCACAATTTCTAATGGCAATATGACATATACCATTCACGACTTTTATCACATGTACTACAACAGGGGTCATTTATTCTTTGAGATGCCCCTTTGATAAAGTATATGTGGGGCGCACAAATTATCCTTTGAATGTCCGTATTAACGAACATCTTAGAAACATCAAAATAAAATTTGTAGGGCAACCCCTACCAAAGTACCATGCAGACCATCATGGGGGATTAATTTCAGGTACAGTGGCAACAGGAATTCGAATCATAAGAAAGAGCTGGAGAAAAGGACATTTTATAACACAGATGTCCCGCAGTGAGAGTCAATGGATCTTTTTTTCTGGATTCCCTAGCACCAAAGGGGTTAAAGTGTGAAGTTGAACTGTTCGCATTCAATTAAAACTGGGGTTAAGGGTTAAAATTGTGATATAAGAAGAGACCAATTCCCTGACGAAGGAAACCGTGTTCTTTCCTAAACTAGTTGGAAGGTATTGGTCCGATATACGCCCCAGGTATACCACGTGACCACTGAAAGTCCTGCAACTTTTACAGACTGAGCGGGTTTGCACCACGCAACTGCACGTTAGCGCAACGTGGGAACCAGGAGCGGTGGAGCGTCTGGTACCGGCCAGGACAGCACTCCGGTAGATTTACTCACACGAGCCCGAGGACTGTAACCAGACGGCTTTTTCCCCCATTACAACCAATACACCACACAAGTGTGTTACTTTGGAGCTACGGAGGTTTATTCACCAGTGAGATAATTACCTGATGCTCCCTCACTGTTAAGGCATATCTTTTGGCATGATCTATACGTACTATTTTGAGTAGCTATTATTTTGAGAGGTTTGAATTTTCGCTGCTATAGGGATACTTTTGCGCAAATAAATATACATTTATATAACCTTATAATTTATGATAATGGTATGTTTAGGTCAATATGTTTTGTGTTTATTTTCAAAAAAAGTATCCGAAATTTTTGAAAAATTAAAAAAAAAATTAGCAATTTTGAAACTTTGAATGATTATCTCTTTAATGCAGATAATCATACCATAGAAAAACATATAAATAAAATTTCCCACATGTCTGCTTTAAATCAGTACCGTTTGTAAAATGTTTTTTTATTTTGTTAGCATTTTAAGAGATTTAAAAATGTAGCAGCAAATTTTCAATTTTTTTCAAGGAAATTTACAAAAAACATTTTTTAGAGACCTATCCAGATTTTAAATTACCTTGGGGGTCCTATATATAGGGCAATCCCCAAAACTGATGCCATTTTAAAAAATAGCACCCTCTGACATATTGAAAATTGCTGTCAGGTAGTTTATTAACTCTTAGGTGATTTTCGGAAATTAATGCAAAGTGACATAATAGGAATGAAAAAGTGTATTTTTAACACCTAAATGAAGCTAACTTCTGAGCAGGTCACTATAGCCGGCAGACTCTAAGGGCGCTATTTGGCTGTGAATTGCCATGGCAAACATCAGAACCACACAATCATGATCTCAGGGTGCTGATGGGGATAAACAGGAAGCCCCCACACTCTGTTAACCATTTATATGATGTAGTCACTATTGACAGCAGCATCTAAGGGGTTAAAGGAGTATAGTCGGTGCCAACACTGATCGTGGCTGATGCACCAAATTGTCAGCTATATTATACTACTGACAGCTACTGGATTGTCAATTGTATGGGGATGCTATTCTCTTATATCTCTGGTCATTAAAAAGACGTATTGGCGGTCATTAAAGGGTTAACTTGCCGGGCACAGGATGCTGTCAGGTTGCTTCGTCCTCAGGACTGCCTGGACAAAAAAAGGACACCATATTGGCCCTTTTTTAGCTATCACTTCCAATAGATATCGCACTAAGTTCTGGACTTTGTCTCGCCCAGGTGGCCTCCTATGTAGAATTTGGCAATCAACTCTGATAGCACTGCATCCACTGGCCAGGCTGCCCATTGCAATGCTCCCTCTGGAACGTGATCATGCTCGAACAACTTATGGAGAATATGTCCCCAAAGGGTGGGTAGCCGAATGGAAGCCTGACACCCCAAAGCAAGAAGACCGATTTGGCAATGAGTTTACAGCTATTTGATCCCTTGGAGTTCCGATTTGCCCACCGATCCCCGGAAACCCCTCAACCAAGGATTCGAGTGGCAACCAGCCATTCAAATAGGACTATCCCACCCAGCATAAACCCCACCAAGACAAATGTTTACAAACAGAACCTGTGATTTGCCCAACCTAGAGTGCTGTTATAAATGCAGGTGCCTTTTTACACATGGCCAAAGATTGTCTGCAGGGCTGTGGTCCCATGCCTGGAACCCATCTGCCTGCCCAGCTGGTCAATGTCTGCCAAGACAAGTCATCAGGGACTGACCCTGACTAGTGGAGAAGGATGATCAGAAGCCTATCCCATCAGTAGGTGAAGGGATGTGAGCCATTGTTCATATGAGCACGTACTCTTGTTCTATGTTTACTTGTTGCATGGAAATATTACCACACTGTGTTACCATCACCCTGTGCTGACTGAGTAGTGTTCTACCCATGGGGAAGGAGTGTGAGCATTCCATGGGATGCGCTCTGGTCCATGCGTTCTTTCTAGAGACAGCCAGGCCAGGGGACAAGAGCACCCACTGACCTTCATATCTCCACACTCCTCAAATGTGGTGGAGTATATTATAATGTCATTGTGAGAGAAGGGATTTCCAACCTACTCAGGTATTCTGTCTTTTAGGTACCTACGCAATGAAGCAATAATCAGAGAGACACACGCTCGTTGTCTGTCCAAATAGTCTCTGGTCTTTATTTTTAGGGCTGGGCTTTTAAAGGCCCAAGATCAAAAGGAAATGTAGAGTTACATAATAAATTGGCACAGATGAATGTCTTATACAATAAGTTGTCAAAAACATCCTGGGATACAAGATGGATGAGGTGAAAGAATGTGGGGAGTTGTTGTGCATGTCTGCGGTTTTATGGGATGCTGGCTGAAAACTAAGCATTTTTGGGTGTTTCCTGGACAAATACAGATGTCCTTGATATTTCTGGGAATTGTTGACCAATGGTATGTATAAATCCGGGAAATGGTACTAAATTCGACTCAGATGATAACATTGTGCAAGACTTGTTTTTTTTGCTATTTTTTAGATATTAACATAATGAAGATTAACCATTTCTTCTACAAATGCAACAACTATAATTTCTTTAACAATTCCCCTCTTTTTATCATCTGATCTACCTTGCCCTAGCTGAACCCTTCCTGTTACTCAGGTCTGCAAGATAACCCTACTTCACGAAATACATGGCTTATCCAGTGTATATCATGGGATACCGACATGTTGTGTATCCATTCAAATTATACTTGTGGGTCAGACCTTCTGTTCCTTCTAACCCTATTTCTATCGAGGGGTTATTATAAGGGGATGATATAAATACATTTTTATGACATAGAAGTACAGACATTTATATTAATATATTAAAATATATGTTAGAAAATAAAATATAGTTTTTGTTTGTTAGTATAATTCATAGAGTCCATATTGTCAATGAGTCTTTGTAAGTTCTCTGTGGGCTCTTTGTCTTTTATCAGACCTTTGGTCTTCTGAAATACAATCCGCCAAGTCTACTGAAGGTTGCTTGTTGCAGAATATGCATTCAGGTTGGAGTGCAGTTATTGAGGTAGTCATCACTTGGGTTTGCTTTATTATCAAGGTAGTGATCAATTTTAGCTTTACGTTACCTGGAAAACATTTACAATTAGAACTGAGAATTTTCTTTATTGAATAACAAATAACTTTATCATCACTGCAATGACTAGTATCACTAAAGCTGCTTGAATTAGGACATGAATTACACCCGATATCCATCCACCTATTCCTTTGAACAGATTCATGGGGTTTAACCATAAGAGCCATTCAGGGAGGGGTAAATCATCCAGTGAATTAGCTTTTCGCACCCCTTCCCTTTATCATTTCAAGTTATTCTATATCAGGAGTAACTCTCATTAGTCCGGAAGGATCTATATAGCGGCAACAGGCAGGTCCTACCACCTGACAGAAGCCTCTTTGAGAGGCTGTGAGATAATCATGTACTATAGAATGATGATTAATAATAGCCATAAGCTGTTTCATGTAGGTTGATTCAACATTTAGAGCATCAAATAAATAATCAGTTATACTATCAAAAAAATGTCACCTAGTCGATATATACCAACACATATTCATAGATGCCTACCTCTAGAAGCTGTATGAAATTAATTTCAGGTAGCTGGAGCAGGTACAATGGTCAGGCGGTGCACTTTTCCACATTTAGGCATACACAGACTACGCATCCCTATACGAATCTAGCAGCAGCACAATGGAATTCTGGGGTCACCCAATTAGCTTTTACCTAACTTACCATTGCATCTTTGGACTGATGGGATAGTCCATGAGAGAGAGCGCACATTATGGGGAACAGTGCCCTAGGAAGGCAGTACTTACTATCCATTTTCCACAAACCATCTTCTTCCTTCACACAGGAGTGCCTTTGCCAATCTTCTTTTTCCGTTGCAGAGACCTGATCTTGCAGGCTCTGAAGTAGTTGTAGGTCCATCCCCCTGGACACCTGTACAGTGTATATTTCTGCGGGGAGAGGTAGCAGCGCAGCAGCTTTTGCTGCAAGGTCAGCTCTGCTGTTGCCTTCGGCTTCCCTAGTGCGCTCTCTAGTATGAGCCTGCACCTTGATTATTGCAACTTTCTTTGGTGGTTCTAGCGCCCTGAGGAGCTGAGCAACCAAGTCTGCATTTCTAACGAGTTTACCAGAAGAACCAATAAACTTTCTGCTCTTCCATATGGGACCGCAATCATGGAAAATACCGAATGCGTGGCACTATCAGTAAATGCTCTGCCATTATACATGCCTCAGCGAGTGCTTTCAGTTCAGCTTCCCCAGCAGACATCCTAGAAGGTAAAGCTTCACTTTTTACCACCTCATGTTGATCAACTATTGCACAACCTCTATGAGGTGCTCCCTCTTTGTAAAAAAAAACTGTGATCCATTTACATAAAGCTCTAGATTTGCATTAGAGATTGGTGTCTCTTGCATATTGCAAGTATTTGTGTTAAAATAGTACACCCATAACATGTCCCCCCCAGATTTATGACAGTACAAACAGAAAGGGAGGTCATAACTTGGGATTCCTAGTGATGGATTCCTTAAACCCCTCTTTTGCTTCTGGGGTCAGTTGGTATGGCTGACCCTTGTTTCACATTGACAACACATCAAATAGAGGGAGCATGATCTGTGATGCAGAGGGAATCCATTCTCTACCGTAGCCCATCAGCCCTAGGGATGTTCTCAGTGTACTTATGGACGTGGGCACAATTGCTTAGCTTATGGCCTTGTACCCTTTCTGGTGTTTTGTGTTTCAGCTGAGGTGAAATGCAGCGACCTAAGAAAACAACTTTTTCCTCTCTTTTTTTTTTTTTTTTATCCCGCTGTTTATCTCTTGAAACCTTACATCCTTCGTGGTACAGAAAGATTAGCAAAGAATCTGTTTCAATTAGACATACCTGGTTGCTCTCTGCTCAGGGGATATTGTCTAATACACACCAGTACAGTACCTGGCTTCAATTTGATGGATACTTGTGTGATCCCTAAGAAACCAACATCTCTCTTATCCTTTACCCATACTGCAGCTGATATTTGCTCGATCATTTGCTGAATGTCCTCATCTTTGTCCATTTGCAGTTTTTCATCATCCAGCTGAATTAGTGACATCATAGTGGAGAGGGTTGCTCCAGACAATGGGCCTGTAACAGTAATACTTTTCTTTCAAATAATTAATAACTGCGTTCATTGCACTCAGAATATCAGCACCTATCAAGCTTAGGACATTGATCTGAGACTAGCAATTGGGCACACAAGTCTGTGGTACGTGCTATTCACACATTCTTGGGTTCTACATTCTTGGGTTCTGTTTCATGCAAGGGATGGACTGCCCCATCTGTCCCTACACCCTGGACTGTTTTCCCTGTCATGAATCGCTGTGGCATATCCATTTTCTTATATCAGTATGACTCGCCCATATATCAATCAGGCGTTTTAATTGTGTGAAAGTGATAGTCTTCCTGTGGGGGGGGGCACTATTTTTGTTTATTCTTCTCTGGTGAGCTATCCTATCTTTCCTTTTCTTCTCTCCACCTGTTCCCCTGTGATATATACCTGCCACCTGCACCGCAGTTTTCACAGCATTATTAAATACATCCGGAGGTATATTCACCATCACAGGAGTTGGCTTTAACTTCCCTAGGATTTTTCAGGCCATAATCATGATCTGTGGACACTGCTGTACATCTAGCATAAAATCTGTCAATAGGCTCCTCTGAACCCTGAAATACTTCTGGTAATTCTGAAGCTAAGTCCTCTGTCTGCTTTCTGGCAACCACAAGTATCCTGGCTAGAAATTGCTGTCCCGACTCCCTAGTTTTCTTGTCTGCTGGTATCTCCTGTATTATGGCATTCACCTGAACTGCTTTATTGTCACCTGGAGGAGGTGTAGGGGTAGTCTGTAAGTGAAACCTGTCCTCACTTTTTTTTTTTTTTGTAAGGGCTTCTTCTGCTGTCGGGGACTGTTTATTGGAGTGGAAAAACTATCCGGGGACCCTTTTGGTAGTCCAGGGTATTGGTTTGTAGCTGAATACCCCGGAGGGGAAACCTCTCAAGCTGGATATGCTAACTATACCTGCCCTGGCATCTGCATCCACCCTCCTCCCATCTCGGACATCCATGGTGTCCCTTGCTGGAGAAGCAGCTGCTGACAAATTACCGGGGTCTGCACCCCAATGGGAGATGGGAATGAAGGGGTGGATATGAAACCAGGCAAATAAGTTATTGTACTAGCCACAGAGGTTGAAACTGGGGACTCAGAGAAGCTAGAACTGGAGATTGCTCCTTTTTTTTTTTCCACACTCATTCTTTGCTGAGCTGATGTTAGAGGGGACAGGGCTCTCCCTCCCGCTGCAGGGGCGGAGGGAGATATCTGTTCTGTCTGACTCAATAAAGGAGGGGCTGCTTGTGCCTGCGCTGGCTTGGTCTGTAAAGGAGGGGCTGCCTGTTCCAGGGGAGGACGAAGCTGCAGATTTCTTTACATACATCCTGCTCCTCAAATGTGCTTCATCACTATCATCCTCATCATCCTTCTCAGTATTAAAATATGGGTCATGTCATTCAGAGGTTCTGATCCACACTGCAACTTGCATCCCATAGTCATTTTTATCAATCCATGCGTCATGCTTCTTACTTAAATGCTTCCATCTCTCAGCATCCAAAACTCCATTCCTTGGCACTCCTGCCTTTTCTAGAATTAGCGGTATCCTTATCTGCTTTAATTCCCACCAGGTCCTTTATCTTATATCTCGGATCCGTAATCTATCCTGACCTGGTTAATCTATCACCCATAACAGCTGTCAAAGGTAGCGACCCCTATCTTCAGCCCTGTTATGTATAAGCAGGATCCCACTGGTCTACTATGATAGCCAGCAATCCTGCTTTCAAAGCAATAAGCTGAACCGCAACTCTGTTCTCTTCTAATGCTGATACATATTCTCCTGAATAAGTAGATGTATATCACTATAGACACCACAGAGTTCCAAAGGCAAGCGCTATATATTCCTCATACATCGATATCCGAGTCTCACTACTCACTAGATATCCAAGTCTTCACTTGACCCTGAATATGCCAAATCTATTCCAGAATCTATTCCTGAGATTCCAAAGTAATAATCATGCGTGACAATATCCTGCCACTGTGGCATATACCATCTAGTATCAACGATGTATGTCCAACTTTTCAACAGCGCATGAGGGTGTGGTACTACGTGACAAGAGAACACTCTATATAGCCTATTCCCCCGCCTATATTGGTGCGGAGCTACAGGCGTCAAATGTACTTTTTTAAAAAAAAACAGTCCACCACCCCTGCCACTCGTTTCTCAACTATAGTGACTGAACACAAACAGTTTTCACACAGCATGAAGCATGACAATGAGGAGCATTTCCAATTCAAAACAAACAAAGAACTTTCTATCAATTATTGACTCTGGTTCTTATCACATTCAGCAATTCAACAATTCCACATACACATCCATACACACAGTACTTCTGTACTTTCTCGCTCCTCACATTTTATCAAAATGCTCTAGTGCCAATGGACAAAAACATAAATCACATCTATCTGTGGAATCTCTTACTTGGTTCACTGTATCCTCTAATTCATTTCCTATCTGAGTACGGGATTGTATACAAAAATGATCATTTATGTTCACATAGATTGTCTTCACGTGATCTTTCCCACTTCACTACAAACTCCCACCCGGGACCTTCCTGTAGGTCTTTTCAAGTAGCAACTAACCGGAGAGTTTTATCTTACTCACTGCTTTTAATGGGAAGGCTATTTATACACTGAGCACACATCATTTAGTCTCCATACATCATGAGTGCTGCTCTTTACCCCACAACACAGATTCAGCAATATATCAGAAACCCAGTGTAATCAGAACAGTTCAGCACAGCTCTATCAGTACTACTTATCAATTATCAACTGACAAGGCACCAATTAACTCAACTAATATAATTAACTAACCAAAAGCGCAATAACAGTGGTAAAGGAAAGAAACAATAGAACAAACATAGGACAAGTATAGCAAAGCATAGCAGAGCAGGATTAAGACAATGTAATTACAATATTTACAGTATCTCAACAAACCTTGACATTGTTACAAACTGTCTTATTATAGATACAGACAAAACAAATGATGGAAAATCATCGTACTTCATAATGAAACAAAAAACAATTGTTAACAGCACTTAAACAAACATATAAAACAGACAAACAAGAGACAACAAAACAAATAACAGATACTTTCTTTTACCTGAGGGCTTTTCCCGTTAGAAATCCCCAAAGACTGACTCTAGAAAGCCTCCTTTCCCGGAGAGAAAACTGTGTGAGTAATAAATCTACTCACTTACCCGGGATTTGGTTTTCTGTTCAGGACGGAGGCAGTCAATTGTTCAGTCTAAGATGAATGTCGAAGGAGAAAGTATATCTCGCTGGGGCCTCCAAGTTGTGAGAGAAGGGATTTCCAACCTACTCAGGTATTCTGTCTTTTAGGTACCTACGCAATGAAGCAATAATCAGAGAGACACACGCTCGTTGTCTGTCCAAATAGTCTCTGGTCTTTATTTTTAGGGCTGGGCTTTTAAAGGCCCAAGATCAAAAGGAAATGTAGAGTTACATAATAAATTGGCACAGATGAATGTCTTATACAATAAGTTGTCAAAAACATCCTGGGATACAAGATGGATGAGGTGAAAGAATGCGGGGAGTTGTTGTGCATGTCTGCGGTTTTATGGGATGCTGGCTGAAAACTAAGCATTTTTGGGTGTTTCCTGGACAAATACAGATGTCCTTGATATTTCTGGGAATTGTTGACCAATGGTATGTATAAATCCGGGAAATGGTACTAAATTCGACTCAGATGATAACATTGTGCAAGACTTGTTTTTTTTGCTATTTTTTAGATATTAACATAATGAAGATTAACCATTTCTTCTACAAATGCAACAACTATAATTTCTTTAACATCATCAACGTTGCATCAAAGTTCAAGTATCCAGGACATCTTTCCATTAATTGCTGAAATATCCCCGGGCCATTAGGTAGCCCAATCGGCATCCAATAAAACTCGAACAATTCCATAGGGAGGATGAAAGCTGTCGTCTGCCGATCACACTCGGCCATGGGTTCTTGCCAGCAGTCACTGGCCTAATCAAAAGAGGAAAAGTATCTCGCTTTCCCTAGTGCTGAGAGGGATCCTTCTATCCTTGGCAGAGGGTATGGATCTCCCCAACACGATGGAAGCAGCCCAGGGGCTCTGGTTTTCTCATATCACCCCGTTTCGTAGCATGTGGGCCAGCACATCTGACAATATCTTTCTCATATGGGGGCTGTATTTTCCATAGAGATTTAATGCTGGATGGCCTCCGTGCAACCAAAGTCATCATTTTTTCGGGTGAACACATCCTGATATTGCCCCAACAAATATTCCACTTGTCCCACTTCTTTGGAGGAAAACTCAGTTAGATCTGCTTCCATCTGCTCCAGTATGTCATAGCCATCCTTTGTTTTATACTCTCTGTTCTTCCAGTCTATGGACACCGACAATGTCCACGGGTCCCCATCAACAGGGGTCAAGCTGAGAGCATCGGATTTTGCAAGGTCTTCCTGCTTCACATGGACTTGTGTCAATTCTTTCCTGAGTGCCAGCCGTATGCCTGTTCTGCTCTACTCATCCTTAGCCCTCTGTCCTCAGAGTGCAGGTGACCTGTACTCCAGGCATCACTTCTCCTGCCCCATGTGCTTAACCTGTACTTCCAAGGACATCCGTGCCCATTCCGGTTGTAGCGAGTAACACCATTTTTTCCAAGGCCTGGGAAGTGCCTGGCGACTTCTGGATTTGACTATTCGGATTAGGTGTTGGAATATTCCTCTACTAGGGTGGTGTCATGTTGTAAGCCTCCAGTCGCTTCCTCACTGACCGCCCACCAGGAACTGTTCTAAACCTTCTGGATATTGGACATGAATGTCACGATGGGTCCACACTTGATGGGGTCTTTCACTAGCATGATTCCCTTCTTTCCTAGGTTTTGTCTGCAGACTCGTATCTCCATCCTTATCAACTATGTTGCTGAAATGAGTAAATGATTGGCAGCCATCAGCCGAATGATCAGACCCCCTCTTGATCAGGCAACGTTTGGAAACATACATCTGGCACTGTGGTCACATGGGACTCTGTATCCATTGGGCAACAAATCCTTTGCCCATTCAGCTCAGCCTATGTAGTGAGACTCTAGGAAATAACATCTACGGAGAGTTCAGTCCTTACAGAGAGACCTAGCCCCGTGGTATGCTCCCTGACCGTGGTGCGCTTTAGTCTAACGGTCGCACCTGTTGTTGGCTGTCTCACACTGGGCAACTCCTCGACATGTGTCCTATTCCTCCACAAGTGCAGCACTCATGTCTGTGCTTGTCAGGTGGGTGACTAGATCTGTATAACTGTTCTCTGGCAGGGGGACACCTTATCTCTAGTCATTCTTCATACTGGGGTACAGGATCTGGTCCCGAGGTAGCTGCATGGGTTTTTATTATGCTCCGTAGCTATCCCCTGATCTCCCGCATTTCTTTCTGTAACTTATGCGTAAACTTCAGTGAATATGCTCAGAGTTGGTCGCCGAATCTGAAATTGCCATATTTTTGCCATATTAGTACCCTATTCATGCCGAATTTATGTTTGACGATCAATTCCGAACATATTCAGTCATTTCTACTTCCATTGACTCCAATGTCATTCGGCTGTGTTCAGCAAATGTTGCAAATACAATATTCACCACTGATCATAATCGGAACCAAATTTAGAAAAATTCGCTCAACTCTACATATGGGTACAGTATAGTTTGACATTTGGCACCCCCGAAGCAGTTACTTCAGTCAGGTCTCTTGTTCTCAGCCTCTAGCTTCTGCCCTGACCTCAAGGAAGCTCATGTTCGGGTTTATAGTGAAACCTTTCTTTCAGGGCCTGTCTCAAGTAAGTGTTTCTTAGGCCCACAATCTTCTAGTCTCTTCATACTTCATCCAGAAAGCCACAACACCCTATATTGATCTTCAGTTTTCTTAGTAATGTGAGCCATTACGTCCTTCAGAGCGTTCACATATTAGGTCACCGTCTCTCCCTCTCTCTGGACCTATGACTCTTGATCACCTTATCTACAGTATCACTATCTTGTGGCTACCTGAACATGAGCATCTGTCGTGCCTCTCCATCTAAGATCAGCAAAGGTGTCTCTGCCTGTAACGCAGGTGTCATAGGGTGCATTCATAGTATGCTCTTTAGACATTCAACCCAGTCCTACATCAGTAAATTGTCACCTATAAACTTTGATATGTTGCTGAGCACAGTTCCGAAGGGGAGGCTTCCCTCGCTGTTCTTACCAACTGATCCACCATTTTTGTGTTTGAATGGTGCATCCTGCTGACTATGCGAAGTGTTAAAAGGAATGTGATGCTGATGCAACAGTGCAGACAATGAGGAGACAGTAGTACCTGAAACAACAACTATATATTTGATTAATACAATTAAAGAGCTGCCTTTGACACAATATCAGGGGATAGTGCAAACGGTGAAAATGAAAGAAGCTATAGTGCAAGAAAAATGCAGTAATTGAGATGAACAGAATATGGACACAATGCTTTTTACACACTGTCATGCTATTATTACCACTAAATAATTGCAATTGCCAGTGATGTCTTAGTTCTAATACCCCAAACCCAAGGGCGTCACTTTCACAACTGGACCCATTTTATCACTCTCTAGGTAACGCACAACATCACACAGGCCATAATGGGAGAGGCCCACTAGGCCGCAAGTTCCAGGGTGCTGAGCTACTTGGCCATGCATCACACTGTCCACTTTCATTCCCTGAAGTAAGGTCCTGGTTCCCACTTTGAACCATATGTCTCAAACAAACGTCCCTCTGCTGCTGGCTAGTTGTCTCTCTCTGTTGGCTTTGACTCTGCTCACTCGGCTCAGCTCTCCCTGCTCTGGTCTCACTCAGGTCTTCATACAGGCATGGTCTTCACTCGGGTCTGGGCTCTCTCAAACCTACACTCTGGTCTGTTCTTTCGACTCCTATACTTGGATCTAGTCTCTCTTAATGGTATCTATTAGCCAGCTCAATGTACCACACATCTGTCTTGCTACAGGTTTGGGCACCAACTCCTCCTCTTTGCTGCCATCCTGGGCCTTTTATAATTACTAACTGCTCCATATCTATCACCTGATCTGGTGTCTTCGCCAATCTCTTCCCCGAGGGAACATGAAGTTCACTCTTGGGTTCTTACTAATGCAATTCTTTCTGCTTTCACTTTCTCTATTGTCTTTGACCAGCAGGATAGCTTAATGCGAAAATACTTTATTAACTACAGAATCTTAGTCCCATATGTGGTTACCTATTTGTTGTGCACAAAGGTGTCTGTAGCTTTTAAGATCTTTGAAAGAACCAGCAACTGTCACCAATGGATTACAGAGGACACTGCTGCAATTCATTTATAGATCCCGCAGTGCTCCTATATTCATGAAAGAATCAAATGCTTTCTGTTGAATTCCAATACATATCAAATAGTGTAAAGAAACTATTCTCATATCTTGTAAATATTGCTTAGTTCCTTTATAAAAAAAAAAAAAATACAAAGCCTACACTTGCATCAAGGAGATGGCTACACTGACCATACCGCTGTGCTCTGTACTAGATGCATGTACTATAACTGTCTTGAAGTGTATGCAAAATGGACAACACGTAATAGCACTGACTTGAAGTTGACTGTATGAGGGTCCATTGAAAGCAGAACCTGTAGCGAAGAGGGTTTCAAAATAGAAGAGAAAATACTGAAAAAGCACAACCTGGTGGCCTAACACCACAATCTATTACCGTAGTCCTTGAATAGCAGTCTACTGTCTTAACCAGTCTAAAATTTAATTCTATTCTTCTATTTTTCAGTTTGTATGGAAATTATATAAAATATTGAATAATATAAATATTAATCTAATTTCAATGCAGTGTTATTGACAAATAATAAAAATATTTTTTATTCTTAGCAGATGACGATACCAGGAGCTCAGAGGGACATCTGATATTTTCAGATTTTGCAGCAGGTGATCATGGTATCACATCAGATAAATATGAAGAACATGTAATTATCCCAGAAACACCTCATGCCCTTCTTAGGAACAATGTATCATCTGATCCATTTAAAGAGGTTGTTTCTTCTGCTTCACTAAAGGAACATATGGAAAACAAAAACCACATAAGTATTGATGAACATGAAATAGCACACAAAGGGGAGAAACAATTTTTATGTTCAGAATCTGGGAAATGTTGCAGTATTAATTCAAGGTTTCTTTCACATCAAAGCATTCACTCAGGGAAGAAGCTATTTTTATGTTCAAAACGTGGGAAATATTTTAAAACAAAATCACAGCTTGTTTCACATCAAAAAGCTCACACAGGGGAGAAGCCATTTTCATGCTCAGAATGTGGGATGTGTTTTAATCAGAAAATACATCTTGTTAAGCATCAGACAGTTCACACAGGATATAAAGCATTTGAATGTTCAAAATGTGAAAAATGTTTTACAAAAAAAACAAATCTTGTTAAACATCAAAGAACTCATACTGAAGAGCAGCCATTTTCATGTTCAGAGTGTGAGAAATGTTTTAAAGAGAAATCAAATCTTTTTAGACATCAGAGAACTCACACAGGGGAGAAGCCATTTCCATGTTATGAATGTGGGGAACGTTTTAATCAAAAATCAAATCTTGCTAGACATCAGAGAACTCACACAGGGGAGAAGCCATTTCCATGTTCAGAATGTGGGAAATGTTTTATAGAGAAATCACAACTTATTGAGCATATGAGAAATCACACAGGAGAAAAGCCATTTTCATGTTCAGAATGTGGGAAATGTTTTAACAAGAAATCATATCTTGTTGGACATCATAGAACTCACACAGGAGTGAAACCATTTTCATGTTCAGAATGTGGGAAATGTTGTACAGATAAATCACAACTTATTAAGCATCAGAGAAGTCACACAGGTGAAAAGCCATTTTCATGTTCAGAATGTGGGAAATGTTTTACCAGGAAATTTGATCTTATAAGACATTATAAAACTCACACAAGGGCAAAGCCATTTTCATGTTCAGAATGTGGGAATTGTTTTACAGATACATCACAACTTGTTGAGCATCAGAGAAGTCACACAGGGGAAAAGCCATTTTCTTGTTCACAATGTGGGAAATGTTTTATCAAGAAATACGATCTTGTTAGACATAATAGAACTCATACAGGAGAGAAACCTTTTTCATGTTCAGAATGTGGAAAACGTTTTACCAGGAAATACCATCTTGTTAAGCATGAAAGACTTCACACAGGGGAGAAGCCACGTTTGTTTTAAATCATTACATTATCAATATGTAAAAGAAATATTACAAGTTGTAATCATGTAAAGTTAAGAGAACGGGTAATAACTTAGAGCACTCAGCAATAAATGCTTATTTTATTTATAACACGAATAATAAGACTAAAATTCCCCCAAGATAATTTCTGAAACGTTTGTCAACGGAATTTGTAAGAGCCCATAAAAGTAAGAAAGCAAAAATTTCCTCCTTCCCACGTTTCCTGAACAGATGACTAAATGAAGACACCGAGACTTCTTGTTCTGGATGTGATAATTGCAAGAAAATTATTTATAATATAAATTATTTATAATGAGCACTACTAGAAGATAAGTGATTCTTATGGCAAATGATTACTTGTTTTTTTCTAAGTATATAATTAGATGTTTAAATTTTGTTGATTACTTCAAATGTTATATTTTCGTTTAACTAAGATGTTGTACCTTAAGGTCCGTAATAAAGTAAAAATTCTTCTTTAATATATTGTTTATTTTATGACATGAAAACTGAGGTCCCATCAACCCAACTTGACTAATAGTGTAAGTATTTGGTGTGACTAACTGAAGGTTATGTGAGGCAGGGAGGGGGATCATATCCAAGGGTAGATATGTATCCTCTAGGATGTGGACGGAGTCCTATTAGACCCACTGGAGTACCTTGTGGTCACAGCAGGATGCCTGTGAGTCACAGGGCAAAATAAAAGTAAACGTGGACCTGGTCAAGCTATTTGGCTTAGGTATTGTTCAGGAAAAGCCGGTATGGGCTTTTATTTTTTAAACGGACTACAGGAGGAAAGTGAGGCCAGTCTGTTTCCTCCAGGCCGGGTCTTGCAAGTGGCCTTTGGCCACAGATTAGTTTCAGAGAGAAATCCTGCAGGAAGGGTTTTGGGTGTGTCAGTTTTGTTTGCAAGCATGCAGAGCAGACAGCTCTGCAGGGCACTACCTGTGTGAGGCAACATAGGGCCAAGCGGAGCCAAGAAGCCTGGCACCCTCAGCGTACACAGTGGTGCCATAGCCCTCGGCAACCGGTCACGGACTGTCTTTGTTTTCCCAGCTGTGATTCGGAGGATCCGTTTTACTGTCTGTTTGTGAGTATGCTGTACATTAAACAAGACTTTTTATTTTGAACTGTTGCCGGGTCACTGCCTTCTCACTACACAGCGAGGACACCGCTTGACTACAGTTAGTACAGTATAAAACTGTAAAAAAAATGCCCACCATTACCAGTTACGTATATATGTTTAGCAGTGTTGAAATTTGCAGAGAAAACTTGTCAGCTTCAGCAAGTGAATATAAAAATGGAAAAAAGTGCTGCTCAATTTATATTAAAAAAATCACATTATATTTATCTAAAAATGCTTGGTAGGGCTCAATATATTTACAGTTTTCTTTTTATTTATTTCAGCTGTATGCTCAGGAATTCTTGATTTAATTTTTTGTATAGAACTGCTATATTTAACAACATCATGACCCATGAAAATGCATGTTAGGACCAAACAAGTGAGCACAAGGGATTCTGCATTTTATAATAATGCAAACATTAAAATAGAATAGAGTGCCTCATGCCAAAAGGAGACGCAATAACTAAAATCTAATAAATAGTGTATAGGACAAACAAAGCTCATTAACAATATGGGTACAATCATACACACCCCTTGTGTATCATGGATAACAGTAATACTAAGTTATGAGTATAGATTCCCAGACTGGATCCACTATTCCAATAAGTACAAGGTAAAATTAAATTCTTTACCTAGGAAAAAATACTAATGTTATATACAATAAGAAAGGTGCCGCGTCAGGGAGTCCCGTTGCTATCAGAACCCGAATCAGCCAATTCAAACTAGAAGAATGTCATCCATGAAACGACCATACCTGACTTTGTAGACTATGCACTCAGAAAATGTTTTTTTTGGGGGGTGAAAAAATTAACAATTTTTCTCACCATGTCTCGTACATCACATTCAGCTATCGGCAAAATTTCGACCTCATTGCAGCGCCCCTGATTTGCAAATAGTAAATATTTGTAAAAATAAGATAATTATGATGGAGTAAAAACTCAACCACACTTCAAATAAACTGTTGCAATTCAAGACTGTAGGTGCTACAGATGGGGAGCTGTTGTATTTGTTGTGGTTTGCAATTTTCAATGTTTTTAACCTTTGTGCAGTGTTTGTGTTTTGATCCAATATACCGTATATACTCGAGTATAAGCCGAGATTTTCAGCCCAAATTTTTGGGCTGAAAGTGCCCCTCTCGGCTTATACTCGAGTCATGATCGGTGGTGGGGTTGGCGGGTGAGCACTGTCATATACTCACCTAGTTCGGGCGTTCCTGTCGCTCCCCCTGCCTGTCACACTGTCCACGGTGCCGCAGCCTCTTCCCCTGAGCGGTCACGTGGAACCGCTCATTAGAGAAATGAATAGGCTGCTCCACCCCCCATAGGGGCGGAGCCGCATAATTCATTTCTCTAATCAGCGGTGCCGGTGACCGCTGACAGAGGAAGAGGCTGCGGCACCGAAGACCAGCTGTCCGGGGGAAGGAGCGGGACGCTGGGAGCAGGTAAGTATCGCATATTCACCTGTCCTCGTTCCACACGCCGGGCGCCGCGCCATCTTCCCGGCGTCTCTCCGCTCTGACTGTTCAGGCAGAGGGCGCGATGACGCATATAGTGTGCGCGCCACCCTCTGCCTGATCACTCAGTGCGGAGAGACGCCGGGAAGATGGCGCCGAGGAGCTGCAAGCAAGAGAGGTGAGTATGTGTTTTATTTTTTTTTATTGCAGCAGCAGCAGCTATGGGGCAATAATGGACGGTGCAGAGCACTATATGGCACAGCTATGGGGCAAAGGTGCAGAGCACTATATGGCACAGCTATGGGGCAACGGTGCAGAGCACTATATGGCACAGCTATGGGGCAACGGTGCAGAGCACTATATGGCACAGCTATGGGGCAATGGTGCAGAGCACTATATGGCACAGCTATGGGGCAACGGTGCAGAGCACTATATGGCACAGCTATGGGGCAACGGTGCAGAGCACTATATGGCACAGCTATGGGGCAACGGTGCAGAGCACTATATGGCACAGCTATGGGGCAACGGTGCAGAGCACTATATGGCACAGCTATGGGGCAACGGTGCAGAGCACTATATGGCACAGCTATGGGGCAATGGTGCAGAGCATTATATATATGGCACAGCTATGGGGCAACGGTGCAGAGCACTATATGGCACAGCTATGGGGCAACGGTGCAGAGCATTATATATGTGGCACAGCTATGGGGCAACGGTGCAGAGCATTATATATATGGCACAGCTATGGGGCAACGGTGCAGAGCATTGTATATATGGCACAGCTTTATGTGGAGTATCTATGGGGCAATGGTGCAGAGCATTATATATATGGCACAGCTATGGGGCAACGGTGCAGAGCACTATATGGCACAGCTATGGGGCAACGGTGCAGAGCATTATATATGTGGCACAGCTATGGGGCAACGGTGCAGAGCATTATATATATGGCACAGCTATGGGGCAACGGTGCAGAGCATTGTATATATGGCACAGCTTTATGTGGAGCATCTATGGGGCCATAATGAATGGTGCAGAGCATTATATGTGGCACAGCTTTATGTGGAGCATCTATGGGGCCATAATGAACGGTATGGAGTATCTATTTTTAATTTTGAAATTCACCGGTACCTGCTGCATTTTCCACCCTAGGCTTATACTCGAGTCAATAAGTTTTCCCAGTTTTTTGTGGCAAAATTAGGGGGGTCGGCTTATACTCGGGTCGGCTTATACTCGAGTATATACGGTAATTATCTTCTTTTGATACTCCTGTGTGGTGATCCCTGTAAAATGCATGCTACCCTTTCGTCTTCTTTTTTGGTTATTATTGCCATATTTAGCATGCTGTTTGGAATCATCAATTAATGTTATTTACTTCTTATAGGATAACGATTCTGAAAGGGGATATCTACCTTTTTGTCTTTTGTGTTTTGATAGTGGCAATTTGAAATGTCCTCTTGATGTGCAATAACAAATATTGTGGTATTGTATTAGCCAGTAAAATCAATGTGAATACTTTTCTGCCCAGTGATGACAAACGTATTCTTTCAGTGATACCTCTACTTGCTAATTTAGTGCAGCACTCACTGTATATGCTGGGGGACACTCGCTTGGCAACGGGATTAAGGCACACACGAATGGTTTCTCACTTAAACAGACCCTCCGGTTTATTTAGACATAGCATAAACTGGAAAGAGTACAGCCTGCTTCATTACATCCACTCAACATAGTAAGGCACCAGTCTGTTCATGTAGCAGATACACCTCTCTGTCTTTCTTACAACCCCCTTGTCTGAGTTTACTGTTGTGAATTCTGTTTGTGGGCTCCCCCGGTGGTGTTTTATGGTATTGCCACTTATTTGCCTTCTTCTATCCTTGATCACCTGTTGACACCCATTAGGGGAGTTTCCTATTTAAGGCTGCTTGGCTGCTGGTCCGATGCCGGCCAACAATGTATCAGTAGCATTCTGTTGCATTCTCCTGCCTCAAGTTCCAGTTCAGCTAAGTTGAATTTTGTTCCTAGTTAATGTTATTTTTTGTCCAGCTATCTGCAATGTGACTCTCTGCAGCTGGAAGCTCTCGTGGACTGAAATTGCCACTCCAGTGGCATGAGTTGTCACTGGAGTTTTAAAGTAATTTCAGGATGGTGTTTTAGAGTAGTGTTTTGAAGTTGACCGTGAAGTAACTCTTTCCTGTACTTCTGCTATCTAGTAAGCGGACCTCACTGTGCTAAATCTGCTGTTCATCCTACGTATGTCTTTTCCTCTTGACTCACCGTCAATATTTGTGGGGGCCTGCTATCTCCTTTTGGGGTTCATCTCTGGAGGTAAGGCAGGCCTGTATATTCCTCTGATAGGGGTAGTTAGATCTCCGGCTGGCGCGTGGTGTCTAGGGCATCGTAGGAAACACTCCCCGGCTACTTCCAGTGTTGTGTCAGGTTCAGGTCACGGTCACTTTAGTTTCCATCACCCGAGAGCTAGTCCGTTTGTTATTTTTGATTTCCCTGCCATTGGGAAAATCATAACAGTTTGGCCGGCCATGTGTGTTAAAACTATGCACTAAAGCAGGAAAGGATATGAAAAGGTTTTTTTTTTTTCCTTCTGTGTTTGGAAAGTGCACCTTAGTGCTTATTTGTACTCCTTGCTTAAACTGCAGTCTTCAGCCTTTTTTTTTTTTTTCCTCTCCTCTTAATCTTTGAATGGCTTTGGTTACACCTGTTTGAATCATGGATCCACAGAGTTTGGTTGCAGGTCTGAATAACCTGGCTTCAAAGGTCCAGAACTTACAAGATTTTGTTATACGTGCTCCAATGTCTGAACCTGAGATCCCTATGCCTGAATTTTTTACCGGAGACAGATCCCGTTTTTTGAATTTCAGAGAGAATTGTAAATTGTTTTTGTCTCTGAAATCTCACTCTGCTGGTGATCCTGCGCAACAGGTTAAAATTGTTATTTCTCTGTTGCGGGGTGACCCACAAAGTTGGGCATTTGCATTGTCGCCAGGGGATCCTGCGTTATTAAATGTAGATGCGTTTTTTCTGGCTTTGGGGTTGCTTTATGAAGAACCTAATTTAGAGATTTTGGCTGAGAAAGCCTTGATAGCTCTTTCCCAAGGGCAAGATGAAGCTGAGATATACTGCCAGAAATTTCGTAAATGGTCGGTACTTACTAAATGGAATGAGTGCGCTCTAGCAGCTAATTTCAGAGAAGGTCTCTCTGATGCCGTGAAGGATGTCATGGTGGGGTTCCCTGTGCCTACAGGTCTGAATGATGCCATGAAATTGGCTATCCAGATTGATCGGCGTTTACGGGAGCGCAAATCTGTGCACCATATGGCGGTATCTTCTGAGCAAAAATCTGTGCACCATATGGCGGTATCTTTTGAGCAAAAACCTGTGCACCATATGGCGGTATCTTCTGAGCAAAAACCTGTGCACCATATGGCGGTATCTTCTGAGCAAAAACCTGTGCATCATTTGGCGGTGACCTCTGAAAAGGCACCAGAGCATATGCAATGCGATAGTGTATTGTCTAGAGGCGAACGACAGAATTACAGGCGCAAAAATGGGTTGTGCTTCTATTGTGGAGATCCAGCTCATGTTATATCAGCATGCTCTAAACGCATAAAGAAGGTTGATAAAAAGGTTGATAAATCTTTTTCTATGGGTACCTTGCAGTCTAAATTTCTTTTGTCCGTGACATTGATTTGTACTTTATCATCTGTTACTGTGGATGCTTATGTGGATTCTGGCGCCGCTCTGAGTCTCATGGATTGGTCCTTTGCCAAGCGTTGTGGGTTTGATTTAGAGCCTCTGGAGGTTTCTATTCCCTTAAAGGGTATTGATTCTACACCTTTGGCTAGCAATAAACCACAATATTGGACACAAGTGACTATGCATCTTTCCCCAGACCATCAGGAGATTATTCGTTTCCTTGTGTTATATAATCTACATGACGTATTAGTACTTGGATTACCATGGTTACAAATTCATAATCCAGTCTTGGACTGGAGATCAATGTCTGTGCTGAGCTGGGGATGTCGGGGGATTCATGGGGATGCACCTTTGGTTCCCATTTCTTCATCTACTCCCTCTGAGATCCCAGCATTTCTGTCAGATTTTTATGATGTCTTTCAGGAGCCTAAAACTGATTCTCTCCCCCCTCACAGAGAGTGTGACTGCGCTATTGAGTTGATTCCCGGTAGTAAATTTCCTAAGGGTCGCTTGTTTAATTTGTCTGTACCTGAACATACTGCTATGCGGGAGTATATCAGAGAATCTTTAGAAAAGGGTCATATTCGCCCCTCTTTGTCTCCATTGGGGGCAGGGTTTTTCTTTGTGGGTAAAAAGGATGGTTCATTGAGACCTTGTATCGACTATCGACTTCTGAATAAGATTACTGTTAAATACCAGTACCCGTTACCTTTACTGACTGATCTTTTTGCTCGCATAAAGGGGGCGAAGTGGTTCACTAAGATCGATCTACGTGGTGCGTATAATTTGGTGCGGATTAAGCAGGGGGATGAGTGGAAGACCGCATTTAATACGCCTGAAGGCCATTTTGAGTATTTGGTAATGCCTTTCGGTCTCGCGAATGCCCCTTCCGTTTTTCAGTCCTTTATGCACGATATTTTCCGTGAATATCTGGATAAATTTATGATTGTGTATTTGGATGATATTTTGATTTTTTCGGAGGACTGGGAATCTCATGTTCAACAGGTCAGGAGAGTTTTTCAGGTTTTACGAGCTAATTCTCTATTTGTGAAGGGCTCAAAGTGTATTTTTGGGGTTCAGAGAATTTCCTTTCTGGGATATATTTTTTCCCCTTCATCTATGGAGATGGACCCTGTTAAGGTTCAGGCTATTTGTGATTGGGTACAACCTACTTCTCTAAAGAGTCTTCAGAAATTCTTGGGATTTGCTAATTTCTATCGCCGATTCATAGCGGGTTTTTCTGCCATTGCTAAACCTTTGACTGATTTGACCAAGAAGGGTGCTGATGTTGCTAATTGGTCCTCTGCGGCTGTGGAGGCCTTTCGGGAGCTTAAGCGCCGCTTTTCTTCTGCTCCTGTGTTGCGCCAGCCTGATGTTTCGCTCCCGTTCCAGGTTGAAGTAGATGCTTCCGAGATCGGAGCAGGTGCAGTTTTGTCGCAGAAAGGTCCTGACTGCTCAGTGATGAGACCATGTGCGTTTTTCTCTCGAAAGTTTTCGCCCGCTGAGCGAAATTATGATGTTGGAAATCGGGAGCTCTTGGCCATGAAGTGGGCATTTGAGGAGTGGCGTCATTGGCTTGAGGGTGCTAGACACCAGGTGGTGGTCTTGACTGACCACAAAAATCTAATTTATCTTGAGTCAGCCAGGCGTCTGAATCCTAGACAGGCGCGCTGGTCGTTGTTTTTCTCTCGATTTAACTTTGTGGTCTCATATCTGCCTGGGTCTAAGAATGTGAGGGCGGATGCCCTCTCTAGGAGTTTTGAGCCTGACTCGCCTGGTGATTCCGAACCTACTGGCATCCTGAAGGATGGGGTGATATTGTCAGCTGTCTCCCCAGACCTGCGGCGCTCTTTGCAGGAGTTTCAGGTGGATAGGCCTGATCGCTGTCCGCCTGGTAGACTGTTTGTCCCTGATGACTGGACCAGTAGAGTTATTTCGGAGGTTCACTCTTCCGCGTTGGCAGGTCATCCTGGAATTTTTGGCACCAGGGATCTGGTGTCTAGGTCCTTCTGGTGGCCTTCCTTGTCTCGAGATGTACGTATTTTTGTGCAGTCTTGTGATGTTTGTGCTCGGGCTAAGCCCTGCTGTTCCCGGGCCAGCGGGTTGTTGTTGCCCTTGCCTATTCCTAAGAGGCCTTGGACGCACATCTCTATGGACTTTATTTCTGACCTTCCTGTTTCTCGTAGGATGTCCGTCATCTGGGTGGTGTGTGACCGTTTTTCCAAGATGGTTCACTTGGTACCTTTGCCCAAATTGCCCTCCTCCTCTGAGCTGGTCCCTCTATTTTTTCAGAATGTTGTGCGTTTGCATGGTATTCCTGAGAATATAGTGTCTGACAGGGGTACTCAGTTTGTGTCTAGATTTTGGCGGGCGTTCTGTGCCAGGATGGGCATCGACTTGTCTTTTTCGTCTGCATTCCATCCTCAGACTAATGGCCAGACTGAGCGTACTAATCAGACCTTGGAGACTTACTTGAGGTGTTTTGTGTCCGCTGATCAGGACGATTGGCTTGATTTTTTGCCATTGGCAGAGTTTGCCCTTAACAATCGGGCCAGTTCTGCCACTTTGGTTTCTCCATTTTTTTGTAATTCAGGGTTTCACCCTCGCTTTTCGTCCGGTCAATTGGAGTCTTCGGATTGTCCTGGAGTAGATGCTGTGGTTGATAGAATGCATCAGATTTGGGGACAGGTTGTGGACAATCTGAAGTTGTCCCAGGAGAAGACTCAACAGTTCACTAATCGTCATCGGCGTGTCGGTCCTCGTCTTTGTGTTGGGGACCTGGTTTGGTTGTCTTCTCGATTTGTTCCTATGAAGGTCTCGTCTCCTAAGTTTAAGCCTCGGTTTATCGGCCCTTATAGGATTCTGGAGGTTCTCAATCCTGTGTCCTTTCGTTTGGACCTCCCAGCATCTTTTACTATTCATAATGTTTTTCATCGGTCATTATTGCGGAGGTATGAGGTGCCGGTTGTTCCGTCTGCTGATCCTCCTGCTCCTGTGCTGGTTGAGGGTGAGTTGGAGTATGTGGTAGAAAAGATCTTGGACTCCCGTGTTTCCAGACGGAAACTTCAGTATCTGGTTAAGTGGAAAGGCTATGGTCAGGAGGATAATTCTTGGGTGACAGCATCTGATGTTCATGCTCCTGATTTGGTTCGTGCATTCCATAGTGCTCATCCAGATCGCCCTGGTGGTTCTGGTGAGGGTTCGGTGCCCCCTCCTTAAGGGGGGGGTACTGTTGTGAATTCTGTTTGTGGGCTCCCCCGGTGGTGTTTTATGGTATTGCCACTTATTTGCCTTCTTCTATCCTTGATCACCTGTTGACACCCATTAGGGGAGTTTCCTATTTAAGGCTGCTTGGCTGCTGGTCCGATGCCTGCCAACAATGTATCAGTAGCATTCTGTTGCATTCTCCTGCCTCAAGTTCCAGTTCAGCTAAGTTGAATTTTGTTCCTAGTTAATGTTATTTTTTGTCCAGCTATCTGCAATGTGACTCTCTGCAGCTGGAAGCTCTCGTGGACTGAAATTGCCACTCCAGTGGCATGAGTTGTCACTGGAGTTTTAAAGTAATTTCAGGATGGTGTTTTAGAGTAGTGTTTTGAAGTTGACCGTGAAGTAACTCTTTCCTGTACTTCTGCTATCTAGTAAGCGGACCTCACTGTGCTAAATCTGCTGTTCATCCTACGTATGTCTTTTCCTCTTGACTCACCGTCAATATTTGTGGGGGCCTGCTATCTCCTTTTGGGGTTCATCTCTGGAGGTAAGGCAGGCCTGTATATTCCTCTGATAGGGGTAGTTAGATCTCCGGCTGGCGTGTGGTGTCTAGGGCATCGTAGGAAACACTCCCCGGCTACTTCCAGTGTTGTGTCAGGTTCAGGTCACGGTCACTTTAGTTTCCATCACCCGAGAGCTAGTCCGTTTGTTATTTTTGATTTCCCTGCCATTGGGAAAATCATAACAGTTTACCTTCCAGGAGCTCTGCTGCACATGCTGACTCCTTGTCAGTCCTGGCTTCCAGGGAAGCTGCCTTACTAGGATCACTGTCCCGTACGATGACTTGCTCAGCAAAGTCCCACCCGACAGTTCCAGACCCTTAGAAGGTCGGTAGCTTCCCCAACACAGTTAGCTGTCACAGGCTCCTCAGGTACATGGTCTCACCATGTGCTATTCAGGAAAACCTGTCCTCTTGCAGGACCTTCCAATACAGAGACATGTGATCACACCACAGTCTTACTATATCATCTGAGACACACCGCTTTATGGGAGGTAGGTGGTTGGTGAGACCTGCCCAACTCTCTGGCCAACATTGTAAGCCCAGCCCCTTGTAAGATAAACAAAGCTCGTGGAACAACAGGTCCCAGAGCAACATTTCAGGCTTACAGTGCAGAGGACCTCCTCCGTGACACACACTGGCCATTCACCACAATGCCGGTCACTGTCTCACATGCCCCCCTCTGTTTAAACTTGTGAGGTTGAACACATGTCATAAACCAGGGGCTTCAAAGCCACGCATGTTACCTTGCCCTTTCCAGTCAAGAGGGCCTTCTCAGTCTGTTTTGAGCGTCAGTTCCTGAAACATAGTCCACCACTGTCACTAAACTCTTGTCTGTGAACAATGCGTTATCGGACTTCGTCACCTCACGTTTCAGAGTCAACAATTTGTTAGGCCTTCCCCGCCCAGCGGTCTGTATGTAGGCTTTGAGCTTCAGCCCTTGAGTCACAGTCTGTGTCCCCAGACCCTTTTTAGTCTCCACATTTCTCAAGTATGCCCCTTCCCCCGACCTTTCTCTCCATGCCCTCCTCCAATGGTTGGTGCGGTTGTGAGACTCACAGTCAAACTTACTGTCTGGGCTGAGTCTGACCCATCTAGTACGTTACAGAAGCTACTGTCCAGGTCCGTCAGCTTCGTCCTGAGAGTAGATCTGCCATTTTCAGGTTCTCAGCATCCTTGTCTCGCTGAACTACCAAGGCCTCTTCTTACTAGATGTCCTTGGCTGTCAGCAATTCCATTATTTGTAGAGCCCCTTCTGTTCCCTTTACCTTGGGTTGAAGGTGGCCCCCATCTTCCCCTGATGTGGCAAAGCGGTCCTGCAAGGTGCAATCTTTCAAGCCTTAACTGCTATATCTCCCTTAGATATGCCACACAATACTCCAACAGAGTCCGTATATCTCTGAGACTCTCCATCATACCCAGGACAAAAAATTGAAGCATACCTTTTTCTCGGGTATCTGGTCTTCATGGTCACCTAGAATTCTTAACTTCACCACTCCAGACTTATCTACCATCTCTTGCATGGTGCAATCATTTCTCCCAATGACTTTTTCCACCACAGGCCTAGGCACATGTATCACATCTTCCAGAAGACTCTGAGCTTTCCTTATATGCCCCAGCCAACCTAGCAGCATTTTCACTCAATCGAATCATCGACGTCGTACGCACACTTCTCCAGTGCATGTCACTCAGGATAGCCACTCCTCTTTGTGCCCTCATTTGTGGACAGTACCACCAACTGTTTAGGTTCCAGGGTCGAGTACATCTACACGGCTCCACAGCCTTCTTGAATTCTTCATGCACCGACTGCCTGGCACATGCCTCTCTCAGGTCCTTTGGTACCTCTTCACAATTGAAGAGTGAAGTCCCAATTTCTTCATTTACTGACGGCTCCTGTTTTGCCTTGGACATTTCCATCAAGTCATCTACCCCAACCACGTGAATGTCTTGTCCGGCTCTTAGCACCAATTCTCCCTAAACTTTACACTCTTCAGACCCCTCGCCAAGATGGGCCTTTGCAGCTCTGCCTCATTACCACTCTGGCACTGCCGTTGTAAATCTGCAACCACCAACTCTCTCTTCTCTGGTAGAAGTCTCCCTAATGCTTCTCTGGGCACCTCCATATCTTCCAATATGGTCTTGTTCACGGTTCGACACATTGACAGGTGACCTCTGAGCTCAGAGACTTCCTTCTCCAACTCATCCACTCTGTTCAGCCGCTTGTCTTAGGACCCTTTCTCGTTCGACATGCTCTTTTACTATCTCTTTAAGCATCTCTATTTTGTGATCCTGTTCTCTTTTGGCCAGCACGTGTCGCACCATAACTTCTTTAAAGGGACTCTGTCACCTGAATTTGGAGGGAACAATTTTCAGCCATAGGGGTGGGGTTTTCGGGTGTTTGATTCACCCTTTCCTTACCCGCTGGCTGCATGCTGGCTGCAATGTTGGATTGAAGTTCATTCTCTGTCCTCCATAGTACAAGCCTGCGTAAGATGCCTTACATCCTTTATAAACATTATTGGGAGCACACCGACATTACCCGTGGCCCCGACGATGATTTCACCATAATAGCCAGTAATGGTCAGCCATTGCCACAAGTGGGGTATAAAGAGGTCACCATTAAAGTGGGGCGGGTAGAATTGGAGGCCCAAGGAATTGTCATTGTTGATATTGACCAACATAAATGTAACCCCATGATGACCATTGGTACTAATGTCATAGAAAATTGTCTTGCAGAGGTTATTGTCTTGTTGCAGCAGGTAGCAGAAACAGCTGGTTACAGTGAACAACGTGCCTTGCAGAAAGAAATCAGAGCTCTGATGCAGAGACAGCAGGTGGAGCTGACGGGTGGTGAAATTGGTCGTGTCACAGTGAGTGATTCCAACCCCATTGCGATACCCCCCAGGAGTGAAATGTTAATATGATGTCGGGCAGCCATAGGCCTCAGGGGTAAAGACTATCTGGCCCTGGTAGACCCTGTATATTCAGATCATAGGCCTACCCTTCTAGCAGCCAGAGGGGCGGTTGACGTCCGCAAGGGGAGGGTGCCAGTATGTGTTCTTAACTGTGGGGAGGAAGAAGTCCGCTTAACCAAATATGCCACACTTGCAAAACTGTTTACTGTTAATAATAGTGTGATACGGGAACCCGGACCCTTGGCTCCATCCAATCCGGAGGAGAACAATGGTCGCAGGGCAACCGCAAGATTGGTGTCGGGAATTGCACGTGGGCACTGCCTACCCCACCTCACCAGAAACGGGGCCTACAGGGGTGGTTCATGAGTATGAGTGGGTATTCAGCAAGCATCCCCTAGATTTCGGGCAGGTAAAAGGGATTCAACATCCTATCCCCACAGGAGATCACCCGTAAAAGAGAGATACCGTCCTGTACCCCCAGCTCATTATCAGTGTGCCAAAGACATGTTGCGAGAGATGAAGGAGGCTGGGGTAGTGAGAGACAGCTGTAGCCCCTGGGCAGCTCCGTTAGTCCTTGTTAGGAAGAAAGATGGCACAATGAGGATGTGTGTTGATTATAGGCAGCTAAATCGCATTACACATAAGGATGCATACCCACTGCCCAGGATAGAGGAGTCCTTGGCTGCTTTAAAATCTGCTAACTACTTCTCCACCTTGGATCTGATCAGTGGGTACTGGCAGGTTCCCGTGGCAGAGGCGAAGGCGGCCTTCACGACGCCGATGGGTCTCTGCGAGTTCAACTACATGCCCTTCGGGCTGTGCAACGCCCCGGGGATGTTCCAGAGGATGATGGAGTGCTGTCTGGAACACAAGAACTTTGAAACCGTGCTGCTATATCTGGACGATGTCATTGTCTTCTCCAAGACCTATGAAGACCACCTGAAGCACCTGGCCGAGGTCTTTGAAGCCCTGTCCAACTTTGGCTTAAAGGTGATACCGTCCAAATGCCATCTACTAAAACCCAAAGTGCAGTATCTGGGCCATGTGGTGAGTGCTGAATGAGTGGCCCCAGACCCCGACAAGGTTACTGTGACCAAGGACTGGCCGAAACCCAGCAACCTCCATGAAGTCCGACAGTTCCTCGGGTTGGTAGGCTACTACAGGAGGTTTATCAAGGACTTCACCAAGAAGGCCGCGCCATTGCAAGACCTGTTGGTGGGCCAATCCAAGAAAACCAAGGGTAAGAATACCCCATTTGATTGGAACGATGGACTGGAAGGATCGTTCACTTGCTTGAAGTTGGCGCTGACGGGAGAAGAGGTACTGGCCTACCCTGAATATGACCAACCGTTTGTGCTGTATACGGATGCCAGCAATGTGGGGCTGGGAGCTGTGTTGTCCTAGGTCCAGAAAGGCAAGGAGAGGGTCATCGCTTATGCCAGCAGGAAACTCCGTCCCACTGAAAGGAACCCTGACAACTACAGTTCCTTTAAGCTGGAATTCCTCGCCATCGTTTGGGCAGTGACGGAGAGGTTCAAGCACTACCTGGCTTCAGCAAAATTCACCGTCTTCACGGATAATAATCCGCTAACGCATTTGGACACCGCAAAACTCGGTGCATTGGAACAGCGGTGGATGGCCCGGCTGTTCAACTACGACTTCACCATCAAGTACCGGGCAGGGCACAAGAATGTGAATGCCGATGCATTGTCCCGGATGCCCAACTTGCCAGAAACGGGGGAAAACCCGGAGGCACATGAAGAGGTAGAGCTGCCCGCTTTCCATCTCCCCAAGGCCACCCAGTGTTCCCATCATGTGAAGAACCGGCGCAAGAACAAACAGGACGCCGCGCTGAATCCCCTGCCCCACCACGGATGGGCAAAGACCCAGGATGGTGACCCCACGGTCCGTCGGGTGAAAGAGCTCCTGACGCAGGCAGGTTCGCATCCTGGCCCGGATGATCCATAGGAGGCAAAACAGCTGTGGAAGGGGAGAGGCAAACTGTTTATTCATGATGGTAAGCTGTGCCGGAGAAGCATCAACCCGCGCACCCATGAACTGGTATGGCAGATAGTGGTCTCAAGGCAAGATGCGCCAATGGTTCTGGGAGCGTACCACGATAGGGCAGGACACTTCGGATGGAGGAAGTTGGAGAGGCTACTCTGTGGGAGGTTCTACTGGATTGGTATGAAGAAAGCCATCGAGAAGTGGTGTCGAGAGTGTGGCCCATGTAGCCTACACCGGAAGGACCGTGACAGCCAATGGGCTCCCTTGCAGCCTATCATCACCAAACGGCCGCTCGAACTGGTCGCACTAGATCATGTGAAGCTAACACCTAGCCAGTCAGGCTATGTCTACGCTCTTACCATCGTGGATCACTACTCTAGCTTCCTGGTAGTTGTACCTGTCAAAGATCTAACGGCCAGGACGGCCGCCAAAACCTTCCAGCAGTACTTCTGTAGACCACATGGGTACCCGGAGAAGGACTGACCGATCAGGGGCCAGCATTTGAAGCGGAGGTGTTCCAGGAGTTCTACGGGTGTAAGAAGATCAGAACCACACCGTACCATCCCCAAACTAACAATGTGTGAAAAGATGAACCAAGTGGTAATCGACTTACTGAAGACCCTGCCTGTAGAGGAACGGAACTTGTGGCCAACAAAGTTGCCTGACTTGGTGGACATGTACAACCACATCCCAGTGAATTCAACTAACTGCACTCCGGCGTACCTGATGCGAGGAAGATCTAGCAAATTACCTGTTGATCTGGACATGGGGGTCCTAACCCCCGAAGATACCTCGCCAGACGCGGATTGGGATACAGAAAGGCAGCAAAGGTACCGCAAGATACAGGAATGTGTAGAAAGAAGTCTCGCCCAAGCCAGACAAAAACAAGAAAGGGACTACAACCAGCATGCTCCCACGACTCCCTTGTCACCCGGTGAGCAAGTACTCAAACGGAAGAGGGGACTACACAAGCTTGACGACCAATGGGAAGCGGAACCGTATACCATCCTACCATCCGATTTCAACAATACGATGGTCTGTCTTATCAGAAAAGATGGAGGGGAAACCTCGACGGCAATATCCAGAGACCACCTTAAAATATGCCCTGATAAGTTGAGAGAGAGGGGAACAGACCCAGGAATCTCTCCACCTGTAGAAGAGGAGAAGATGATACTGTTCTTGGCGATTTTCCCCAGTCTTGGACTCAAATAAATCAGGCTATCGTGGTACCTGTCTTAACGTTTCGTCAAATGGAACCGCCACAACTAGATGTGGTGCCAGATCATCCAGGACCGCAATCACAGCAGGCACCACCAGAGGATGCCATGCCAACAGTTGAACCGGCAAGTCCTCCCTCTGCTATCGGTGAATCTGCCATACCCACCATTAGTAGCAGCAGCCCTGAGAGCTCCAGCCTGCCAGTGCCACCCAGACTCACTAGAAGTGTAGCTAGAAGACAGTGCACTACACAAGCGATAGCGAGCGCAGCGGGCCCTGTTAGGCCCATAGCAACCCCTGCACTGCAAAGGTCTACAGGTAGCACCAAGAATCAAACTCCACTTCGCTACAAAACTTGGAAATATTAACGATAGCTGCTATTTGGTTAAAAATGTTTGTGTCTGTATCTTTGTTACAGGTTTGAAATGGACAATGGGGTAATGGACAGTGAATTGCTCCAAGGTTTGCAAAAGGGATCCCTTTGTTTACCCGGGATCTCTGCTGCTTCAAGTTTGCACCCACTGAACTGGGAGTCATGAACTGTGCATGACCAAAACTTCCATAACGTTCAAGTGTCCTCACCTCCCATAAAGGGAAGCACTGTTATATTTACTTGTTCATAGCATTTATTTGTTCATAGCTTGTCAAAAAACTTTGTATGTCTTTTGCTAACATGTACTGTTGTTTTTCTTTTCCCAGTCCGGGAGTACTGGATTTAACGGGGGGGCAGTGCAGCTCCCCAGAGTCTGGTCGTTGCAGTAACGTCGCTCTCCCACCTGTGGGAGTCATGGTACGTCTGATGGTACTAAAAGAGTTCACCTTGCAGGTATCACAGTCACACATTACACTTCACACTCCGGCCGCCAGGGGGAGCAAAACGTCCTATCTATTAGGCCACTCCTCACACTCTGGTAAAACCGGGGGGTTGGATAGGAAGTGAGGGAGAAAGTAGCTGGGGAGAGTGCGGGAGAGGACCTGTCAGGGGTGGGATCCTGACAGCGGCCTAGCACAGACAGATCGTTACGGAGCCGTGCCTGTGCGGTATAGTGGCAGACTCCTAAGAAGGGACACGAAGCGAAGTATATTGTGTAGAAGGGAGAAACGGGATCACAGCATAAAGGCGATAGAGCCAGAAGGAGTCGTGCCTCAAGATCAGCAACATCCTTCTGAGGCGCGTAGCCGGCGGCCGGAATGCCGAGAAAGTAAGAGACTCTACGTATTACTTTGAACTACGGCAGGCAGGGCAGTTAGCTTTAGGTTGGCTGTCTCACCTTTACACCTAACGAAGACAACGGAGGCAATCGTGGGAGAGGGGCGTCTCTAGGGTCCCTATAAAATAACTCCAGGCCTACCCCGTCATACGGGTGCGTCCTATCCATATCATCTGGGGGACGGAGAGAAAGAACAGAAACACACACGACAATTGTGAGGACTATCCCATGGTGCTCAGCAGGGAGGTACTACAACACACAGGCGCTGGTAGGAACGCCACTGATTTCCACCTGTAAAGGTAACTCTGGATGTGCCTTCGGACCGGCCGGTCTCAGCCAGCCCTGTTAGCAGTGCTCTGGATTGCGGATGCCGAAGCCTTCAGTAAAAAGGTAAAGAGACTGCAACCCTGTGTCCTTGTTATTTACTGCGACCTGCGCCGTCACCTACACCTTTTATTGGGCGCCCCTTAGCAGGACCACGGACTGGGTCGGGCCACCGTGACATCCCTAGAACCGAGAGACCCGGTACCGAGTACCCCGCTGTCCTGCGTTTGGGGGCCGCTCCATTTAAACAGCATGACTGTTATGCTGCCACTTTCCCATGTTGTTGTCCTGAGAATGGAGTTGATTTTGACTCAAATGTGTTGACAAATTAACCACCTTCAATTAAATTGTTATGATTCATTCTTGAATCAGCAGCGCACTTGTAGTCCACTTACTCTGACTTTTATTTAAAACTCTGTGGACGTTGCAGTGGCTGACAACTACAGTAGGTTATGCAAGAGGTTGTGTTACAGATGAGCACAGCTTTCAACTAAATCTCTAACCATAATAACCAGAAAAGACCCTATTGCCCTTTGTATCCTTTTACAAATTGCTGCTCAAGACACTCAGCATTCTCCAGCATCCAATTGGATGAATGAATACTAACAGATCATCCTGCTTCTGTCCTAAATAGAATCACAGAACTATCATTCACTGCTTCCAGACTGATTGATAGGTGGAATAGTCACAGTACCCCCTTTTCTAGGGGGCCATCAGACCCTCAGGTCTCCCAGGAAAGGCCCTGACCAGATGATCAGCCTTCATGGAATAAGCTGGAACACAAGATTTCTCCCTGGGTACATATCCATTCCAATGAGTGAGATATTGGAGAGAATTTCTGACCCTCTGAGAATCCTTGATCCTCTGCACCTTGTACTCCAAACCTCCATCAACAGAAGTCGGTGGAGGCGGAGACGAGGCGGACAACAATGACAGGACAAACTTCTTCAACAGGGACACTGATAGATGAAATCATGACAAATATATTACACTATGTAACAATTTATTTGAGTGACAGTTTAACCATCCAATCAGGCCCAGGGCGTGCCGGGGCTTCATCCATGTGTGTCCTGTTCAAAGTAATTACCTTTATCCAGCTCTCTGCCTTAGATTACTGTCAATTGTAGCTTTGCTCAAGAGATGCTTGCGCTCTTTGCACCTAGTCTTGTATTCTTATCTTTGTTGTTTGACATTGGATTTGCCATTGACCTTGCATTTACCTAACCTTTTTGTTGTGATCCACAACCTTCTTGAATTCTGACCCTGATCTGTGACCTGACTATGTCTTTGTTGCACCACTCTATGACATACTCCGTTCTACATACATCATCCTCACACGACTCTGTTCCGTACACACATGGCTCCGCTCCACACACCTCTTACACACACGGTTCCGCTCCGTACACACACGGCTACATTCTACATACATCATCCCCACATGCCCCTGCTCCGTACACCTCATACACACATGACCCCGCTCCGTGCACCTCATACACACACACAGCCCCGCTCCGTACACCTCGTACACACATGGCTCTGCTCTGTACACCTCGTACACACATGGCTCCGCTCCGTACACCTCGTACACACACGGCCCCGCTCCGTACACCTCATACACACACGGCCCCGCTCCGTACACCTCGTACACACATGGCTCCGCTCCGTACACCTCGTACACATGCGGCTCTGCTACATCCACCCTGTAAACCCCTCCTGACCCCACACATAAACTTCCCCTCATCCAGCACCATGACAACCAGCACAGCAGAGTCCTGCATACACTGAGGCCCCTGATCATGTGACCCCCTGACTCCTCCCCTCCTGTGACCTCATCACAGGTCCTGTGCGCACAGAACAGCCATATATGTGGTGTGCGGCTCTGCAGGTGGAGGTAGGTGCTGGAGATTCCCCATTACTGGGCGGGGGCAGGGGACATTAACCCCCTCAGTGCTGCGGTCACATTCCAGGAGACAGAACATGTTCCCGTCTGTGTCGCTATATCAGGGTCTCTCTCTGTATTGGATTACACTGGGTCACTTCCCTCCTGACGGCGCTCGCTGCTCTGTTACTGTACATTCTCCATTATGGCTGTCGCTTGCTCCATGTTGTCACTATCAGGAGTTGTTAACCCTTTAATGACTGGGCCTCTTTTTTCAATTCTGACTAGTGATGAGCGAATATTCTCGTTGCTCGGGTCTCCTTGCCTTGTCTTTCCTTGCCGCAGCTGCATGATTTACGGCTGCTAGACAGCCTGAATAAATGTGGGGATTCCCTAACAAACAGGCATTCCTCACATGTATTCAGCCTGTCTAGCAGCCGTAAATCATGCAGCTGAGGCAACGAAAACTAAATCTCAGAGCACTAACAAATACTCGGAGATTGCCAGTGAATGCTCAGAGAAACCCGAGTAACGATGCTATTCGCTCATCACTGACCACAGTCACTTTATGAGTGAGGGTAATAACTCTGGAACACTTGAACATTTCCAAGTTATTCTGAGATACGTTCATTGTACTTCATGATAGTGGTAACATTTCTTTGATATGACTTACATTTATTTCTGAAAAAAGATGGAAATGTGGTAAAAATTTTGAAAATTTTGCAATTTTCAAACTTTCAATTTTTGTGCCCTTAAATCAGAGAGAGAGAGGTGATTCTCACAAAATTAAAATATCATCAAAAAGTTGATTATTTCAATTCTTCAATACAAAAAGTGAAACTCATATATTATAGAGTCAATACAAACAGAGTGATCTATTTCAAGTGTTTATTTCTGTTAATGTTGATGATTATGGCTTACAGCCAATGAAAACCCAAAAGTGATTATCTCAGCATATTAGAATACTTTATTACACCAACTTAAAAAGTGATTTTAAAATCCGAAATGTTGGCCTACTGAAATGTATGTTCAGTAAATGTACTCAATACTTGGTCAGGGCTCCTTTTGCATCAATTGCTGCATCAATGCGGCATGGCATGATGATCTGTCTGTGGCACTGCTGAGGTGTTATGGAAGCCCAGGTTGCTTTGATAGCAGCGTTCAGCTCTTCTTCATTGTAGGGTCTGGTGTCTCTCATCTTCCTCTTGACAATACCCCATAGATTCTCTATGTAGTTAAGGTCAGGCGATTTTGCTGGCCAATCAAGCACAGTGATACTGTTGATTTTAAACAGGGTATTGGTACTTTTGGCAGCGTGGACAGGTGCCAACTCCTGCTGGAGAATTAAATTTACATCTCCAAAAAGCTTGTCAGCAGAGGAAAGCATGAAGTGCTCTAAAATAAACTGGTAGACGGCTGCGCTGACTTTGGTCTTGACACAGTGGACCTACACCAGCAGATGACATGGCTACCCAAACCATCACTGATTGTGGAAACTTCACATTAGACCTCAAGCAGCTTGGATTGTGGCCTCTCCACTCTTCCTCCAGACTCTGGAACCTTGATTTCCAAATGAAATGCAAAATTTACTTTAATCTGAAAACAACACCTTGGACCACTGAGCAACAGTCCAGTTCTTGTTCTCCTTGGCCCAGGTAAGACGCCTCTGGCGTTGTCTATTGGCCATGAGTGGCTTGACACAAGGAGTGCGACACTTGTAGCCCATGTCCTGGATATGTCTGTGTGTGGTGGCTTTTGCAGCAATGACTCCAGCAGCAGTCCATTCCTTGTGAATCTCCCCAAAATTTTTGAATGACCTTTTCTTAATCTCTTCAAGGCTGCGGTTATCCCGGTTGCTTTTGCACCTTTTTCTCCCATACTTTTTCCTTCCACTCAACTTTCCATTAATATGCTTGGATACAGCACTCTGCGAACAGCCAGCTTCTTTAGCAATGACCTTTTGTGGCTTACCCTCCTTGTGGAGTATTCTGGACATCTGTCAAGTCAGCAGTCTTCCCCATGATTGTGAAGCCTATTGAAACAGACTAAGGGACCTTTTTAAACACTTAGAAAGCCTTTGCAGGTGTTTTTTGTTAATTATTTAAATTTACTGAGATAAAGACTTTTGGGTTTTCATTGGTTGTAAGCCATAATCATTAACAGAAATAAACACTTGAAATAGATCACTCTGTTTGTAATGACTCTATATAATATCTGAGTTTCACTTTTTGTATTGAAGAACTGAAATAAATTAACTGATGATATTCTAATTTTGTGAGAAGCACCTGTATGGCACGCAAAATAGTTAATAAATAAAATTTTCCACATGTCTACTTTACATCAGCACAATTTGCAAACATATTTTTTTGTTAGGAAGTCATAAGGGTTAAAATTAACCAGCGATTTCTTACGTTTCCCAAAAGATTTGTAAAACCACCTTTTTGATTACATCATATTTGGAGTGACTTTGGGGCATACATGACAGAAAATACCCAAAAGTGGCACCATTCTCAAAACTGCACCCCCTCACGGTGCTCAAAAGAAGAAACAAGTGCCAAAATTTAGAGCAGATTTTACTGTTATGGTTTGCGGGTGCCATTAGCTACTGGGAGACCCCCTTAGGTGTCAGAAGAGCAGAAGCTCTCATAAGTGACCCAATTTTACAAACTACACCTATACACTGTGAAAGACAATTCTTATGTTAGGGCTGGAGCCACAGATATATATTTTCACTGACATGGATATGTCCGAAGTGTTTGTGCAATATGAACATATATTATGATGTATAGTGTGGCCCTTTAAAAGGGGTGGCTTCCTTTGTATGCTGTCAGATGATTATGTCACCATGGGGATGGCAGGACGCTTATTCCTGAGGATGTGAGGGCGCATGGACCGCGGTGCCGGTGAGCGGCCATGTGATTTGATCATGTGGGCGCATCCTGGCTCCAGTGCTCTATTGCGCATGCGTGAGCAGCGCGTACACACAGATCGGGTGACGGCCAATGGAGTCCCGGGTTAGAAATGGCAGAACAGTGTGAGTAGCTCAGATTGGCCAGTTGGAGCGCCATGAGTTGTGTGCGCAACGATTGGTTAGAGGTGTAAACAAACAATGGGGTGAGTCCTGATTGGGATTTGGTTTCCATAACAATGTGTTCAGGTTTATATTTGATTGGTTGTTTGTCTGACATTGTGATTTTTTGTAAAATTTGTTGATGTATTTTTTTCTTATGTGTCTTATGCTAAGACTGTATTCGATTATATAGTGAGAATAAGGAGTTTGGAAAAATAATATTATGTGTATATTTGTATTAAAGCAAAGTGGGCAGTACCTTGTGAGTGATTGGTGTGCATGTGCCACCACACTATATAAGGCTGCCATTTTATGTTTTGTATATGCTTGACAAAGACCTATTATGGTCGAAACGTTGCATGATGGCAGAATAAAGCTCTTTTAAACTTTCATTACCTGGATGAGATGCTGTTCCTTTTTTGTACTGGACTGTGACTTCTCTCCAATTGGGCCATTGGATTGGAACGTGCATTCCTGCGTTGAAGTGCTGTCGGCTACAATTTATTTCTATAATCTGTTACTTATGTCCCCTGTTCTGCCTTTCCGATCTCTGTGGGTGTTCCGTACGCTTTACAATTTTATGTCTTGTTTTTATAAAATATTTTAAAAAGATTCAGATACATTAGATTTTTTCTATTAGGTTTCTGTGCTTTTGGTGCTGGATTGAAGATAAGCGACAAATCCCTGTATGTGACTATAATGGGACTGTGTGTTATATCGGGAACAGGGCGGGGCCACGGCTGGATGTAGTGATCATGTGACACCGGTAACAGCTTCGGAGATTTCTTACATGGGATCTTTATGATGTTACATCGTGATCTTCTCCCCATTCAGGTCCCTACAATATCTGATCCTCTCAGTGGAGATCTTCTATATAAGAGAATTCTCCTGAGTGACCCTACAAGGATGGATAGGGACAGGGACAAGATGGCGGAGAGGATATTACACCTCACCCTAGAGATCCTCTTCCGGCTTACTGGAGAGGTGAGAGATTCTGATGATGTCACATTACATCATTCTTATCTATGGGAATAACAGATGGACAGAACTGGAGAGGTGAGGACTCTGGGAATGTCTGTAGTGAGGTTTATTAATGTGTCTCTCCATAACCAGGATTACACAGTAGTGAAGAAGACCTCTAGTGAGCGCTGTCAGGCCCCTGTGTCTGAGGGATGGGGAAGACCCCTGAGCCCAATCACGGGGCCTCCACCGCACCCCCTGAGACATGAGGACATCAATGAACAGAAGATCCTAGAACTCGCCTACAAGATGATTGAGCTGCTGACTGGAGAGGTGACACTGCTGGGAATGCTGGGACATTATACAATAATGCTATGGAGGGATCGTGGGATGACGGTATCATTGTATGTGTCAGGTTTCTATAAGGTGTCAGGATGTCGCCATCTATTTCTCCATGGAGGAGTGGGAGTATTTAGAAGGACACAAAGATCTGTACAAAGACGTCATGATGGAGGTTCCCCAGCCCCTCACATCACCAGGTAACAGATAGGACTAAATACGCATGACCTATAATTATCTGTATGTAAAGAATGAATATATTCCCTGTATGTTTTTCCTCCAGTTCTATCCAGTGAGAGGACAACACCAGAGAGATGTCCCCGTCCTCTTCTTCCACAGGACTATAAACAAGAAAATCTCAATGTTCCTCAGGATCATCAGGTAGATGGAGAGAAGGAAGGTGTTATGAAATTTCCCTTATAATGTGTAGAAGGCTGTAAAGTTCTTGTGTTCAGTCTTGTGTTAACCACCAGTATTTTACACTGAATGGCCAATTTATTAAAGATACTGTCACTTTCTTAATTGAAGCTTTTCTGTATACAGATTAGACTTGTAACCTCATAGTGTAATATAAAACGAAGGGATCATTTTTCAGTGTGAGACCACAATAAATTGGAAATATTGAGCACTTCAACTAGGCATAGTTCTCAATGTTAAGGTAAGGCCCAAATTTGAAAAAACTCACAACCTCGAGTTTTTTTGGCAAAAGTATGAGTACTGAGAATGTTGTCATAGGGGAAAAAAATGCAACGAAAGGGGATCCAGTGGGCGTAAACAACTCATCGAGGACGTTATCAATAACGGTGCTGAGGAGCAGGTAGTGCAGTGTTGTAAATTTCAACTGAATACAGAACTGGAGTCCAACGAACATGTTAGAATACAATCATTGGATATTAGCACAGGTGGACTATAATGCCAGATGAACAGTTCCAGTTCCTCCATTGTCTGAGGGAAATAGAAGGAAAAAACTTGATAATAGCGTAACAATGATATCACTGAGCAGTGGAAAACATTGTGTAGTCAGATCAATCCAGATTTCTGTTGCACCATGCTGATTAGTGGGTCAGAATTTCTTGCAAGCACCATGAATCATGTATTCTTTTTGTCAGGTGTCATCATTTGCAGTTAGGGGAGTAACGAAGTAATTGCAGAAATGTTTTCTTGACTCATCATAGGTTCTTTGTTATCTGTGGATTGACACTAGGGCTTACATAAGCATTATGGACAACCAAGCTGTTAGGAATTGAGATTCTCCAGCTGTACAGGATAGATCCCAAGCCTTATCTGCCTCTGTATTCTCCCATTCAGGTCCAACCGCTCAGTTGCTGCTCAGTATAGAAGTTGTTCCCAGCGTCTTGCTCAGGCTCCTGTTATGTGCTTGGATACTGCTGGCTCTCTCCAGCCAAATCTATAGTAACTAGTGTTGCACAGTGTTGGCCTGCGGGCGATGTCACAACCAGCTGGGCGTGAGTTTTTGGGGTGGATCCTAATGTTTAAAAGGCTCTCAGAGGCACACACATGTGTACTAATATCATTATATGTACAGCTATATGAGTGAGTCTCTACCACTCTGCAAGCGTTGTGTGTCTGTTTAGCTTGGGACTGTACACGTAGGCAGGCAGCTAGAGTTAGTGGGGGCAATTAGCCTTTGGCTGGTTCCTACATGTGTGCGGTTAGCACAGCAGAGTTCTAGAGCAAGCACAACCCTAGTCAGGGTATTAAATTCAGAGCATCTGTTCCATTTCTGTGTGTGCGAGTGACACAGCTCAGTTGCTGAGCATCTATTACGTTTCCATGTGCGAGTGACACAGCTCACCTGCAGAGCATCTCTTTTGTTTCTTTGTGTGGGTTACACAGCTCAGTAGCAGAGCTTCTCTTTCCTTTCTGTACTGTTCCTCTCTGTGGCATAACAGAGGGTGGAACTCGGCGCCCTGTTCACACTGAGTGGCGTTTACCCAGTGTGTACAGGCAATCGCTCGCCGTGTGTTCCGTCATTGTACACTAGCAGCAGTTTCCCATCTCTGCACGGTAGACGCCAAGATGCGATTGTGCTTCATTGTTTATTTTATTTAGCGCAATCCACCAACCCTAACACAAGCTAATCACTTTGTGGTAGCTGTTTATGGTAGAAGGTCAATGCACCATGTCACAATGGTTGACTAGTCATGGATTGATTCCATGAACATTACAGAGGTGTTTTTGATTCCATGGCCTTCATTGTCCTCATATTTTAATCCTATAGAGCAGTGGTGGGGAACCTTTTTCCTGCTGGAAACCATTTGGATATATATACAAAATGCTCAATTTGAAAATAATCATGCTATATATAACATTTAATTAACTCACTCTAATTTGACGGCTGGAGTTACTTCTCTTTGGTGCAGCTAGGTGGTATTGATGTTGCTACTCGTAAATGCTTTTCCAGATTTGCGTCAGTCTGGGTTACAGGTGACTCTTTGCGCTGATGAGTTTTGTAAAGAACTCACAGCAGTATGTTATACTGAACACAGATGCGAATTACACTGCAGTTCTCACAGTGGGAAATTCATTACTGCTCACTTTACATTTATAGGACTCAAGCAGTGGGAGATCTGTAGTATATATATCACATAGGATACACTGGGACTCTGCTGTATATACATTACATAGAATACACTGTACACTGGCACTATGCTGTATACGCATCACATAGTAAACACTTAGACTGCTGTATGCATCACATAGGAGACACCAAGCCTGCTGTATACATCAGATAGGAGACACTAAGACTGCTATATGTACATTACAGGAGATATGTGGCTGTGGCAAATATATCACAGGAGACATGGAACTGGAGCATTGACCGCACAAGAGTCACAGGGTTGAGGCATAGACTGCACAGGAGACACTGGGCGGGGGCCTAGACATCATAGGAGACACAGGACTTGAGCATAGACACCACATGAGACACGGAGCTGGGTCATTTACACCACAGGAGACAGTGATGGGGCCTAGGCACTACAACAGACATGGAGCTGAGGGATAGGCACCACGGGATACATAGAGCTGGGGCATAGACATCACAGGAGACATGAAGCTGGTTCACTGACACCAAAGGAGACATGGAGCTGGGGCATAGACACCACAGAAGACAGGGAGATGGGGCATACACACCACAGGAGATATGGAGCTGGGGCATGGAAACCACAGGAGACAGGGAACTGTGGTGTGATAAACATCACAGGAGACATGGAGCTGGGGAATAGACACCACAAGAGACATGGAGCTGGGGCATAGACATCACAGGAGACATGGGGCTGCGGCATAAATGCCACAGGAAGCATGGAGCTGGGGAATGGGCATCACATGAGACGTGAGGCTGTGGCATAGACATCAAGCAGACACTTTGGGGATGCAGTATAGACATCACAAGAGATGCTGCCACTGTGGCCTTCTTCTGTGGGAAGGGAGCCCGTCGCGCTAACTGTGCCCACAAAGTACATCATGATGCTGGCACGGGCCAGCGTCATGACAATCTTCTTGCATGCAAGCTCTGTAGCAATCAGTAGTGAACATTTTGTTCACGTGCTCACAGAGTAAGAAGAAATTAAAGTGCCAACATCCATTAATACGCAACTGTCGTCTGGAGCACTGCAGTCCTCATGCTATATAGAGTTTCTCCAGGATGAGGTAAAAGAGACTCTTCACAACATGTCAGTTTCTCTGTCTTTGCTGTAACTGCAAGAAGCTATCCTGTCGGGATGAGCAACTATTCCAGCAGAATTACTTCTTCATCAAGTGGAAACTATTACAGGATGAATTGTTGAGGTTCTGAAAACAAAACCTCACTAGATGAGTGTCTCTAATAATGTGGCCATTCAGTGTATGTTTTATTCCTGGTGGAGATGACAGGATAAAGCTGATCATAGACATTAGATGTTGTCAGGATCTTCTCTTTTCTGGTTATGGAGACTGCTGGTTAGAAATAGGATCCAAAAGGTTGGATTTATACAGGAGACCTGCAGCTATGTGGGATACTCTGCTGTCATTTTTTGATTGTCATGATAATTTATGATCTTTTCTGTTCTTCTGAATCATTATTTACAACTTCTCCATCTGTTTCAGGGTAAATATCTGCCCCATGTTAATACTACGGAGACATATGTGGGAGGTGATGAGCGGTGTAAAGAGGAGATTCGTACTGATAACTGCACAGGTAAATCTAACCATAAAAATCAATCAGCGCCTGAAACGCACATTTGAGTTGGCTCCATGCCAGAGGGAACACACCTCCATTATGAGTATTTCTTCTTTATGCTCTATGGTTGTGCACATAATAATATATGATTATTTTGTGACATGTTCGGACATTTCATCTCTTGCACATATCTGGTCAGTTTACATTATCTGTCTTGCAGCACATGATAATCATATTATTACAGTATATGGTGATCTACTGCAGACTTCTACAATGTCCAGTATTACCATTTTGTTTTTTTTGTAAACCTACTACCATCCACTCTGATCATTACATAGTATATTTTTCCACTAATTAAACACGTTGATTATGCAGATTTTGGTTCTCGTGCTCATTCTTGTACAATCATGTTCTTATGTTCTGACATTTTCCGTCTTGCTTTTGGTGATTTCTTTCCCTTCCATGTGATCCATTTTTATTACTCTATGTTTTATGTGTGATGAAAGATATTGATAGTTTAATTCACTCTTTTATTTATTTAGGATTGATTTTCTTTAATTAATAGTTCTGTAATCATGGCACTCTTTCGGTACAACAGTGGAATGTAAAAGTTTGGGCACCCCTGGTCAAAACTACTTTTATTGTGAACAGTTAAGCAAGTTGAAGATGAAATGACCTCTAAAAGGCCTAAAGTTTAACCCCTTTACCCCTGAGAGTGGTTTGCATGTTAATGACCAAGCCAATTTTTACAATTCTGACCACTGTCCCTTTATGAGGTTATAACTCTGGAAGGCTTCAACGGATCCCAGCGATTGAGTTTTTTTCATGACATATTTTGCTTCATGATAGTGGTAAAATTTCTTCGATGTAACTTGCGTTTATTTGTGTAAAAAAACGGAAATTTGGCAAAAATTTTGAAAATTTTGCAATTTTCCAGCTTTTAATTTTCATGCCCTTAAATCACACAGATATGTCACACAAAATACTTAAGTAACATTTTGCACATGTCTACTTTACATTAGCACAATTTTGGAACCAAATTTTTTTTGTTAGGAAGATATAAGGATTAAAAGTTACACAGCGATTTCTCATTTTTACAACACCATGTAAGGACCACCTCACATTTGAAGTCACTTTGAGGGGTCTATATGATAGAAAATACCCAAGTGTTACACCATTCTTAAAACTGCACCCCTCAAGGTGCTCAAAACCACATTCAAGATATTTATTAACCCTTCAGGTGCTTCACAGGAATTTTTTGAATGTTTAAAAAAAAAATGAACATTTAACTTTTTTTCACATTTTTTTTTAATTCGGACCAAATTTTTTTTTTATTTTACCAAGGGCAGCAGGAGCAATTGGACCCCAAAAGTTGTTGTGCAATTTGTTCTGAGTACGCCGATACACCATATGTGGGGGTAAACCACTGTTTGCGTGCATGGCAGAGCTCGGAAGGGAAGGAGCGCCGTTTTACTTTTTCAATGCAAAATTGGCTGGAATTAAGATCGGACGCCATGTCGCATTTGGAGAGCCCCTGATGTGCCTAAACAGTGGAAACCCCCACAAGTGACACCATTTTGGAAACTAGACCTCCTAAGGAAGTTATCTAGATGTGTGGTGAACACTTTGAACTCCCAAGTGCTTCACATAGGTTTATAACATAGAGGCGTAAAAATAAAAAAGTCATATTTTCCAGGACGTCTGTTGTGGATTAGACTTTTTGGCTCCCTCTTGTGGTCACTAGTGATATGACACTTTGATATTCCTTCCCTTGCTTGGTACCCACCTGGCCTCGTTAGTCCAGGGGTGTCGCTATTTGAACTTCCTGGATTTTCAGTCTGGTGCCTGGCATCGTTGTAATCAGATCCTTCTGTTTGCTCCTTTCTGCTGGTCCTGGTTCTTTGCAAAATTAAGCTAAGTCCTGCTTTCTTGTTTCTTGGTTATTTACTGTTCTCTTATTTCTGTCCAGCTTGTACTAAATGTGATTCCTGATACTGCTGGAAGCTCTAGGGGGCGGATGTTCTCCCCCCGTGCCGTTAGACGGTTCAGGGGTTCTTGAATATTCCGCGTGGAGTTTTTGTGAGGGTTTTTGCTGACCATATAAGTCATCTTCCTATATTCTGCTATTAGTTAGTGGGCCTCTCTTTGCTAAAACCTAGTTCATTTCTTGCGTTTGTCTTTTCTTCTTACCTCACCGTTATTCTTTCAGAATGTGGCTTATTTGAGATGTTTTGTTTCTGCAGATCAGGATGATTGGGTGACCTTCTTGCCGTTGGCTGAGTTTGCCCTTAATAATCGGGCTAGTTCCGCTACCTTGGTTTCGCCATTTTTCTGCAACTCTGGTTTCCATCCTCGTTTTTCCTCGGGACATGTGGAGCCATCTGACTGTCCTGGGGTGGATTCTGTGGTGGATAGGTTGCAGCGGATTTGGGATCATGTGGTGGACAACTTGAAGTTGTCACAGGAGAAGGCTCAGCGTTTTGCCAACCGCCGCCGCGGTGTGGGTCCCCGACTTCGCGTTGGGGATTTGGTGTGGCTGTCTTCTCGGTTTGTTCCTATGAAGGTCTCCTCTCCTAAATTTAAGCCTCGCTTCATCGGTCCTTATAAGATTTTGGAAATTCTTAATCCAGTGTCCTTTTGCTTGGAACTTCCTGTGTCGTTTGCCATTCACAACGTGTTCCATAGGTCTTTGTTGCGGCGGTACGTTGTGCCTGTGGTTCCTTCTGTTGAGCCTCCTGCTCTGGTGTTGGTTGGGGGCGAGTTGGAGTACGTGGTGGAAAAGATCTTGGATTCTCGTCTCTCCAGGCGGAGGCTTCAGTATCTGGTCAAGTGGAAGGGCTATGGTCAGGAGGATAATTCCTGGGTGGTCGCCTCTGATGTGCATGCGGCCGATTTGGTTTGTGCCTTTCACGCTGCTCATCCTGATCGCCCTGGTGGTCTTGGTGAGGGTTCGGTGACCCCTCCTTAAGGGGGGGTACTGTTGTGGATTAGACTTTTTGGCTCCCTCTTGTGGTCACTAGTGATATGACACTTTGATATTCCTTCCCTTGCTTGGTACCCACCTGGCCTCGTTAGTCCAGGGGTGTCGCTATTTGAACTTCCTGGATTTTCAGTCTGGTGCCTGGCATCGTTGTAATCAGATCCTTCTGTTTGCTCCTTTCTGCTGGTCCTGGTTCTTTGCAAAATTAAGCTAAGTCCTGCTTTCTTGTTTTTTGGTTATTTACTGTTCTCTTATTTCTGTCCAGCTTGTACTAAATGTGATTCCTGATACTGCTGGAAGCTCTAGGGGGCGGATGTTCTCCCCCCGTGCCGTTAGACGGTTCGGGGGTTCTTGAATATTCCGCGTGGAGTTTTTGTGAGGGTTTTTGCTGACCATATAAGTCATCTTCCTATATTCTGCTATTAGTTAGTGGGCCTCTCTTTGCTAAAACCTAGTTCATTTCTTGCGTTTGTCTTTTCTTCTTACCTCACCGTTATTATTTGTTGGGGGCTTGTATCCAACTTTTTGCGGTATTTCCTCTGGAGGCAAGAAAGGTCTTTATTTTCCCTGCTAGGGTTAGTTAGTTCTCCGGCTGGCGCGAGACGTCTAGAATCAACGTAGGTACGTTCCCCGGCTGCTGTTATTTGTGTGCTAGGTTCAGGTATATGGTCAGCCCAGTTACCACTGCCCTATGAGCTGGGTTTTATGTTTGCAGACTTCGCTATTTGTCTTTGAGACCCCCTGCCATTGGGGTCATAACAGACGTCCCTCCTGACAGCACCACCAGGAGGTTGTCCTTCGTATCCTTGATAGGGACAGGAACACAGAAGAGGTTAAATAGCACCTCCCCACCTCCACACTTCAGTGTTTTTCCTGTCCCTATCAATGACAGACACAGAGGAGTTAGGTGCGGCTTACCGTGCCGAAGATTTCTAACAGCTGGTCGAGCAGGGCTCCCGGGGCAGCTTCATCCCTCTCCAGAGGGCTCTGAGCAGCGGAGGCTTGCTTCTACAGCAGACTTCGCAGAACGCGCTGACACAGAGGGAGGTCCCTCAGCGTGGGTTGAGCTGTGTGCTCCCATTTATGGTGCATCCCTCTCCAGAGGGCTCTGCGCTGACAGCTGTATACCCGGCCGCACGTCGGCGGTGATCCGACTCCAGGCGCGCCGCGTCATCGGGAACGCTGGCGTCGACTTCTGGTGATTACTTCCGAGGGCGGGGTTCCTGTAATAAAAGTAAAATAATAAAACAACAATATATCATACCTGTCCATCGTGTCCCAAGCCGTAATCCATGTCTGGGGGATATACAATTTTCAACCCGGACGGTGCACAGATGCGACCGTCCCGGCTGAAAACTACTGGTGAATGAGCTGCTTAGTAGCGGAGCTTCAGTGACCGGAGGTGATGTCATAGAGATTACCTCCGGTCACTGAGCTCCGTTCCAAGCCACGCTGAGCTGCGGTGACTTTTGTGAGATCCCCGCTAGCACAGTGAGCCCTTAGCACTCACTCTTCTAGCGAAGATCTGATCGCAGTTCTTTCCTGCTGGGAACGGAGCTCAGTGACCAGAGGTAACCTCTATGATGTCACCCCTGGTCATTACTTACCTTCACACCCCACTGCATTCCTCTCTTATATGTGTGTAAATATTTTGTATGCCTGGAGTTTTCTCTTAACCCTTGTTTGTGTTGCCTTGTTTGTCGGGTTGGTGTACTACAGTGCACAGTAGCGCCCCTCTTTCCTGGGTGGGGGAAGAGAACAGATGGAGGGCTAACTCCAGAGATAAGGCAAGGTGGAGGCCCCGGCATCTTTACCTTCAGAACTATCCCGGGGAGTAGGGCGCCCCTAGTGTTAGGGACAGGGAAGGAGCCCTTGGTCCCGGGTCAAGCGACAGCTGTGTCATGACATCCAATGTCTTTGACAGTCTAATGATGAATTCTATTACAGTTTATATGAAAATGTTATAAATTATAGAATAATATAAATATGAATTTCATTCCAATGCAGTGTTATTGACAATTATTAAAAATCATATTTACTCTTTGCAGATGACGGTACCAGGAGCTCAGAGGGACATCTGATATTTTCTCATTTTGCAGCAGATGATCATGATATCACATCAGATCTAAATGAAGAACATGTAATTATCGCAGATAAACTTCAAGCCCTTCTTAGGAAAAATCTATCATTGGATCCTTTTCAACAGGTCCTTTCTTCTGCTTCATTAAAGGAAAATACGAAAAACCGCAAAAGTACTGATGAACATGAAGTAGCTCACACAGGAGAGAAACCATTTTTATATTCAGAATTTGGGAAATGCTACAGTATTAAATCAAGATTTCTTTCACATCAGAGAACTCACTCAGGGAAGAAGCTATTTACATGTTTAAAATGTGGGAAATATTTTAAAAGGAAATCAAATCTTGTTTCACATCAAAAAACTCACACAGGGGAGAAGCCATTTTCTTGCTCAGAATGTGGGAAATGTTTTAATGAGAAAAAAAATCTTGTTACACATCAAAGAACTCACACAGGGGAGAAACCATTTTTATGTTCAGAATGTGGCGATTGTTTTAATCAGAGATCAAATCTTGTTAGACATCAGAGAACTCACACAGGGGAAAAACCATTTTCATGTTCAGAGTGTGGGAAATGTTTTATAGATAAATCACAACTTGCTAGACATCAGAGAACTCACACAGGGGAGAAGCCATTTTCATGCACAGAATGTGGGAAATGTTTTACAGATATATCACAACTTGCTAGGCATCACAGAACTCACACAGGGGAGAAACCATATTTATGTTCAGAATGTGGGAAACAGTATAGCGAGAAACACAAACTTGTTACACATCAAAGAAATCACCCACAGGAAAAGTTGTTTTCAGGTTCAGAATGTTCATAATGTTTTAACTAGAAATGTGATCTTGTTAGATATCATAAAGTTCACACATTGGAAAAGCCATTTTTATGTTCTGAACATGAGAAATGTTTTACCCAGAAACACGATCTTATTAAACATGAGAAAACTTACACAGGGGAGAAGACACTTTTATTTTAAATCATTAGATTGTCAACATATAAAAGAAAAATTACAAATTATAATCAATTAAAGTCACTTGTCTACAAGCAAAATGGAAAACAACTTAGAGCACTAAATGATTAATAGAAAATGTATACAGTGGCTTGGAAAAGTACCCCCCATCATTTTTTGTGTCTTTCTATCCCACAACCTAGAATTTCATTTGACTTGGACCATTTCCCTGTCTCTGCTGCTGAAAAACATCCCCACAGCATGACGCTGCCACCATTATATTTCACTGTGGGGTGTTCTTGGGGTGATGAAATTTGTTGGTTTGGTGCCAGACATAGCGTTTACGTTGGAGGCCAAAAGTTCAGTTTGATAATGATAATGGATGTGATGGTGCTCTGGGAGATCCTCAGAGATTGGGTTACTTTGTTAGAACCCAACCCTGACTTGTACGTCTCAACAACTTTGTGTCTGACTTGTTTGGAGATTTGCTTGTTCTTCATGGTGTTGTTTGGCTAGTGGTGCCTCTTGCTTAATGTCCTTGCAGCCTCTATGGCCTTTCTTAAAAGGTGTGTGTATATACTAACAGATCATGTGACAATTATACTGCGCAGAGGTGGACTTTCTTTCACTAAGCATGTGACTTATGAAGGCAATTGCTTCCACCAGAAATTTTTCATAGCAAAAGTGGTGAATACATATGCACATGCCAATTTTTACCATATTTTTCGCTTTATAAGAAGCACCTGATTTTAAGACGCACCTAGATTTGAGAGAGGAAAAAAGAAAAACAATATTTTGAGCCAAATAGTGTGCAAAAACCTTTAATAAAATACAAAAACATTATTTGTGGATGACGTTCTGTTATAGGGGATCTGTAAATTACAGTACAGTGCCTGCAGTACTGTATATTGTGACTACCACCCCCCCCTATCCTCAGTACATGGATGTATTCTGAAAGAATAGGTAGGTGGTAGTCACATTTGCAATAAACGCTACATTACAGTGTATATTTACACTAAATGTGGCTAGAACCCCCATCATCCTTCAGAATATACCCATTGATACAGTATATTTTGAAGGATGATGGGGATTGTTTGCTCACCTTTACTAAAAGGATCTCGGACTTGTGAGTACCGTAGTTGCAACATTAAATAGTGAGCAGGGCCAGATATGTGATTGGTGGAGGCAGGAGAATCACTCTTCTCTCCCTCCTCAGCTTTAGGCCTCATTCACACATCCATGTCTCTGGTACGTATGGTGACAGTTTTCACACGTACCGGAAACACTGACACACATATACCCATTAAAATGAATGGGTCTATGCACACGTTAGTGTGTTTCCACGGACCGTGTCTGTTTGTCACCATCAGCACGGGGGGCAAAAGTTCCTGCACACTTGCACATATGTTTGTCATCCGTGTGACATGCATCGGAGCCGGGGAAGAAGCGCTACAGTAAGCGCTGTTCCCTGGAGCCGGGTGCTGAAGACGTCTCTCATCATTCTCCCCTGCTCTGCCGGTGATCTGTGCGAGAAGAGGAGAATGATGAGAGTTATATTCAAGTCAGAACAATGACAGCAGGTGGGAGCTTTTTGGACTATCATTCCCATCAACCTACACCTGCTGTCGCTAATAACAGTGACAGCAGCAGCATATGTTAGGGTATTCCTCACCCGCCTCCTGTGATAGATACAACTAAATAAATGAATGAAAAACCCGGCATGGGTTCCCCCATATTTTCTATAACCAGCCAGGCAAAACTCACAGCTGGGGGCTGCAACCCTCAGCTGTCAGCTTCAGCAAGGCTGGTTATCAAGAATAGTGGGATCTCCACGCCTTAAAGAGGTCATTGATATAGGCCCCCCAGCCTAAAAATAGCAGCCCGTAGCCACCCAAAAAAGGGACATTTATTCTGGCGCTTTGCCCGGCTCTTCACACTTGCCCTGTAGTGGTGACAAGGGGGGTTCATATTTGTGAGGTTGATGTCACCTTTGTATTGGCAAGTAATATCAAGCCCACAGGTTAGTAATGGAAAGGAGTCTATAAGACACCTATCCATTACTAATCTTATAGTTACATGGTAAATAAAGACACATCCAGAATAAAAAGTCCTTTATTAGAAATAAGACTAAACACACTTTTACTTTTTTATTTAAAAATAGCAAACACAGTTTCTCCTGTAAGAAAACTAAAATAAAAAACAACAATATACCATACCTGTCCGTGGTTCTGTCTCACGCCGTAATCCATGTCTGGGGGATAAACAGTAGTCAACCTGGACGGTGCCAAGATGCAACCGTCCATGCTGAGAACCACTGGTGAATGAGCCGCTGCGAGCGCAGCATCATTGACCAGTGGTGACATAATCGAGGCTGGGCTTTCCTCCATCTGCGCCTGTGCCGAGTGGGAAGCCGGACCCGGGAAGAAGAATGGCGGCTGCCATATGTGGCTGCTGCAGGGCCGCCACACGCCGCTGTACCACCACCGCAGGGCCACTGCTTGCTGCCGTATCACCACCGCAGGACCACTGCACACCGCAGGACCGCTTCACCACCACTGCAACACCCCCAGCTCTGGGTCTGCAGCATTGACCCCTCAGTAAGAACAGTTTTGGGGTTATAAGATGCACCCCCATTTTCCACCTAATTTTGGGGATCATAAAGGTATGTCTCATAATTGGTGATATATATACATCCCGTTACATCACGTGCCGCAATATTCAACAAATTAGAGCATCTGCGCTCACTTTCTTATCCTCTGTCAATACCCTTATTGGCTAGCAGGGTAAGGGAGCGCCAGAGAGCTGCAGGTTCCTGACTAAGTTTGTGACAAATTGGTGGCAGCGGTGCGATTATAGAGCATTAGTGATCTGGTTTGAGCAATCATTCCTCTCACTAAAAACTTGCACGGTTCTTGCGAGGACCCTGCGCAACAAGTTTTGAAGATTGAACTCGGTGTTTATTAGATCTGAGACAATACTGTATGTGCAGCAGTTACACCCTACCCCTCTTCGTTTTTCTGTTCTATCTTTTATTTGGCAATTATGGCTACGATTGGAGAGTCCTGGTATAACCAGCAGACCAATGATGCTCTTATTGCCCTCTGTATGATGAGACAGATTGACTCCATGGGCAAAACCAGGCAGCAAATTATTGCGGAACTGCTGCAAGGTGCTGCAGAGCCAGTCCATCACCAGAGCCCCGATGAAAGAGATGCCAGCCCAAGCGCAAGATGGCACTGCTGCGGCGGTCCAACCAGTGAATGCCAGCCATACTCGCAACCAGAGTAGTGTGGAGCCCCCTCTTGCAGATGGCCTTGGATCAGCTTCACGCAGACGATTGTGAGGGACATCTCCAGCTGATTCAGCAACACTGACAGGCCCAGGCCGAGTGGGAAGAGAGGCAGTACCAGCTGGAGTTGGCCTGAATCCAGGGGCAGAGATCTTCCCAGTACAACTGTGAGTCCACTAATTCAGCAACTTTTAAACCCCGGCCAGAGCACTTTCCAGTGATGGGAAAGGATGGGGAAAAGGACACCTTTCTGAGGGTATTTGAAAAGACTTGCAGACAGTACCAACTGCCGCCCAAACAGTGGGCATGGTACTTAACCCCAGGTTTGAGAGGCAAGGCCCTGGATGTGTTTGCTGCTCTTCCAGCAGAGCTAGATGGGAACTATGAGGCCATCAAGCAGGCCCTAGTACGGAAGTACCAATTGACTCCTGATGTTTACCATAAAAACCTCCAACGTGGACCACACAACAGCTACAGCGATGTGGTGCATGGGCTCAGAACCCACTTTGAGCAGTGGGTCCAAGGACTCTCAGCAACCACGTTTGAGCAGCTAAAGGACCTGATGGTGAAAGACCAGTTCCTAAATCTTTGTCCAGCTGAGGTGCGACAGTTTGTGATAAACTGGGACACCTCAGTGTTATTTCTGCTGCTGGACGGGACACCTCATCATCACTTGTCCAGAGAAGCAGAAGAAGAGCCCCCATCCGAGGCCACAGGGCCTAATGCAGCAGTTCTTTTTGTGGGTGGGTCCGTTGGAAGGGTCTGTGAAAATTTGCAGTCTGTCACCGTGGGAGACACTATCACTGTAGGCCTCCAGGACATCGGGGCCGAACGAACCCTCATCCGACCCTAACTGGTGTCCCCTGAAGAGATTATCCTGGGGAAAACACTGACTGTCACCTGGATTGGGGGCATCCGCTGTCCCCTGCCGATGGCCCAGGTTTTTTTAGATTGGGGTGCCCGGAGTGGGGTGAAGGAAGTGGGGGTGTTCGAAAACCTACCCGCAAATGTTTTGTTGGGGTCTGATTTGGGGAAGATGTTTGCTTATTATGTCTCCGACACCCCTCCCTGATCCGATACTGATGGTAATGTTAATTATAAGAATGTCAATGCTTAACCTGATATTGATGTATCTGGAGTTACAGGAGGACTTGGCAATGTCACGCTGCAGGGTGATATTGCTGAGGACCCCCTAATAGGAGCAAGCGTCAGTGCTAAGGGATGTGGGGAGAGGCACAGGGACCATGAAGCAGGTGATGCCGTGCAGCTGACCAGTGTCACAAAGGAAGGTGACCTGGCTGATGGTAGCTGCCCCATAATCAGCACTGCTCCTGAGGTAATAGGGGAGGTAGTACCCATAGCCAGGCAAGCTGATGGGACTGTTTTATTTCCCAAGGAGACGGCCTATATAGCCGCTGTCACCCGCAGTCAGAGTGCCCAGAACATAAGTAATGCCCTGCCTTCTGGATCCTCCTCAGCCAGAGGAATAACTGAACCAGTTACGGACCCAGGGCAGGTCCCAGAGGGTCCCCGTGAGGATGGGATCTTAATGTCACTTCTGGCTGCCTCCAGTCAGGAGTTCCTGGCAGCTCTGCACTGAGATGCTAGCCTGGAGACATTGAGGAACCTCGCTGAGAAGCCCACCTCTGAGACAGATAAGGAGAGGGTATCCTATGAGCAAGGGAGGTTGTACCGGGAGATGGTTCTCTGTAAACCCCAACAGGAGTGGTTGAGGGAGAGACAGCTGGTCGTACCCTACCAATTTAGGGGTGAGTTGTTACTGATTGCCCATGAGATTCCACTCGCTAGACACTTGGGGGTCAGCAAAACTAAGGCCCAGCTGTCTCACCACTTCTATTGGCCCAAAATGGGGACAGATGTGACAAACTACTGTCATTCCTGTATCAGGTGTCAAAAAGTGGCAAAGTCAGGGCCTGCTCCCAAAGCTCCTCTGATCTCTTTGCCAGTGATAGAGGAGCCTTTCCAGAGGATTGCTGTGAATATTGTGGGACCACTAGCCATACCCAGCAGCTCTGGAAAGAGTTTCATCGTTACTGTGGTAGCCTATGCTACCCGGTATCCAGAGGCAGTGACTCTGTCCTCAATTAGGGGGGATAAAGTGGCAGATGCCCTGTTGGCCATCTTTTCTCAAGTAGGATTTCCCAGGGAGATGCTTACTGACCAGGGGACTCAGTTCATGTCTTGTTTAATGGAGGCTCTCTGTAAGAAAATGCAGGTGCGGTGTCCGGTATTGAGTGCATGTCATCCACAAACCAATCGTTTGTGTGAGCGATTCAACGGTACCCTCTAACAGATGCTAAAAAGGTTGGTTGAGTCCCAGGGACGCGACTGGGAGTGGCACCTCCCACACCTGCTATTTGCTTACTGAGAGGTTCTGCAGGCCTCGATGGCGTTCTCCCCCTTCAAGCTCCTGTACGGCAGATGAGTCCGGGGACCCCTTGGGTTGGTAAGGGAATCCTGGGAAGAAGAGCCGAGCCCTCCAGGAGTGTCCATCATGGAGTATGTCATGCGCTTCCGTGACAAGATGCAGACCTTGACGCAGTTGGTGCATGACAACATCGCGCAGGCCCAGGCTGACCAGAAGCATTGGTATGACCAGAACGCCCGAGAGTGGACCTACCAGGTGGGTCAGAAGGTGTGGGTGCTGGTCCCCATGCTAAAAGACAGGCTTCAGGCAGCCTGGGAAGGCCCGTACGTCATACACCAACAACTCAACCCAGTCACCTACGTGGTCACTCGTAACCATGCTCAGGGTAGGCGAAACGCCTTCCACGTTAATATGATGAAGGCTCATCATGGAGCCTGCATCCTACCGGTCTACAACCTGTCCAAGGATGGGGAGGAAGACCACCTCCTGGACATGCTAGCCCAAGTGAAGGCCAGGCCAGCGGGTCCATAGAGGATGTGGAGACAAGCGCCTTGCTATCCGCACGCCATTGGTCTCAGCTGCGAGCAACGCTAAAATCCTTCCAGGCGGTGTTTACCAACATGCCTGGAAAGACTGAAGCATACCCCAATCCGGCACACATCCTATCGGATCTCGGATGAGGTGAGCACATTATGTGCCAGGAAGTTGATGAGATGCTGAAGTTGGGGGTGATTAAATGGTCTAAGAGCGCGTGAGTCTCACTTGTAGTCTTGGTGCCAAAGAAGGATCGGACCACCCGGTTCTGTGTGGACTAAAGGGGGCTCAGGGCTCATTGCCAGGATCGGACCACCCGGTTCTGTGTGGACTAAAGGGGGCTCAGGGCTCATTGCCATAACGGCCTCCGATGCACACCCAATGTCACGCATCGAGGAGCTGACTGAGCGGTTAGCTAGCGTGAGCTATCTAACCATTATGGATATGAGCCAGGGATATTGGCAGATTCCCCTGAGCCTTGAGGTACTGGAGAAGTTCGCCTTTATCACCCCCTTTGGACTGTACGAGTTCACGGTCATGCCTCTTGGCATAAAGAATGCTCCTGCCACTGTCCAGCGGATGGTCAACGACCTGATCCAGGGACTGGAGAGGTACTTGGTGGGGTACCTGAATGACATTGCCTTCTTCAGTCCCACCTGGGAGGATCACCTCAAGCATCTGCGGCAGGTGCTCGGGCTCATTTACCAAGCAGGCTTGACGAATAAAGCCATAAAAGTGCCAGATGTGTTATGAGCTGGTGGTTTAGGAGCAACATGGGACGTGCTCTGGAGGAGGTGGTACCTGTACTGACCGCAGTTCCTGAGCTTAACACAACACTAGAAGTAGCCGTGGGATGTTCCTGTCACTCCCTAGACACCTCGTCACAGCCGGAGGACTAACTACCCCTAAAGATAGAAACTGGAAAGCTATCTTGCCTCAGAGAAAATTCCCAAAGGACAGACAGCCCCCCACAAATATTGACTGTGAGTGGAGAGGGAAATGACATACACACAATGAAACCAGGATGTAGCAAAAGGAGGCCACTCTAGCTAGATAGATAGAACAGGACAGAATACTGTGCGGTCAGTATTAAAAACTAGAAAAATCCACCACAGAGTTTACAAAAATCTCCACACCTGACTAAAGGTGTGGAGGGTAAATCTGTTTTCCAGAGCTTCCAGCTTAACTGAATAAATCCATACTGACAAGCTAGACTAGAAAAAACATAGAATGTGCTGAAAGATTAAGTCCACAACAAGTGGACTGCAAAAGAACAAAGCAAGGACTTATCTTTGCTGAACTGGTCAGAATATCAGGGAAATCCAAGAGAGATGTGAATCCAACCAGGAACCATTGACAACTGGCACTGGCTGAAGGATAGAGCCAGGATAATTAGCCGAGCCAGAAAGACGATCAGTGGAAGCAGCTGCTGACTGCTAAATCCAAGGAGCAGCAGTTCCACTCAAAACCACCGGAGGGAGCCCAAGAGCAGAACTCACAAAAGTGCCACTTACAACCACCGGAGGGAGCCCAAGAGCGGAATTCACAACAGTACCCCCCCTTGAGGAGGGGTCACCGAACCCTCACCAGAGCCCCCAGGCCGATCAGGGCGAGCCAAGTGAAAGGCACGAACCAAATCGGCGGCATGGACATCGGAGGCAACAACCCAAGAATTATCCTCCTGGCCATAACCCTTCCACTTGACAAGATACTGAAGCCTCCGCCTCGAAAAACGAGAATCCAAAATTTTCTCCACCACATATTCCAACTCCCCCCTCAACCAACACCGGGGCAGGAGGATCAACCGAGGGAACAACAGGCAACACATATCTCCGCAACAAAGATCTATGGAAAACATTATGGATGGCAAAAGAGGCTGGAAGCACCAAACGAAAAGACACCGGATTGATAATCTCAGAAATCTTATAAGGACCAATAAACCGAGGCTTGAACTTAGGGGAAGAAACCTTCATAGGAACATGACGAGAAGATAACCAGACTAAATCCCCCACCCGAAGCCGGGGACCAACACACCGACGGCGGTTAGTAAAACGTTGAGCCTTTTCCTGAGATAACGTCAAATTGTCTACCACATGAGTCCAAATCTGCTGTAACCTGTCCACCACAGAATCCACACCAGGACAATCAGAAGGCTCAACCTGCCCCGAAGAAAAACGAGGGTGAAAACCAAAATTGCAAAAGAAAGGCGAAACCAAAGTAACCGAACTAGCCTGATTATTAAGGGCAAACTCGGCCAATGGCAAGAAAGCCACCCAATCATCCTGATCAGCAGACACAAAGCATCTCAAATAGGTTTCCAAGGTCTGATTAGTTCGCTCAGTTTGGCCATTTGTCTGAGGATGGAACGCCGAAGAAAAAGACAAATCAATGCCCATCCTAGCACAAAAGGCCTGCCAAAACCTAGAAACAAACTGGGAACCTTTGTCAGACACAATATTCTCCGGAATGCCATGCAAACGAACCACATGCTGAAAAAATAATGGAACCAAATCAGAGGAGGAAGGCAATTTAGGCAAAGGTACCAAATGGACAATTTTAGAGAACCGGTCACAAATCACCCAGATAACAGACATCTTCTGGGAAACAGGAAGATCCGAAATAAAATCCATGGAAATATGCGTCCAGGGCCTCTCAGGGACCGGCAAAGGCAAAAGCAACCCACTAGCGTGGGAACAGCAAGGCTTGGCCCGGGCACAAGTCTCACAGGACTGCACAAAAGAACGCACATCTTGCGACAAGGAAGGCCACCAAAAGGACCTAGCAACCAAATCTCTGGTACCAAAAATCCCAGGATGACCAACCAACACTGAACAATGAACCTCAGAAATTACCTTACTAGTCCATCTATCAGGAACAAACAGCTTCCCCACTGGACAGCGGTCAGGTTTATCAGCCTGAAATTCCTGAAGCACCCGCCGCAAATCAGGGGAGTTGGCAGAAAGAATCACCCCTTCCCTAAGAATGCCAACCGGCTCAAGGACTCCAGGAGAATCAGGCAAAAAACTCCTAGAGAGGGCATCAGCCTTAACATTCTTAGATCCCGGAAGATACAAAACCACAAAATCAAAACAGGAGAAAAACAGGGACCATCGAGCCTGTCTAGGGTTCAGCCGCTTGGCCGACTCGAGGTAAATCAGATTCTTATGATCGGTCAAGACCACAACGCGGTGCTTGGCTCCCTCAAGCCAATGTCACCACTCCTCAAATGCCCACTTCATAGCCAACAACTCCCGATTGCCAACGTCATAATTGCGCTCCGCAGGCGAAAACTTTCTGGAAAAAAAGGCACACGGTTTCATCAAAAAACCATCAGAATTCCTCTGAGACAAAACGGCCCCTGCCCCAATCTCAGAAGCGTCAACCTCAACCTGAAAAGGAAGAGAAACATCCGGCTGACGCAACACAGGGGCAGAAGTAAATCAGCGTTTAAGCTCCTGAAAGGCCTCAACCGCCGCAGAGGACAAATTCGTCACATCAGCGCCTTTCTTCGTCAAATCGGTCAGGGGCTTAACCACACTGGAAAAGTTGGCAATGAAACGGCGATAAAAATTAGCAAAGCCCAAAAATTTCTGAAGGCTCTTCACCGATGTGGGTTGAATCCAGTCATGAATGGCTTGGATCTTAACAGGATCCATTTCTATAGACGAGGGAGAAAAAATAAAACCCAAAAAAGAGACCTTCTAAACTCCAAATAGGCACTTAGACCCCTTCACAAATAAAGCATTATCACAAAGGATCTGGAATACCATCCTGACCTGCTTCACATGAGACTCCCAATCATCGGAAAAAATCAAAATATCATCCAAATACACAATCATGAATTTATCAAGATAATTGCGGAAAATATCATGCATGAAGGACTGAAATACAGAAGGAGCATTGGAAAGCCCGAAAGGCATCACAAGGTATTCAAAATGGCCTTCGGGCGTATTAAATGCAGTTTTCCATTCGTCACCCTGTTTAATACGAACAAGATTATATGCCACTCGAAGGTCAATCTTAGTAAACCAACTAGCCCCCTTAATCCGAGCAAACAAATCAGAAAGCAAAGGTAAAGGGTATTGGAATTTGACCGTGGTCTTATTAAGAAGGCGATAATCAATACAGGGTCTCAAGGAGCCATCCTTCTTGGCAACAAAAAAGAATCCCGCTCCCAATGGTGATGAAGACGGCCGAATATGCCCCTTCTCCAAAGACTCCTTGACATAACTCCGCATGGCGGCATGCTCTGGCACAGACAGATTGAAAAGTTGGCCCTTAGGGAACTTACAGCCAGGAATCAAGTTAATAGCACAATTACAGTCCCTATGTGGAGGAAGGGAACTGGACTTGGGCTCATCAAATACATCCTGGAAATCTGACAAAAACTCAGGGACTTCAGAAGAGGGGGAAGAGGAAATTGACATCAAAGGAACGTCACAATGTACCCCTTGACAACCCCAACTAGTCACAGACATAGATTTCCAATCCAGCACTGGATTATGTTCCTGAAACCATGGAAAACCCAGTACAACAACATCATGCAAGTTATGCAACACCAGAAAACGGCAATCTTCCTGATGTGCTGGAGCCATGCACATGGTCAGCTGAGTCCAATACTGAGGTTTATTCTTGGCCAACGGTGTAGCATCAATGCCCCTCGAAAGAATAGGGCTCTGCAAAGGCTGCAAGGAAAAACCACAGCGCCTGGTGAATTCCAAGTCCATTAAGTTCAGGGCAGCGCCTGAATCCACAAATGCCATGACAGAAAAGGACAATAATGAGCAAATCAGGGTCACAGATAAGAGAACTTTAGGTTGTACAGTACTGATGGTAACAGACCTAGCGACCCTCTTAGTACGCCTAGGGCAATCAGAAATAACATGAGCAGAATCACCACAGTAAAAACACAGCTTATTCTGACGTCTGAATCCCTGCCGTTCTGCTCTGGTCAAAATCCTATCACATTGCATAGGCTCAGGATTCCGCTCAGAGGACACTGCCATATGGTGCACAACTTTGCACTCGCGCAGGCGCCGATCAATCTGAATGGCTAGAGACATAGATTCGCTCAAACCAGCAGGCGTGGGGAACCCCACCATAACATCTTTAAGGGCTTCAGAAAGACCCTTTCTGAAAATTGCTGCCAGAGCATCCTCATTCCATTTAGTGAGCACAGACCATTTTCTAAATTTCTGGCAGTATAATTCTGCCGCTTCCTGACCCTGCATAGGGCCAACAAGGTTTTTTCTGCATGATCCACAGAATTAGGTTCGTCATACAATAATCCGAGCGCTTGAAAAAATGCGTCTATATTAAGCAATGCCGGATTCCCTGATTCAAGGGAGAATGCCCAGTCCTGAGGGTCACCACGCAGCAGAGAGATGACAATCTTAACCTGCTGAATGGGATCACCAGAGGAACGGGGTTTCAAAGCAAAAAACAATTTGCAGTTATTTTTAAAGTTCAAAAACTTAGATCTGTCCCCAAAAAACAAATCAGGAGTAGGAATTTTAGGCTCTAAAGCCGGAGTCTGGACAACATAATCTTGGATACTCTGTACTCTTGCAGCAAGTTGATCCACACGAGAAAACAAACCCTGAACATCCATGCCAGCGCCAAAATCCTGAACCACCCAGAGATTAAGAGGAAAAAAAAGACAAAACAGACTGCAAAAAAAAAATGGCCCAGAACTTCTTTTCCTTCTTTTGAGATGCATTTAATTCATTTTTGGCCAGTTGTACTGTTATGAGCTGGTGGTTTAGGAGCAACATGGGACGTGCTCTGGAGGAGGTGGTACCTGTACTGACCGCAGTTCCTGAGCTTAACACAACACTAGAAGTAGCCGTGGGATGTTCCTGTCACTCCCTAGACACCTCGTCACAGCCGGAGGACTAACTACCCCTAAAGATAGAAACTGGAAAGCTATCTTGCCTCATAGAAAATTCCCAAAGGACAGACAGCCCCCCACAAATATTGACTGTGAGTGGAGAGGGAAATTACATACACAGAATGAAACCAGGATGTAGCAAAGGAGGCCACTCTAGCTAGATAGATAGAACAGGACAGAATACTGTGCGGTCAGTATTAAAAACTAGAAAAATCCACCACAGAGTTTACAAAAATCTCCACACCTGACTAAAGGTGTGGAGGGTAAATCTGTTTCCCAGAGCTTCCAGCTTAACTGAATAAATCCATACTGACAAGCTGGACTAGAAAAAACATAGAATGTGCTGAAAGATTAAGTCCACAACAAGTGGACTGCAAAAGAACAAAGCAAGGACTTATCTTTGCTGAACTGGTCAGAATATCAGGGAAATCCAAGAGAGATGTGAATCCAACCAGGAACCATTGACAACTGGCACTGGCTGAAGGATAGAGCCAGGATAAATAGCCGAGCCAGAAAGACGATCAGTGGAAGCAGCTGCTGACTGCTAAATCCAAGGAGCAGCAGTTCCACTCAAAACCACCGGAGGGTGCCCAAGAGCAGAACTCACAAAAGTGCCACTTACAACCACCGGAGGGAGCCCAAGAGCGGAATTCACAACACAGATCAGATGGGCATGAGCAAAGTCCACTACCTGGGACACTGTAGGCGGGGGTACTCTGAAGCCACAGCCTGGGAAAGTGAATGCTATCGTGTCCTGGCCCACCCCAGGTCCACGAAGCAGGTGATGTCCTTCTTGGGCACTGCAGGGTACTATAGGCACTTTGTACAAAACTATAGAAGCACTTGACGGACCTTACCAAGAGGAATCTACCCCATACAGTCGATTGGACAAATGACTGTGGAGGTGGCCTTTTGGGCTTTGAAGACAGCTCTGAGCAGCTCCCCTGTGCTAAGGGCGGTCGACTGCAGACAGCTATTCTTAGTACAGACCGACGCCAGCAAGTTTCGCTTCAGTGCTGTGCTTAGCCAGGTCGACTCAAGGATCTAAGAGTACCCCTTGTTGTACCCTACTTATACGGGTGCACCTTCACCGTCGTGACTGATCACAATATCCTGAGTTGGCTGCACACTGTGTCCAGTACCAACGGAAGGTTGCTACGCTGTATCCTCTCTCTCCAGCAGTACGACTTTACCGTTCAACACAGAAAAGGCAGCGAGCATGGCAATGCAGACGGATTATGCCGGCGGGGAGAGCCCACAGAGATTTGTGGATTGTCAGGAAAATATGAATTATTTTCCATGGTTCTGGGGACACCACCAGAGCTGGCCTACTGCACCTCCCACCATTGGTTTCTGTAGGACCAAATCCACACACAACCTCTCTCTTCCTCTGTGAATTTCCACCCCCCTCCCTTCAAGCAAATGGTCAGTTTGGAATGTGGAGTTTATTGCCTGCCAGCACTAGCACAGCTGAATTCCTTTTTTCCTTCCAAAAACTTATTTACCTTCTAAGCAAAACACTCAATATTTATGTACATCTCACCACATCACATACCGCAATATTCAACATAAATTAAAGCAGCTGCTCTCACTTTCTTATCCTCTGTCAATACCTTTATTGGCCAGCAGGGTAAGGAGGCGCCAGAGAACTGCAGGTTCCTGACACTAATATCTATAAAATATTTAACATTTGTGCGTACTATTTAACCATTAGTCGCGTGCAGTCTATTGGACCCCAGTCGAGTTACTTTTCATCATATTTCCTCATGTATGGAAGGTAGGTAAATGTCCATTTCGGTTACTTCCTAGCTTGGAAGACCCTCCGTCCTCAGTACATCGCAAGATGCTGAGTCGACTACACGTGCCACAGCACAACAAAAATCCAAGGCATTTCTATTACTGTCCACTATGCATCATAATAATGTAGCGCCCCCACTGCCGCAGGGCCGAGGGGTACCCGGTACCGGGCCTCTGAGTCTCTGCTCTGGGGCTGTCACGGTGGCTAGGCCCCGGTCCGTGACCCTGCCGAGGAGGGGGCGTACAGTAATAGATACGATGGTAATGTTGCGGTGCAGTGTAGGTCATAGTAAATAACGAGGACACCAGGTTGCAGTCTCTTTACCTCTTTACTGAAGGTTTTAGAGACCTCAGTCCAGAGTGCTGTCAACAGGGCTGTCAGAGACCGGCCGGTCCAAAAGCACATCAGGAGTTCCCTTTTCAGGTGGGAATCAGTGTCTACCTTCTAGCGCTGGGTGTTGTAGTTCTTCCCTGCTGAGCTCCCGGGATAGTCCTCACAACTGATTCTGCCTGTCTCTGATGTTCGTTCTCTCCGTCCCCCAGGTGATATGGTAGGACGCACCCGTATGACGGGGTAGGCCTGGAGTTCTTCAGGGACCCTAGAGTCGCCCCTCTCCCACAGCTGCCTCCGTTGTCTGCTTAGGTGATTTGTGTGAGACAGCCAACCTATAATTGGCTGCCCTGCCGTGGTTTGCAGTAGTACTTAGAGTCTCTTACTTGCTCGGCGTTCCGGCCACCGACTGTTTGCGCCTCAGAAGGATGTTGCCTCGGTCTAACAGCACGACTCCTTCTGGTCCTAATTCCTCTTTACTGTATTCCCGTTGTTCACTGGTTAGTTCTGCTCTTAGGAGTCTGCCAGGATCCCATCCCTGACAGGTCCTCTCACTAGCTCTTCCCAGTTACTTCTCACTCTGTCTTCCTGTCCAACCCCCAGTTTTACCAGAGTGTGAGGAGTGGCCTACTAGATAGAACCACCCCCCCTGGTGGCCGGAGTGTGAAGTGTAGTGTGAGTGTTACCTGGTCAGAGAAACTCCTTTAGTGCAATCAGACGTACCATAGCTCCCCTTAGTGGCGGAGCCGCAGTACTGCAACGACCAGGACTCTGGGGCGCTGCAATAACATTATATGTGAAGGTAATACAATGAAGCCGGATATAATGGACTTTTACAATAAATCCAAGGGTGGCATTAAAGGGAATATGTCACCTACTTTTTCGTATATAAGCTGCGGCCACCGCTATTAGGGGGCTTATCTACAGCATTCTGTAATGCTGTAGATAATCCGCTGATGTAACCTTGAATATAAGAAAAACAAGTTATATTATACTCACCCAGGGGCGGTCCGGTGCAGTCTGGTCCGATGAGCGGCACGGTCCGGTGCCTCCCATCTTCATGCGTTGACATCCTCCTCCTTGCTTCCTGTCGTGGCTCCTCCGCAGGCATACTTTATCTGCCCTGTTGAGGGCAGAGCAAAGTACTGCAGTGCGCAGGCATCGGGAAAGGTCCGAGAAGCCCAGCGCCTACGCACTGCAGTACTAAAGTACACCTGCGCAGGAGCTGCGACACGAAGCAAGGAAGAGGACGTCATTGCATGAAAATGGGAGGTGCCGAACACGGACCGCAAAGCCTATCGGACCGGACCGCACTGGACCCCCCCCAGGGTGAGTATAATAAAACTTGTTTTTCTTATCTTTCAGGTTACATCGGGGGCTTATCTACAGCATTACAGAATGCTGTAGATAAGCCTCTAATGGTGGTGGCCGCAGCTTATATACAAAAAAGTAGGTGACAGGTGAAACCTACAATGGAAAGCCTTGAGCAGAAGATCAGGCTTCACTGAACGATCCGGATCCCTGGATCTCTCCTCGTGACCGTATCTCCTCTAGTGAATGAGATATTGGAAAGAATTTTGAACCATCTGAGAATCCATGATCCTCTGCACCTCGTACTCCAAACCACCATCCACTGAAACCAGAGAAGACAAAAATAAGCCAGACACCACTGATGGGACAATCTCCTTTGAAAGGGATTTGTGGAATACATTTGGGATGCAACGCATTGGAGGAAGTCTTAGGCCATGTTCACACGATCCTTTTTTTGATCCTTTTTTTTTCAGGTCCTGATTTGGAAAACCCGCAGTGCAAAACTGCACTGCTGATTTTCCTGCAGTTTCTTCTGCAGATTCCTCTGCGGGTTTTCAACAGCACTTTCCTATTGGTGCCTGTTGAAAACAGGAGCTGAATCCGCAGAAAGAAGTGACATGGTACTTCTTTTTTTCTGCAGGCAAATCCTCGCGGATTTGCCTGAGAAAAAAAGGATAGTGGGCACAGCGGTTTTTGTTTTCCATAGAGTAACATTGGACTGTACCCTGCATGGAAAAAGGACCTGAAAAAAAAAGGATAAAAAAAAGGATCGTGTGAACATAGCCTTAATCTAAAGGTTACTGGATTAACTACCTTCAGAATCCCATACTGGCCAGTAAATTCAAGACCCAATTTCGCTGACGTTACTTTCTCCTTAATGTTTTTGGATGATAACCAAACCTTCTAACCTACATTGAAGGTGGGACCTGTTGAACTTTTCCTATTGGCTTTCCATAATCCTAGAAAATTCACCAAAATGGGGATAAACCATAATTGCAATAGAAATGGCAAGGCTTCATTGGACTGATTAAATCAACTGTTCAGCAAGAGGTTAAAATGAGGAACTGTCCTCTGGCTGAGCTGCAACGAAACACCTTTCGTAACCTTGACGTAGCCTTGTTTTTAAGAAGTTTGGTAAGCTGGAATTGCTTTTTCCTCTGACACTTATACTGCGGCACTGCTGGTTTCTGTGCATGGAACTTCTGAGATAAATGAGCTGACTTTTTTTTTATATATATTTTTTCTTGACCAGAAGCGATGGTACAACAAGAATGCTTGTGAGAGGACCTAACAGGTGGGTCAAAAGATGTGGTTACTGATCCCCGTACCCCAGGACAAGCTGCAGGCGGTCTGGGAAGGCTCGTACCTCATGCACTAGCAGCTCAACGCCATAACATACCTGGTCACCCTGGACCACGCCCAGGGAGGGCAGAAGTCTATCGATGTGAACATGACAAGGGAAATGATAAGCGGGAGGCCTGCGTCCTCCTCGTATGCAACCTACCAGAAGAGGGGAGGCGAAGACCCTCCCAGATGTTCTCGCCCAAGCTAGGTCACGTAGGACCTTGAAGTTGTGGAGGTGTGCAACAGCTTGTTGAGCAACAATCCTGGAAGGACAGAGGCAACCGTCTATCACGTAGACACCTGGGATCATCTCCAATACGGAGTTCAGCATATCAGGTCTCCTTGGAGGTGCAGCAGCATATGCGCTAGGAGATTGATGAAATGCTGATGCTGGGAGTCATCCAAACATCCAGCAGCACTTGAGTCTCACCCGTACTCCTCGTCCCAAAGAAAGACCTGACAGCCCAGTTATTTGTGGACTGCAGGGGGCTCAATGCTGTCACGGTCACCAATGCACACTGCATGCCACACATCAATGACTTTCTCATCCAGTTGGCCAGGGCCATGCATATGACCATCATGGATCTAAGGTGGGGGTATTTAGTCCAAGAGTCCTCATGCACCACTGACGTATGTGTAACAATCGTGTATATAGTGTATTGTCTAGTGTGCCCTTAAAGTGATTAAATATATAATTTAACCCCTTACTGGCATCGGACGGAATAGTATGTCTGATGTCAGCTCCCCTGCTTTGATGCAGGGCTCCACGGTGAGCCCGCATCAAAGCCGGGACATGTCAGCTATTTTGAACAGCTGACATGTGCCCGCAATAGCGGCGGGTGAAATCGCGATTCACCCGCCGCTATTAACTAGTTAAATGCCGCTGTCAAACGCAGACAGCGGCATTTAACTACCGCATCCGGCCGGGCGGCCGGAAATGACGTCATCGCCGACCCCGTCACATGATCGGAGGTCGGCGATGCTTCAGAATGGTAACCATAGAGGTCCTTGAGACCTCTATGGTTACTGATCGCCGGTAGCTGTGAGCGCCACCCTGTGGTCGGCGCTCACAGCACACCTGCATTTCTGCTGTATAGCAGCGATCTTATGATCGCTGCTACATAGCAGAGCCGATCGGGTTGTGACTGCTTCTAGCCTCCCATGGAGGCTATTGAAGCATGGCAAAAGTAAAAAAAAAAATGTTAAAAAAATAAAAATATAAAAGTTTAAATCACCCCCCTTTCGCCCCAATCAAAATAAATCAATAAGAAAAAATCAAATCTACACATATTTGGTATCGCCACGTTCAGAATCGCCCGATCTATCAATAAAAAAAAGCACTAACCTGATCGCTAAACGGCGTAACGAGAAAAAAAATCGAAACACCAGAATTAAGTTTTTTTGGTCGCCGTGACATTGCATTAAAATGCAATAACGGGCGATCAAAAGAATGTATCTGCACCGAATTGGAATCATTAAAAACGCCAGCTCGGCACGCAAAAAATAAGCCCTCAACCGACCCCAGATCATGAAAAATGGAGACGCTACGAGTATCGGAAAATGGCGCAATTTTTTTTTTTTTTTAGCAAAGTTTGGAATTTTTTTTCACCACTTAGGTAAAAAATAACCTAGTCATGTTAGGTATCTATGAACTCATACTGACCTGGAGAATCATAATAGCCGGTCAGTTTTAGCATTTAGTGAACCTAGCAAAAAAGCCAAGCAAAAAACAAGTGTGGGATTGCACTTTTTTTGCAATTTCACCACACTTGGAATTTTTTTCCCGTTTTCTAGTACACGACATGGTAAAACCAATGGTGTCGTTCAAAGGTACAACTCGTCCCGCAAAAAATAAGCTCTCACATGGCCATATTGACGGAAAAATAAAAAAGTTATGGCTCTGGGAAGGAGGGGAGCGAAAAACGAAAACGAAAAAACGGAAAAAGCTCCGGGGGTGAAGGGGTTAACCTTGGGCTGCTCTTACCTTGACCCATGAAACCACACATCCACGTTTTCGGTTTTAACTTTCCATGCTGGTTTCTGGAATTATATAATCCTGTTAAGACCACTGGACTGAGCTTATATCTAACAATGAACTGGTGACAGTCCTGCTGGGCTCACAGGCTCTGTTTCACTGGTGCTGGTGAAAGGGGCTTCTCAGCCTATCAGGGTTGTGATCGAGTGGGGTGCCACTTCAGCAACTGCGTGGGCCACATCCTCTCACTTCCTGTGCCTCCCTGGGCCTGTGTAGACAGGAGGTGTCTGTGTAAACCTGGGCCAAGCTTATCTTACAGGGATTGCGGAACTTGGAGCAAGTGAGGAGACCATACCGCATTATCCCTCCAACATAATAGTGATATCAGGCAGGGTCACATTTCAAAATTACGTCATGCACAGTGTGAAACACGAAGAGATGAGGGGAAGGAAGGCCAGACACCTACCTACCCTACCATCTCTAAGTTGGTTCCTTACCAATCACCGAACAGGAAACCTATGCCCTGTATCTTCCTAGAGCTGAGCCCTGGATAGGGAGGGGGTGGGATAGGCACTAGTCAGTCTCCACTGTAAACTGAAGACAAAAAGGTAGACAGACAAGGGGAATGAACTTAGCTTGAGCAGACTTAGGGAGGTAACAGTAAACGTCCTCAAACAGCTCTAGAGAGGAAGTTAGCCAACTGCTATCCAAGCCTTCACAAGGGAAAAATGTGAATATCACTGTCGACTCTCTGCAGCAGACTGGGGATTTATAAACACCCAGGTCCAGGTGGGTCAACGAGAGCTGGATGGAGGTTGCTGCTGGGACCAAGAGTCAGAAGGATTAAGGAGGCATTTGCAATGCCAAACGCAGAGACCTTCTGCAGGCCGATGCAAAGCGACAATCTGTTGCATCTGACACACTCGTGACAATTAATATCAATAACGAAATCCACTCTAAAAATGTGAAAAAGGAGTTTAAAAATGTAGGAAAACAGATGTTGCACTATTATTGACCATGGGATAAAATATATGAAATATAAAAATACTAATAAGTAATGCTTTTTCACAGTTTCAATAAAGAACTGTAATGTAGTTCAGATTTTGATATTTATGTAGTAACTTGCGATTAAGGGCTACAATATGTGGGTCACACTACACAGTCTGTAGAATCTGCTGAGTTTTGCAGTGCCAGTTAATACTAATTAACAAGAATTACTGGATCTTTAAAAGGGGGTTTATTAAAACATGGTACCGTATTTACAATGACATACATAAGGGAAGTCTAGCTAAGGGACAAGGGAATAATTAAAGGGAAGAGGTATTAGGACAGGGTACTGGAAACTGGGATGTGGGAAGGAAGATATATATAATTGATTCTTACATATACATTAAACCAATACACATCCACACCCACATACAAGCCATGACTCCACCCTTGCTTCCGGAATCTTCTGTGGCAAATGTCCAATCATCTTCCAGCAATGTGAACATGTCATTGTCTGCCATAATCATCACCTTCCTGCAGATGGCATTCTCGTACTTGGGAACAAAGTTCTTGTGTAGAACAGGTTCAACTCCATTTGGGCTGGCTCCAAAATGTCCATTTAAAGAATAATGGTTTATCATCCAAAAACCATAGGCATTGTGTATCAATATACATATCCATAGGCCGAAGACAGTATATCTATCTCATGAGCAGTGGTTTATAATGGAAACCCACAGGAGCTGTGTACATATGTAGATAATGATAGGTCACAAACAGGATAGAGGCTATTCTTTCTAGATTTTCACAGTGTACACCTGTATCTTCTATTAGGTTGGAGGGCCAATATTCATTTCGTATGTAGATGCACCTTTACCTTATCACTAAAACAGAGGACATCACACAGAAGAACACAGGCCTTCCCGCCTAACAGGTTCACATAGTCTTGTATTTGGTTTATCTCATCCATAGAGTCCTGGAAATATTCAGCACTCATAAATTCAATATAGAGTTCAGTGCTTTCTATGATACATACATTGTCCATGTTGTCTCCAACACAGTCCCTGCGAATTTGCAAACAATGTAAAAAAAGGATTCTTAAAACATTGTCTGTCCAAACATATTACCCTAATTCATAATAAAAATTTTTGATTCTATACAGGTTATACCAATTGAACAAATTCCTATTCATATATTCATACAAGAAATAGAAGATCAGTCCTCAATTCCACGGAGTTCTACTGGATATACAGACTTTGTAGTCTGTATCCAGTGGGACTTACTGAGGCATTGGAACTGGCATAAACACAACCTCATGTATAACTACACCAACGTACCTGTCCTTAGTGACCATGGCTAGATGGCAGGGTCGTCTGTGCTTGGCTGCCCTCTGTTGTTGGGGATGGTGGATTTCTTGCCTTCGTATGGGTTCTGGATGCGGGTGCACATTGCCACTTGGTGTGGGCGGATCTTGTAGCTGGCTGGTTGCAATAGGAGATCGCATTGGGTTCTAGATGGGTGTTACCCACATAAATTTAGCCAGGAGTTCACTTAATGAGGGCTTTTCTGTGGGATTGCCCCTTTTAGAACTATAATTAGACGATCTGCCATCAAGTAATCTCTTTGACTGACGAGATTCATTAGATCGGCCATCTATTTATGATATGATGATGATACAATTTGATGTCTGTATATAGTGGATTTCATCTTAATTTGAGACTCCCAAAATCAGAATTTGTAAATATTTTTTATATTTTTTTAATCTGGATGTATATCTTATTCATGCCCATATTTTTTTTACAATCCTTACAGTCCAGTAAGTTAATAATATTTTTCTAATTGAAACCCCACAATTTTTTTATATATATATATATATATATATATATATATATATATATATATATATATATACTGTTAGAAAAAATACTCACTGAGTATTGGACCTCTAGTCTGGAAAACCACACTTTAAATGGTTCATATGGGGGATATTGTTCTAGACACCTGATGAAGGCTTATATAGCTGAAACGCATTGTGTTAATTGTGTTTAATATCCTAAAAATATTTTTTTATCGATTGTGTATGCGAACAAGTGCACTGTTGGAAATACAAAAAGAAAAGAACATTTTTTCCTAACTTTGCTGAAATTCATCATTCCTCAACTGATGGCCTTCTGTTAAACACAAGGGGATGCCTTCTCAGAAACGAAAGCGCCTTCTGGTTTATCATCTACCACTATGTCCACGTGGAGGAGTGTTTTGAGAGGGGAAATCATCCTTCTACGATTCACTGGATGGGCAGCATGCCTGTGAAGGGATCCTTCATTTCAAAGTGACAACTAGCGTTGTGCCTAATTTGCACAACGGTTTCAGATGAGCAAAACAATTGTGAACTCGCTTGGCACAGGATTCAAGCACACGGGCACGGTTTTTTCACATTAACAGTCCATGTGGAGTCATAAGCCACAGTTATCGTGGGTGACCGCACGCTATACAGTTCATTAATGCCCATGGAGCACAACAGGCACCAACATACGACATTACGGTTGCAGCAACTAAACACGCTGGTCCTCCTTTGACCAGTTGCCGTGGGTTACCACACAGTTCAAAGAAACGATAAGCATCAACAGTCTATAGAGGTACCTTTTGGGAGCTCCTGCTCCACCTGCTGACTCCTTGTCAGTCCACTCTTCCAGGAAAGCTGCCTCATGGGGATCACCAACTTGCCTGGTCGGCACATATTAGTCAGTCCAGACCTACCGAAGGACGGTAGCTACCCCAACAGTTTCACTGTGCGCTTCTCAGGGATCCGGTCCTACTCCCAGGACCTCCCTACACACAACAGTCCAAAGACCCACCACGTGCTGTTCAGGAATCCTACTCCCACGACTTTCAACACGGGCTTCCCAGACCTTGTACTTGGACCCTTCAGATCCAAACACTGGAACCACACAGGAACCATGTGACCCACACCCTGGTCACATTATATACCTTTTAACCAATCCCCTGGGTGGGAGTGTGGGTGTGTGTGTGGCTAGTTTGTCTCACCCATCTCACATAACTAGCCCTGCCAACCTCCCATGATAAACATACAACACTATAACTATAGGACTACAGGTCCCAGAACAACACATCGCTTCAGGCTGGCAGCGCAGAGTCATCTCCTCTGCGACACACGTATCGGCCATTCACAATACTGCTGGACTTTGTCACACCATCACATCCATGCATGCAACTGCCATGCACTCTCACAGCCTCAATACGCCTCTGTGCGTATACTGGGGAGACCATGCAGGGCCCCCTACCTGTTACAGGGGTCACTGCATCACACGATGCTTAGATAGTGCTACCCATATTTGTTCCCCTCTATTTTCCCATTCCAGGTTTTCAGTCATAAGCTAAATTGACAGCTCGCGATTCCCAACATCATAATTTATCTCAGCAGATGAAAATTTCCTAGAGAAAAATGCACTTGGCAGAAAGTTGGTTAGAGTTTTGAAACTTTGAGATAATACAGTCCCTACCCCGACCTCTGAAGCATCCCCCTCCACAATGAAGGGTTTCCGGAGATCTGGTTGGATTTAAACCTGGAGAAGACAGAAAAAAAATCTTTCAGTTTATGAAAGGCCCCAATAGTATCTGATAACCAAACTTTAAGATCCGCCCAATTACGTGTGAGATCAGCAAGAGGTTTAATGATCTGCAGTAAAACTGTAATAAACTTTCTGTAGTAATTGGCAAATTCTAGAAAAAGTTGCAATGCTTTAAGGTCACAAGGTTGAAGCCAATCAATTAAGGCCTACACCTTCCCAGGATCCATCATAAACCCTTCAGCCAATACAATTAACCCCAATAATGATGTTTCTTGAACAGAAAAAGTACAGTTCTCTAATTTAACAAATAAGGAATTTTGACCTAATAAAACAAAGCGGACATGTTCATAGTTTGAAACCAGATCAGGGGAAATAATGTCATCAAGGTATAACACAATAAACCTTCCAATAATATCAGAAAAGATACAATTAATAAAGTTTGGAAAAACTGCTGACTGTCATGCTCCTGGGTTCAAACCCTTGAGTCTGTGTATTGTGGTCAGCTTCTATGTCTGCCGAGCCACAGCAGACATATCATTTCTCTGGGTGTTTAGATTCTATTATTCTGTAGGCAGTCTGTTTAGCATTACACAGGTGGTCAGGAACATTACCGCGTGGTCAGGAACAAAGGACGGAAGGGCTATTGTGTCGCCTCATAAGGCAAGGCCGCCACCAATCAGAACGCAGTAGCGACCACCAATCGGAACTGAATGGGCGCGGAAAAGGCAACGCAAATGCACGCCTGTGTGACTACAACGTCACACAGGACGTCCCTCATCGAGGTCTGAATCGTCATAATAGCTGCCATGTGACAGGGTCACAACGACCAACGACATCGTTGTACAGGTCGCTACAGGTCGCCGCATCGCTGCTGCGTCGTTGGGAAGATCTCACTGTTTGACATCTCACCAGCAACCACATAGCGACGCAGCAACGATCCCTGACAGGTCGTATCGTTGTCGGGATCGCTTTAGCGTCGCTAAGTGTGACGGGGCCTTTACTCTGGTCCTCAAGAGCCACCAACAGGTCATGTTTTCAGGATTTCCTTAGTATTGCCCAGGTGATGGAATTATTGCCTCTCCAGGTGATGCAATTATCACCTGTGCAATACTAAGGAAATCCTGAAAATATGACCTGTTGGTGGCTCTTGAGGACCGGAGTTGGGGAACACTGATCTAGGATGTCATTAGGGCTATCTCTGCTCATGCAGGAACCATTAGGGACTGCAGGTCAGGGTCTCTAGTTTGTACAGGTAGTTTTTTACCTATTTTCCTGAGTCAGATGCTGCTCTAGCATAACATTATCATGAACGCTGTGGATGCCCTGAATACGCAATTGTGGTCCTTGTCATCGGAGGTGGCAGTCATCAAGCAGCCCCATCAGCACATGTTAGGAGCTGCTACGCAAGTTCTACTACACCTAAAATCGCCTTCTGATTTGCCGGATTCTTTCGACAGGGACCAAAGTAAGTTTTTCATTCTTCATGTAAGTTGTTTTTTGTCTCCGTTCTTCTTCATCTGGAGGACAAAAGTCAAAGTGTTGGTATTGTTCTGTCAATGCTCCATGGAAATAAGCAGGCTTGGACATTTTCTCTGCCTGAGGATTCTCCAGTACTTTCCTCAGTTGACGCTTTTTTCTTTGCTTTTGGACTTATTTATGATGACCCCGTTAAAGTTGCTGATTCAATGAGCAACAGGTTGGTTCAGGGAAAATGTAGTGTGGATGACTACTGCTCTCAGTTCAGATGTTCTTCAGTGGAAACCTTCTGGAATGATTTAGGTCTCCGCAGTAAATTTTTGTAGGGTCATCCTATCCTGATACGTGATATGATGGTTTATAGCCCCTCCCCATTGAACATGGATGAGACCATGTCACTGGCAGTGCGCTTGGACAGACGCCTTAGGGATAATAAAATATTAATTAGTGTTAGTGACTTCTCCCTCTGATGCTATTAAGGCAAGAGAATTAATGTAAATTGGGACCTGCATGCCTCCTATACTGCAGTCGAACGAGTCATATACTGATTCAGTATTTCAGATACAATAATGCATATCTTAAGGCTAAAAAGAAAGAAAGAAAAGACTAATTAATATGTAAGGACACTTATTCTAAAAGTTTGAGGTTATGTCTCATCCATATTACCGGTTGTTTTTTACAAATCTAGAGTTATAGTTACCTCTGCATTTTGTGACTCAGGTTCTGTTTTAGATATCATTGACAGTGACTTTGCTAAAAAGTGTGGGTACATAGTTTCAACTCTTAAGGTACCTTCACACTAAACGATATCGCTAGCGATCCGTGACGTTGCAGCGTCCTGGCTAGCGATATCGTTTAGTTTGACAGGCAGCAGCGATCAGGATCCTGCTGTGATATCGCTGGTCGTTGAACAAAGTTCAGAACTTTATTTGGTCGTCAGACCGGCGTGTATCGTCGTGTTTGACACCAAAAGCAACGATACCAGCGATGTGTTACACTAGTAACCAGGGTAAATATCGGGTTACTAAGCGCAGGGCCGCGCTTAGTAACCCGATGTTTACCCTGGTTACCAGTGTAAAATGTAAAAAAAACAAACAGTACATACTCACCTTCGCATCCCCCGGCGTCTGCTTCCCACACTGACTGAGCGCCGGCCGTAAAGTGAAAGTACAGCACAGCGGTGACGTCACCGCTGTGCTCTGCTCTCACTGTATGGCGGCACTCAGTCAGAGCAGGAAGCAGACAGCAAGGGACCTGACGGACATCAGATGGTGAGTATGTACTGTTTGTTTTTTTTTTACTTTTACGATGGTAACCAGGGTAAACATCGGGTTACTAAGCGCGGCCCTGCGCTTAGTAACCCGATGTTTACCCTGGTTACCCGGGGCGTTCGGCATCATTGGTCGCTGGAGAGCGGTCTGTGTGACAGCTCTCCAGCGATCAAACAGCGACGCTGCAGCGATCGGCATCGTTGTCGCTATCGCTGCAGCGTCGCTTAATGTGAAGGTACCTTTAGTCATCCTATTCAAGTAACTTTAATTGATAATTTTACCCTTATCTTATCTAAAGTCATGTTACTTCTAAAGGTACCTTCACACTAAAAGATTTACCAACGATCACGACCAGCGATACGACCTGGCCGTGATCGTTGGTAAGTCATTGTGTGGTCGCTGGGGAGCTGTCACACAGACAGCTCTCTCCAGCGACCAACGATCAGGGGAACGACTTCGGCATCGTTGAAACTGTCTTCAACTATGCCGAAGTCCCCCTGCAGCACCCGGGTAGCCAGGGTAAACATCGGGTTACTAAGTGCAGGGCCGCGCTTAGTAACCCGATATTTACCCTGGTTACCATTGTAAAAGTAAAAAAAAAAAAACACTACATACTCACATTCTGATGTGTCACGTCCCCCGCCGGCGTCCACAGGGTTAAAACTGCTTTCGGCAGGAGCGCTGCTAATGCCGCGCTGCCGAGAGCTTCCCTGCACTGAATGTGTCAGCGCCGGCAGTAACAGCGGTGACGTCACCGCTGTGCTCTGCTTTACGGCCGGCACTGACACAGTCAGTGCAGGAAGCTCTCGGCAGCAGCGCAGCATTAGCAGCGCTCCTGCCGAAAGCAGTTTTAACCCTGTGGACGCCTTGGGACGTGACAGACGTCAGAATGTGAGTATGTACTATTTTTTTTTTTAACTTTTACAATGGTAACCAGGGTAAATATCGGGTTACTAAGTGCGGCCCTGCGCTTAGTAACCCGATATTTACTCTGGTTACAAGTGAACACGTCGCTGGATCGGCGTCACACGCCGATCCAGCGATGACAGCGGGTGATCAGCTACGAAATAAAGTTCTGGACTTCTAGCTCCGACCAGCGATATCACAGCGGGATCCAGATCGCTGCTGCGTGTCTGTCACGATATGGTATGAAATATCATAAGTTAGTTTTCGTGCTAGCATGCGGGGGCTAACCCCCCCCCTCTCTCTGGTTCTCTTTCCTTCCCTGTGTTTCTATCTGTCTGTGTAGAAGAGCTTGCCTTGTGGGGGAGTTTTATTGACGGAAGGTATTTACGACGGTCATAGCTGCAAGGGAAATTTGTGTTAGCAGGAACTGTTAGAGAAACTTCTAGAATCATGAAAGTCTTTTGTTCCATTTTTGTAAGATATTACGCAAACCGTTTACGTTAAAAACACGAAAATAGATGTTCTTATTCTCTCTCGGTGGATCTATCAATGACTCTAATCACAGGCTTGTAGCTCCCTCTGGTGAAGAAGTAGGGATTGCTCTGTAAATAATAGGACATATTTGATCTCATAAGAAAGCTCATGTTAATACAAGCTGAATGCTGGGTGTGCTATGATTCTGATATGTACTGGAACGGAGTTATAAGCATTAGACCAATTTGTATTCAAAGTACTCAGACTGAAAGGTAGGAGGATCTGGAAAAGCCAGCCCTTTCTGTGATGTCACTAGCTGTAGGTCTTAAGTTTGTGGCCAGATCCCCAGCTCCTTCTTCTTGTCTTTTCCTGTGAGGCCTGAGCAGCACGACAAATGAGCTGGGATGTCTGGTTGCCTGCAATGCAATGATCTGAGAATATGTGAGTGTTATTTTTTCTTCCTTTAATCCTTTTATTTTTATAATTACCTTGTACATATTTGCAATTGTCTCATTTGTAACATCTTTGTAAAATATTTTATAAACACTGCCTAAAAATCATTTATGGGGTATACTCTTTAATACTAGTTCGTTCTTCCTGCCCTAAACCGTACCCTGTCTCTGAAGGGAATTACGCTACTATTTTGGGGGTTAGCAGCCGAACCCGTTTAATCGGCGCTGGTGGCAGCTTACCGTGTGCCGGCTGTTGGGGGGTCACTGTAGCGACTGCGGCTTGATAATTATTGTTCCTGCCTGAGTGGGAGTAGTTATCGCGTTGCTGTAGTGCGCCCAATAGCCAGTACATAGCAGGCAGCCTTTCTGGCGACTAATTACCCCAGGTGCAGTACCTAATCTGACCTGAGAGTAAGGGGGGCGCCAGAGAGCTGCAAGTGTTAAGTGGAACTGTAAGCGGGATAGACACAAATCCCTGCAGTTCATGGTATATTGAAGAGCAGTGGGATACCTAAAATAAGCCCCTGCTGTAAACAAGAGGTCAATAGCCTCGTGTGTGTTTTTTCATCACATTGTGGCAGTGGAGGGATAACTAGGATAAGCCCCCCTGCACATGTGATAGCCGTCTGCTGGTCTAAAGTCACCCCAATCCGTGACATATTGTAGGCAGCGGCTGAGGGATCTTGACAGTCACGGTGTGAATCGTGACAAATTGGTGGCAAGGCGGTGGGATATTAGAGCATTAGTGATTTGGTTTGAGCAATCATTCCTCTCACTAAAAACTTGCAGAAAGTTCTTGCGAGAACTCTGCGCAAATAAGTTTGGAGAACGAACTCAGTGTTTATTAGTTGTGAGACAATTGTGTACTGGTAATTATCCCTTCCCTTTTTCTTCGTTTTTCTATCCTATCTTTTATTTGGCAACCATGGTTGTGCTGGGAGAAACCTTTTATGAGCAGCAGACCAAAGACACCCTTGTGGCCTTGTGCAAGTCACAGCACATTGACTATGCAAACAAAAACAAAAGCCAACTGGTCGCAGTCCTGATGCAATGGGAAGCCGCTCTAGACCACTCACAGAGCCCAGAAGCCGCAGATGCCAGCACCAGCGAACATGGTGCTGCAGCAGAGGTCCAACCACTGAATGCTCGCCCCGTTAGCAATCCGGGCGAATTGGACCCCCACCTGCAGGCAGCCTTGAAAGAATTCCCCACTGACGACCATGAGGGACGTCGGCAGCTGATTCAGCAATACCGGCAGGAGGCTGAGGCCCGAGCCGAGCGAGAGGCCCAGCGAGCCGAGCGAGAGGCCCAAGCGGAGCGGGAGTACCAGCTGCAGATGGCCCAACTGCAAATGCAGGGGTCGTCCCAGTCCAGCCGTGAGCCCAGCAGCGCTCAGACGCCAAAGCCCCGGCCCGACCACTTTCCTGTTATGGAAAAGGATGGGGACTTGGACACTTTTCTGCGGGCCTTTGAGAAAGCCTGCAGGCAGTACCAGCTGCCTACACAAGAATGGGCACGGTACCTGACACCAGGGCTGAGAGGAAAAGCTCTGGAAGCGTTTGCTGCACTCCCTCAAGAACAAGATGGTGACTATGAGGCCATCAAGCAGGCTCTGATAGCCAAGTACCAGCTTACACCCGAGGTGTACCGTAAAAAGTTCCGGACCCTCCAACGTGGCCCACACGACAGTTACAGTGATGTGGTGCATGGACTGGGGACCCACTTTGACAAGTGGACCCAAGGACTGTCAGTGACCACCTTTGTACAGCTGCGAGACCTGATGATCAAAGACCAGTTCTTCCGTCTTTGCCCAACTGAGGTACGACAGTTTGTGATGGACAGAGAACCCAAAGACGTGACGAAAGCAGCGCAGATTGCCGATGCCTATGAGGCCAACCGTAGATCGGAAGTGCGGAAGCCAGTCACCACCAGCTGGAGAGGGGGTAAGCCTGCAGCCAACGCCAGTACCCCTGCCAGCCAACACACCAGAGGTCCTGTCCCCGTGGCCAACAGCACCAGACCTACCACCGAACTTCGCCAGTGTTACCACTGCAGGCAGACTGGACACCTCAGTCACCAATGTCCAGCCAAGCAGAAGAACCCCTCATCCCAGGCCCCAGGGCCTAATGCAGCTGTTCTTTTGGTGGGTGGTGTGGTTGGGAGGGTGTGTGACAACGTACAGCCCGTCACTGTGGGAGGTCGTGTTGCTACAGGCCTCAAGGACACCGGGGCTGAACGAACCCTCATCCGACCCGAACTGGCGGCCCCTGAAGAAATCATTCCGGGGAAAACCCTAACTGTCACTGGGATTGGGGGCATCAGCTGTCCCTTACCGATGGCCCGGGTTTTTATTGATTGGGGTGCCGGGAGCGGGGTGAAGGAAGTGGGGCTGTCTGATAATTTGCCCACTGATGTTTTGTTGGGGACTGATTTGGGGAGGTTGGTTGCATACTTCGTGGATGACCCTCCTCCCCAATCTACTAATGAGGGTAAAGTTAACCCTGATGATGATGATGAGGATGATGATGGGAAATCGCATGTGTTACCTGACCATGCTTTATCTTGTAGTGATGCATCTGTTAACCATTTTTTCCCTAGGATTGATGGTGAAAATGTTGTACCTGTGCCAACTGTATCTGATAATAATGTTTCTGTGAAAGTTGATGTGTCCATAGGTACAGGAGTGCTCAGCCACGTTGCTCTGCGGAGTGAGACGGCTGAGGAACCCCTAGCAGGGGCAAGTGTCGGTGCTACAAGAAATGGGGAGATACATGGGAACCGTGAGCAAGGTGATGCCATGCAATTGACCAGTGCCACCGAGGAAGGTAACTGGCCCATAAGTAGCAATGCTCCTGAGGTAATGGGGGTGGATGGGGAGGTAGAGCCCATAGCAGCGTCGGCTGTTGGGTCTGTAGAAATCCCCGGGGAGACAGCCTACGTAGCTGCTGTCACCCGCAGTCAGAGTGCCCGGAACGCAGATACCTGTCTGCCTTCCGGACCCTCCTCAGTCATCAGTGTGACTGAACCAGAGGTGGACCCAGTGCAGGTCCCAGAGGGCTCCCGTGGGGAAGGGACCCTGACATCGCTTTTGGCTTCCCCTAGCCAGGAGTTTCAGGCCGCTCTGCACACAGATGCGAGCCTAGAGAGTTTGAGACAACTCGCCGGGACGCGCTTCTCCGAGACTGATAAGGAGAAGGTGTTCTGGGAAGGAGGAAGGTTGTACCGGGAGACAGTACCCGGAGAATCACAAAAGGAGTGGTTGAGGGAAAGACAGCTGGTCGTCCCACAGCAATTCCGGGGTGAGTTGTTGCGGATTGCCCATGAGATCCCGCTAGCTGGACACTTGGGTATCAGCAAAACTAAGGCCCGGCTGTCTCAACACTTCTATTGGCCTAAGATGGGGACAGATGTGTCAAACTACTGCCGCTCCTGTGTCACCTGTCAAAGAGTGGGGAAGGCGGGGCCTGCTCTTAAGGCTCCCCTGATCCCTTTGCCAGTGATAGAGGAGCCTTTCCAGAGGATTGCGGTGGACATTGTGGGCCCGCTGGCCGTCTCCAGCAGCTCTGGAAAGCGATTTATTCTTACTGTGGTAGACTACGCTACCCGGTACCCAGAGGCAGTAGCTCTGTCGTCAACTAGGGCAGATAAGGTGGCGGATGCCCTGTTGGCCATCTTTTCACGGGTAGGATTTCCCAGGGAAATGCTTACTGATCGAGGGACCCAATTTATGTCTCACCTAATGGAGGCTCTCTGTAAGAAAATGCAGGTGAAGCACCTGGTATCGAGTGCGTATCACCCACAGACCAATGGCTTGTGTGAACGTTTCAATGGTACCCTCAAACAGATGCTACGCATGCTGGTTGAGACACAAGGGCGCGACTGGGAGCGGTACCTCCCACACCTGCTATTCGCTTACAGAGAGGTTCCGCAGGCCTCGACTGGGTTCTCCCCCTTCGAGCTCCTGTACGGCAGGCGAGTCCGGGGACCCCTTGGGTTGGTAAGAGAATCCTGGGAAGAGGAGCCGAACCCTTCTGAAGTGTCCATAGTGGAGTATGTCATGCGCTTCCGTGACAAGATGCAGACCTTGACGCAGTTGGTGCATGACAACATGACGCAGGCTCAGGCTGATCAGAAGCACTGGTACGACCAGAACGCCCGAGAGCGGACCTACCACGTGGGTCAAAAGGTGTGGGTGCTGGTTCCTGTACCAACAGATAAGCTTCAGGCAGCCTGGGAGGGCCCGTACGTCGTCCACCAACAGCTCAACCCGGTCACCTATGTGGTCACGCTTGACCACACTCGGGGTAGGCGAAAGGCCTTTCACGTCAACATGATGAAAGCTCATCTCGAACGTGAACCTTTCGTCCTACCGGTCTGCAGCGCACCTGAAGAAGGGGAGGAAGACACCCTCCTGGACATGCTGGCCCAATCCAAGGCCCGTGGGTCCATTGAGGACGTGGAGGTGAGCGCCTCGCTAGATGAACCACAGCGGTTGCAGTTGCAAACCACACTGGAACCCTTCCGGGTCGTGTTCTCCAACCGGCCTGGAAGGACTGAGTTAGCCATCCACGAGGTGGACACCGGGAATCACGCCCCACTACGGCGAACACCCTATCGAATCTCTGACCAGGTGCAACAGATTATGCGCCAGGAGATCGATGAGATGTTACAGCTGGGGGTGATTCGACGGTCAAAGAGCGCGTGGGCCTCACCGGTAGTTCTCGTGCCAAAGAAGGACCGGACCACCCGGTTCTGCGTGGACTACAGGGGGCTCAACGCCATTACAGCCTCTGACGCGCACCCAATGCCGCGCATCGAGGAGCTGCTTGAGAAGTTAGCTGGCGCAGAATACCTGACAATAATGGATCTGAGTCGCGGATACTGGCAGATTCCCCTGAGCCCCGAGGCGCAGGAGAAGTCCGCCTTTATCACACCCTTTGGACTGTACGAGTCCACGGTCATGCCCTTCGGCATGAAGAATGCCCCTGCCACTTTCCAGCGGATGGTCAATCTCCTGCTTCAGGGACTGGAGAAGTACGCTGTGGCGTACTTAGATGACATTGCCATCTTCAGTCCCTCCTGGGATGAACACCTGCAGCATCTCGAGGAGGTGCTCGGGCGAATTCACCGAGCAGGACTGACCATCAAGCCGGGAAAGTGCCAGATGGGCATGAGGGAGGTTCACTACCTGGGGCACCGGGTAGGTGGAAACACCCTAAAGCCAGAGCCTGACAAAGTGGGCGTGATCGTGAACTGGCCCACTCCCAGGAACAAGAAACAGGTGATGTCCTTCCTGGGCACTGCAGGGTACTATAGGCGCTTCGTGCAGCACTATAGTAGCCTGGCAAAACCTTTGACGGACCTCACCAGGAAGAAGCTACCCCACATCGTCAACTGGACAGATGGCTGTGAGGGGGCCTTCCAGGCGTTGAAAACAGCACTGTGCAACGCCCCTGTGTTGAAAGCCGTCGACAGCAGTCGACCGTTCTTGGTACAGACTGACGCCAGTGAGTTTGGCCTTGGTGCTGTGCTCAGCCAGGTTGACTCGGAGGACCAAGAGCACCCCGTGTTGTACCTGAGCCGGAAACTTTTGCCGAGGGAAGTGGCCTACTCCACCATTGAGAAGGAGTGCCTGGCCATAGTCTGGGCCCTGCAGCGCTTGCAGCCCTACTTGTACGGGCGCACCTTCACTGTGGTGACCGACCACGACCCTCTGCGCTGGCTAAGCACCATGTGTGGAACCAATGGCAGGTTGCTACGCTGGAGCCTTGCCCTTCAGCAATTTGACTTCACCATTAAACACAAAGCGGGCAAAGAGCATGGTAATGCAGATGGACTCTCCCGCCAGGGTGAACCCACGGAGGTGCGCATGGAGGCATACCGAGAGGTCCTGCCGCCGTAGCGCACGCCAAAAGGGGGAGGTGTCACGATATGGTATGAAATATCATAAGTTAGTTTTCGTGCTAGCATGCGGGGGCTAAACCCCCCCTCTCTCTGGTTCTCTTTCCTTCCCTGTGTTTCTATCTGTCTGTGTAGAAGAGCTTGCCTTGTGGGGGAGTTTTATTGACGGAAGGTATTTACGACGGTCATAGCTGCAAGGGAAATTTGTGTTAGCAGGAACTGTTAGAGAAACTTCTAGAATCATGAAAGTCTTTTGTTCCATTTTTGTAAGATATTACGCAAACCGTTTACGTTAAAAACACGAAAATAGATGTTCTTATTCTCTCTCGGTGGATCTATCAATGACTCTAATCACAGGCTTGTAGCTTCCTCTGGTGAAGAAGTAGGGATTGCTCTGTAAATAATAGGACATATTTGATCTCATAAGAAAGCTCATGTTAATACAAGCTGAATGCTGGGTGTGCTATGATTCTGATATGTACTGGAACGGAGTTATAAGCATTAGACCAATTTGTATTCAAAGTACTCAGACTGAAAGGTAGGAGGATCTGGAAAAGCCAGCCCTTTCTGTGATGTCACTAGCTGTAGGTCTTAAGTTTGTGGCCAGATCCCCAGCTCCTTCTTCTTGTCTTTTCCTGTGAGGCCTGAGCAGCACGACAAATGAGCTGGGATGTCTGGTTGCCTGCAATGCAATGATCTGAGAATATGTGAGTGTTATTTTTTCTTCCTTTAATCCTTTTATTTTTATAATTACCTTGTACATATTTGCAACTGTCTCATTTGTAACATCTTTGTAAAATATTTTATAAACACTGCCTAAAAATCATTTATGGGGTATACTCTTTAATACTAGTTCGTTCTTCCTGCCCTAAACCGTACCCTGTCTCTGAAGGGAATTACGCTACTATTTTGGGGGTTAGCAGCCGAACCCGTTTAATCGGCGCTGGTGGCAGCTTACCGTGTGCCGGCTGTTGGGGGGTCACTGTAGCGACTGCGGCTTGATAATTATTGTTCCTGCCTGAGTGGGAGTAGTTATCGCGTTGCTGTAGTGCGCCCAATAGCCAGTACATAGCAGGCAGCCTTTCTGGCGACTAATTACCCCAGGTGCAGTACCTAATCTGACCTGAGAGTAAGGGGGGCGCCAGAGAGCTGCAAGTGTTAAGTGGAACTGTAAGCGGGATAGACACAAATCCCTGCAGTTCATGGTATATTGAAGAGCAGTGGGATACCTAAAATAAGCCCCTGCTGTAAACAAGAGGTCAATAGCCTCGTGTGTGTTTTTTCATCACATTGTGGCAGTGGAGGGATAACTAGGATAAGCCCCCCTGCACATGTGATAGCCGTCTGCTGGTCTAAAGTCACCCCAATCCGTGACATATTGTAGGCAGCGGCTGAGGGATCTTGACAGTCACGGTGTGAATCGTGACAGTGTCAAACACAACGAGATCGCTATCCAGGACGCTGCAACGTCACGGATCGTTGTCGTTCTCGCTGCAAAGTTGCTGAGTGTGAAGGTACCTTAAGGTTGAGAGTGGGTGTGTTACGCACATAATCTATTTCATTCATGGTTCTTCCTTCCTTGCCAGCTAAAGTTGTATTGGGTATGCCCTGGTTGCAGAAGCACTGTCCTACCATCAATTAGGAAACTCGCGAGGTTAAATCTTGGAGAAATGTATGTTTTCCAGTTGTTTATCTAACTCTTGGTCATCTATGAGATATTGTCTTCCAGATTTTTTTCTGAATTCCTAACAATCTTAAAGCTTTACAGAGATTCTTAGATTTTGCTAATTATTATCGTAAGTTCATTAAAAGCTTTTAAGTCATAGTTAAGGTACCGTCACATTAAGCGACGCTGCAGCGATATAGACGATGCCGATCGCTGCAGCGGCGCTGTTTCGTCACTGTGGGGTCACTGGAGAGCTGTCACACAGACAGCTCTCCAGTGACCAACGATGCCGAAGTCCCCTGGTAACCAGGGTAAACATCGGGTTACTAAGCGCAGGGCCGCGCTTAGTAACCCGATGTTTACCCTGGTTACCATTGTAAATGAAAAAAAAACAAACACTACATACTTACATTCCGGTGTCTGTCCCCCGGCGTCCGCTTCCCTGCACTGTCTCAGCACCGGCAGCAGAGCGGTGACGTCACCGCCGTGCTTTACGGCTGGCCGGCGCTCACAGTCAGTGCGGGAAGCTGACGGCGAGGGGACAGACACCGGAATGTAAGTATGTACTGTTTGTTTTTTTTTACATTTACAATGGTAACCAGGGTAAACATCGGGTTACTAAGCGCAGCCCTGCGCTTAGTAGCCCGATGTTTACCCTGGTTACCAGTGAAGACATCGCTGGATCGGTGTCACACACACCGATCCAGCGATGTCTGCGGGAGATCCAGCGATGAAATAAGGTGCTGGCCTTCTAGCTCCGACCAACGACATCACAGCAGGATCCAGATCGCTGCTGCGTGTCAATCACAACGATATCGCTATCCAGGACGCTGCAACTTCACGGATCGCTAGCGATATCGTTGTTAAGTCGCTCAGTGTGAAGGTACCTTTAGACTTCTTACTGATATGACCAAGAAGGGTACTGACTCTTCCTCTTGGTCTACTGAGGCTACTGATGCATTTGTAATTCTCAATAGACCCTTTTTTAAGCTTCTGTCCTCAGTCAACCCGATGTCGATTTGCCTTTTGTGGTTGAGGTAGATGCTTGTTTTGTTGTGATGGAAGCTGTTCTTTCACAGAAGATGGACGGTTACTTTCATCCCTGTGCTTTTTTTTCCGGAAATTGTTTACAAGGAGAGACCAAATGTGATAGAGATGATTGGGTATCTAGGCTGTTAAGACAACTTTCGAGGAGTGGATGGATTGGTTGGAGGAGGCTAGTGATCATAAGAAATTACTATTTGTTGATGTCGCTAAGTGCTTGAATTCTAGTTAGGCCTGGTGGGCCCTCTTTTTCACTCGGTTTGAATTCTCTATGACATGTCTACTTGTTACTAAGAATATTAAAGCTAATGTTTTATCACATAGTTTTCTTCAGTTGGATGATGAAAATTCATCAAAAATGCTTAATTTCAGACAGCGCATTGTATAAACTATGGTTGGTGCACTGAAGGGCTTGCCACCTGGTAAGTTCTTTGTGCAATCCTCGCTTTGCACAAATTTTAGGAATGTGCATGACTCTCTTTTGGCCGAACATCCTGGAGAGCTGTTTCTTTGAAAGGATCTTGATGAGTATGTCTGCAGCGCCCCAGAGTCCTGGTCGTTGCAGTAATGTCGCTCTTCCACCAGGGGAGTGATATTACGTCTGATGCTACTAAAGGAGTTCACCTTACCAGGTATCACAGTCACACACTACACTTCACACTCCAGTCCACCAGGGGGAGCCTTGCTTCTATCTATTAGGGCACTCCTCACACACGGGTAAAACTGGTGGGTTGGATAGGAAGTTAGTCAGAAGCTGCCTGGGTTTGACCCAGAGAGGACCTGTCAGGCAGACAGGGGGAGAAGGAGGAACATCTGAGCTGCAGACAGAGGGTCCCTGTCAGGGGTGGGATCCTGACAGAGGCCAAGCAATAGATAGAACGTTACGGAGCTGCACCTGCACCCATTGCGGCAGCATCCTAAGAAAGGACACGGAGTGAAGTATATTGTGGAGAGTGAGAAACGAAGTCACAGCACAAGGAGATAGTACCGAGAGGAGACCTGCCCCAAGATCGGCAGCTTCCTTCTGAGGCGCGTAGCCAGTGGCCGGAACACCGAGGGAGTAATTGAATCTATGCATTACTTCAGAAATCGGCAGGACAGTCAATTCCAAGTTGGCTGCCCAACCTTAATACCTAAGAAGACACGGAGGCAAAATTGTGGGAGAGGGGTGACACTAGGGTCCCTATAAAATAGCTCCAGGCCTACCCCGTCATACGGGTTGTCCTATCCATACCATCTGGGGGACAGAGAGAGATAACATCAGAAACATCTACGAAAGTTGTGAGGACTATCCCGTGGTGCTCAGCAGGGAGGTATTACAACACACAGGCGCTAGTAGGAAGGCTACTGATTTCCACTTGGATAAGGGAACTCTGGATGTGCCTTCGGACCAGCCGGATTCCACCTGCCCTGTGAACGGTACTCTGGACTGGGGCCACTGAAGTCTTCAGTAAAAGGTAAAGAGACATACTTCACCTGTGGGAAGGTATACCATCTAGCTGCCATTCCATCACCCCCAGCGGATCCCTATGCAGCGTCGGTCACCCTGACCGAATACCACAGGTGGCGTCACGAATACCGTACAAACTACACCTTTAATTGGATGTCCCTCAAAGGGCCACGGACTGGGTCGGGCCACAGTGACATCCCCAGAACCCAGAGAGACCCGGTACCAAGTACCCCATTGCCCTTAACATGGGGGCGCTACAAATCTTGGTGTCACGAACAGGATCTACTTAAGCCTGAAGAATCGGGTCATGTGTGCCTAAGAACTGTGATTTATTGCAAAGACTGTGTATTGCCATTTGCCGCCAAGATTCCCACCAAAACTGCCGCCATTGCCACGCCACGAGGAGCGCAGGAGAAGAAGAAGGGCGTGCCATGGGAGGAGACTACCACAGTGGCGCCAGAAGTGACGACCAGCCCCTCCGACTACTGCTGAGAGAAGACGACGTGCCCTGAAGCGAAGAAGGAGCTCCACCCCCAGAAAATGGAGGAGCAGCGTGTGTGTGCTATCGAAGGTCCAGAAGCGGGGATGGTGACCAGCGGGTACCAGAACGATGACGGAGTGACCCAGGGCCATCCCAGCCGACCGGAGTCGAACCAGAACCCGCCACTGCTGGAGGAGTCAGACCCCTTGAATTCGTGGGAGGAGGAGCTGAACCCCCGACAGCTGACCACGGAGCCGACCGCAACGGAGGAATGGAAGTCGGAGCTGTGCAAGAAAATCGCGTTGGAAGAACCATGGTCCAAGCCGCCGCCGACTCGTGTCTTTGTCAGCGGAGCAGATCGACACCGGTGGAACCACATCAGACGCAGGTATGGGAAGCGCCCCTGCCCCACCGATTGATCCTGCTCCAGTGACCGCTCCCCGTACAGACAGTGACCGACCCTCCGCCGCTGAGCTCGTTGTGGTAGCCCCCGAAACCATAGAGAAGATACTGCCCCCGTTACCGACCTCGATGGGCAAACCGTTAGATGTGAGCTCCGAGGGGGTGATCTTCAAATGGGACACCTCAAAGACTAGACCGGACGGGTCCAAACAAGAAGGTACTTACATCGCTACAATCACCTGGGAACAATACAAACAATGCTTAATTTCACACTGGAAAAACCGAAAGGAGACAGAACAAAATGACCCACCGACAGTACGAAAGCCAAAGCCCGAACGCGGTAATTAGAACTCTGTGAGGCAAGGAACCGTACTGGCCTTTCACCCGAAAAGGGGTTGGGGCTTTATACAAGAACCGGGACTGCCGACTAAGGTCTTTGTTGCCAGCTATGACATGGAGGTCCAATTCCGAGACGGTTATCGGAATCGAGTCTTACGCAGAGGGGACCAGGTAACCTACACCCTCCATAGGAGTAGACAAGGTTGGTGCGCTCGGAATGTTAAGCGATGTGGACACGCGGTAGCGCCACCTGCTGCCCAGACTGAGACTACCTCTGGACTGAGGAATCCCAACATTACTACTACGGTGTGTATCATTTCCACTACTAAACCTACTACCAAGATTGACAACCGAACCCAGACTCCTAGTGACTTGTGTTATGACCTGGTGGTTAGGAGCACCCGGAATGACCTGATGGTTAAAACGGAAACCTGAGACAAGCTCTGAGGAGGTGGTAACTCTACTGACCCCAATCCCTAATCCTTACACCAACACTAGAAATAGCCGTGGAGCGTTCCTAACTCTCCCTAGACGCCTCTTCACAGCCTAAGAACTAACTACCCCTGAAGATAGAAATAGAAGCCTACCTTGCCTCAGAGAAATTCCCCAAAGAAAAGGTAGCCCCCCACAAATATTGACTGTGAGTTAAGAGGGAAGTAACAAACACAGGAATGAAAACAGATTTTAGCAAAGGAGGCCGGATCTTCTCTAGATAGACAGAAGATAGGAAAGGGAACTGTGCGGTCAGTATTAAAAACTACAAAAACCACGCAGAGTGTGCAAAAAGACCTCCACACCGACTCACGGTGTGGAGGGGCAACTCTGCACCCCCAGAGCTTCCAGCTAGCAAGGAAATATCATAATAGCAAGCTGGACAAGAAACTTAGCATGTGCTAAGAAATATACTCAAAAACAAATGGACAACAAATGAACTAGCAGGAACTTAGCTTCTGCTGGAGTAGACAGGCCATCTGAGAAATCCAAGAGAGATCTGAACCAGTACTAAGACATTGACAGCTGGCATGAACTAACGACCAGAGCAGAGTTAAATAGGAAAGCCAGCAGAAACAATAAGTGAGGGCAGCTGAGAAAGCCAACCTCAAAGATCAGCAGTTCCACTCAAAGCCACCAGAGGGTGTCCAAGAACAGAACTCCCCAAAGTACCATTCACGACCACAGGAGGGAGCCCAAGGACGGAATTCACAACAGACTTGCCCGCACCTGAGAGGCGAGCCAACGACATCGACACCGCATCAGACGAGAGCACGGGACCAAAGCTGCCCAGGTCAGGAAGTGTTCATTATCGACTGATGTCTTGCAACCTACTATGAGAATAAACCTCGGAGAACCGAAAACTGTAAACAATTAACTGTTTGTTTTTCCTGTTTTCTGCTGCTAAATCCCGTAGGGGTTAGTGAGTCCTCTAGAGAGCCATAGATAGATGGTTAGTAGACTTTGCACTTAGATAAAGAAAAATGTTAAATTATTGTTATAGCACTTAGTAGATAGGATTCCTGTATGGGTAATTAGTTACATAGATAGATAATAACTGTTTTCAAATTTGCCTTTTGCACAATGTAAATATGTTCTTGTTTTGCAACGTTCAAGTGTTCTCACCTCCCATAAAGGGAAGCACTGTTAAATTAATTTGTTCTGAAGCATTTCAAAAAATTTGCATGTCTTTTGCTAACATGTATTGTTGTTCTTCTTTTCCCAGTCCCGGAGTACTGGATTTAACGGGGGGAGAGTGCAGCGCCCCAGAGTCCTGGTCATTGCAGTAATGTCGCTCTTCCACCAGGGGGAGTGATATTACGTCTGATGGTACTAAAGGAGTACACCTTACCAGGTATCACAGTCACACACTACCCTTCACACGCCAGTCCACCAGGGGGAGCCTTGCTTCTATCTATTAGGGCACTCCTCACACACGGGTAAAACTGGTGGGTTGGATAGGAAGTTAGTCAGAAGCTGCCTGGGTTTGACCCAGAGAGGACCTGTCAGGCAGACAGGGGGAGAAGGAGGAACAACTGAGCTGCAGACAGAGGGTCCCTGTCAGGGGTGGGATCCTGAAAGAAGCCAAGCAAGAGATAGAACGTTACGGAGCTGCGCCTGCACCCATTGCGGCAGCATCCTAAGAAAGGACACGAAGTGAAGTATATTGTGGAGAGTGAGAAACGATGTCACAGCACAAGGAGATAGTACCGGGAGGAGACCTGCCCCAAGATCGGCAGCCTCCTTCTGAGGCACGTAGCCAGTGGCCGGAACGCCGAGGGAGTAATTGAATCTATGAATTACTTCAGAAATCGGCAGGACAGTCAATTCCAAGTTGGCTGCCCAACCTTAATACCTAAGAAGACACGGAGGCAAAATTGTGGGAGAGGGGCGACACTAGGGTCCCTATAAAATAGCTCCAGGCCTACCCCGTCATACGGGTTGTCCTATCCATACCATCTGGGGGACAGAGAGAGATAACATCAGAGACATCTGCGAAAGTTGTGATGACTATCCTGTGGTGCTCAGCAGGGAGGTACTACAACACACAGGCACTAGTAGGAAGGTTACTGATTTCTACTTGGATAAGGGAACTCTGGATGTGCCTTCGGACCGGCAACCCTTGTGTCCTCGTTATTTACCGCGCCTTACACCATCATCATCTACACTTCTGGGAAGCCCTGGGGACATACTTCACCTGTGGGAAGGTATACCATCTAGCTGCCATTCCATCACCCCCAGCGGACCCCTAAGCAGCGTCGGTCACCCTGACCGAATACCACAGGTGGTGTCACGAATACCGTACAAACTACACCTTTAATTGGACATCCCTCAAAAGGCCACGGACCGGGTCGGGCCACCGTGACATCCCCAGTACCCAGAGGGACCCGGTACCGAGTACCCCATTGCCCTTAACGTGGGGGTGCTCCATGTCCATAAGTGAAGAGTTTGCGCTGGGTATCAGGTTCATTATCTTTGCCTCTGCGACTTGGATCCTGTCAGGTTTATAGTAGATTAGCCCTATTGCATCAAAAAAAGAGTCAACAGATGTCCGCTCTAGGGCTTGGGGGAACAAAGAAAATGCTCAAGTCTGATGACCCCCTTTCAGTATGGACATGGTGATTCCAACCCGCTGGAACCCATTCCCTGATGACCAGGACCCCAGGGTACAAAATACCCTACAGCTCTCCATGAACATCATAAACAGGTATTTTTCCCCTGAAAACTTGTCAGGAAGGGCAATTACTGGTTCGGGAGAAGACAACGGCACATCAGAGAATATTGACATCACAGCCACTGTCGGTAGTGGAGCGCTATGGGAAGTTTTCATCAAACTAATTACAGTATCTGACTCTGCAAATGATAGTGCAACGACTCAAGACTCCTGGACGAATTTGAAGGATGCCTTCTCCCAACAGCAATTTTAAGAGAGACCTAAAGCAGTTTACAAAGGAAGGTCCAAAATTCTAGTTGAGGTGTAAAATGATTGTTGATGGTTATTAGAAGCAATTGATTGCAGTTATTTATTCCAAAGGGTGTGCAACCAAATATTAAGCTAAGGATGTCAACAATTTTGCCTGGCCTATCTTTAGGATTTTGTGTGGAATGATATTGAATTTGCCTATTTTCTCTGTTCTTTTTTGTGTTGTTCCAATACACACCAGAAAATAAACATGTATAAAAGAAAACATGAAATTGCCAAAATTTTCAGGGTGAGAAATACTTCATTTCCTGGAACAGTTTCAAGGGTGCCTACACTTTCGGCCATGAGTATGAGTATTACCTTTTGAAGAAGATGAGAGCTTTTTAGAGGATTATTGTGAGTAATATCTGATAATCTTTAAAAAAAAGAAGGGTTTTTCATGACAATATATGTTGCTGAAATAACCGAGATGGTTAACTGAAGCGCTCTGTGACCCGACTGTAAAGAATTTCCAAGGAAAAAAAACCCGCTGTGAATAGCCTTTTGTGTTACAAAATGTTTCAATGTTTGTTGGTGGTCCAGGATGGGTATGTAGTGCTCTTACAAAACTATCCTTATCTAATCTTTGCCATTGTTTGAATTTCTGTGTGTTTAATTTGTGGTCTAGTACAGGTGCTTCTTACAAAATTAGAATATCATCAAAAAGTTAATTTATTTCAGTTCTTCAATACAAAAAGTGAAACTCATATCTTTTATAGAGTCATTACAAACAGTGTAATCTATTTCAAGTGTTTTTTCAAAACAAATAAAAATGAATGGCACCAGTGGAACATAATCAACACACATGAGGATGATTGATCCTATTTAACTGAAGCCAGGTGGAAAAAAATCAACTCGTATATGGTACTCAGCTTGAAAAAACTGTAGTTTATCTGAACAAAACGAAGAAAAAATGCCTGGACCCGTTGAAGCAATCACACATGACCTTAGGGTACCGTCACATTAAGCGACGCTGCAGCGATAGCGACAGCAATGCCGATCGCTGCAGCGTCGCTGTGTGGTCGCTGGAGAGCTGTCACACAGACCGCTCTCCAGCGACCAGCGATGCCGAGGTCCCCGGGTAACCAGGGTAAACATCGGGTTGCTAAGCGCACGGCCGCGCTTAGTAACCCGATGTTTACCCTGGTTACCAGCGTAAAAGTTAAAAAAACAAACAGTACATGCTCACCTGCGCGTCCCCCAGCCTCTGCATCCTGACGCTGACTGAGCTCCGGCCCTAACAGCAGAGCGGTGACGTCACCGCTGTTGCTTTCACTTTCAGTTTAGGGCCGGCGCTTTAGTGTCAGGAAGCAGAGGCTGGGGGACGCGCTGGTGAGTATGTACTGTTTGTTTTTTTAACTTTTACGCTGGTAACCAGGGTAAACATCGGGTTACTAAGCGCGGCCCTGCGCTTAGTAACCCGATGTTTACCCTGGTTACCAGTGTAAAATATCGCCGGTATCGTCGCTTTTGCTGTCAAACACGGCGATACACGGCGACCTAGCGACCAAATAATGTGCAGACCTTCTAGCAGCGACCAGCAATTTCACAGCGGGATCCAGATCGCTGCTGCGTGTCAAATACAGCGATATCGCCATCCAGGTCGCTGCAACGTCACGGATTGCTGGCGATATCGCCTAGTGTGACGGTACCTTTAGTCCTTTCTCCCTGCATGCCTCCTTAATCTGTGTGTCCGACACATTGCCAAGTCGCAAATGGTGAAATAAATGACACTGGAATTTTTCTCAACTTGGTGAGTGCTGCATTTTTTCTTCATTTTGTTCATATTTCAAGTGTTTATTTCTGTTAATGTTGATGATTATGGCTTACAGGCAATGAAACTCAAAAGTCATTATCTCAGTAAATTAGAATACTTTATAACACCAGCTTGAAAAAATTATTTTAAAATCCGAAATATTGGCCTACTGAAATGTATGTTCAGTAAATGCAATCAATACTTGGTCAAGGCTCCTTTTGTATCAATTACTACATCAATGCGGCGTGGCATGGAGGCAATCAGCCTGTGGCACTGCTGAGCTGTTATGGAAGCCCAGGTTGCTTTGATAGGGGCCTTCAGATCATCTGCATTGTTTGGTCTGGTGTTTCTCATCTTCCTCTTGATAATACCCCATAGATTCTCTATGGGGTTAAGGTCAGGCGAGTTTGCTGACCAACTCTCGGCATGTGAGGAAAGACTCCTCCGGTGGTGCTGGGTTAAAATAGAGATTGATAAAATCTACTGGACAACAACAGAGAAACTTTCAGTACATGTCCAAGAGAGTCTTGAGTCTCACTGACAGTAAACTATGGATCTACTAATCGAGAAGAAGCCCTGTCTGTGGTACTCAGCACTCTCTGGTCAAAAGGTGTAGTGGATGTGGGATTAATAAAAGGAGCCGAACAGGTTTAAGTCACCCCAAAAACCTTCACCAAAGACAATATCCCCTCAAACCAGAAGCTGAAGAGGGTTACATGACATCAGTGTTAATTTAAGAGGACAGGGACACATACAAACCATTGGCCTATTACTCCTCTAAATTAAACACAGCTGCCAAGACTCTGTTTCCTGGCATGCAGGCAGTTGTTGCCACATCCATGGCTGTGCTGGCCTCAGCTAAATTGGTATTGTTTCACCCCCTTACGCTTAAGGTACCACACGCAGTAGCAGTCGTACTACTATGAAGCAAAAATGGATGGATAAAAGTTCTGAGTGATGTCACACAGACACAGGATGGCAGCTCCCGTATGTCAGTTAGAAGGCAGACGTGACCGGCCAGCACATTGTCTTCGCCATCGGTAGAGGATTCATTCAACATGAAACCCTAGCAGCTGATCCATTACCTGGGGTGGATCCAGGTTAAGCCTCACCACTTCATGTCCTTATCCGCAAAGAGCATCCAACACAAAGGAAAGCACGTTTGGATCTTGGTGAAGAGAGAGAGAGATCAGGTAGGATTTCAGCATTAGAAGTTTGATTGTAGCACATTCACTTTTATTGCAAATGATCCCAAGAGATTTGAGAATCAGGAAGATTCCCACTACAATGCTTTTGGATGATTTCCTAAATGATTGAAAAAATATATTATCAAAACATTCCTTGGAGCTTATGACCCTTATTATCCAACAGGAGGTAATCAAATTGCAAAAAATACATCTACAAATTGCAGCCCTGAAAGAATCTTTAAAGAAATATATAGATAACACAGAATATGTAAACATGAAGTGGGCTTGAGGCGGGTGCGTGGCCTGGCTATGGAGGAGTAGAGTCGCATGCTTTCCTGCTTCTGTCCCTGGACCTGTTCCACAGCCTTTCTGGCCTGTCAGAATTCAATTGAACAAGGGCCAATGCTGGCAAAAATGTCTGCAAATATCCAGAATTCCCCAGTCCCTTCTCTGGCAGGTGTCACACACTACCTCAAAAGCATAGCCTCATCGCTGTTCGCACCAGAGGAACAAAACATGGTGTCTACACAATCGGAATCGCATTCACACTCCCCGAGACACCCGGCGGGGGAACATTAGCCTGAATACAATTCTCCCACTGAGATCCACAGTGAGGGGGTAGCCTCAGTAACGGAAACAGACTACCAAGCTGTGGGGTTTAGAGTACCCTGGGCAACTCATTCACTTCTGGGGACAAATGACCTGCTTCCAAGATGGTGGACAAAAGAACCGTGCTGCTTGCACATGAAACAGTGTGATTCCAGTGGACAGGATGGACTCGAGTTCACAGTTCCCTTAGGTCGGGAATGATTTACCTATTCTTTATCATCGCATTGCCTACAATTTATTCCACCCATCTGAAATTTTAAATTCTCCCAAAGAGGGTCACTGCCTGCAGTGCAGCAGAGAACAGACCTTCCTTCCCTGTGCAATCAGACGGTAATGTACTGTCACCTTTACTCTGAATACAAATCTGAATACACCATTGTGCAGCGCCCCAGAGTCTTGGTCGTTGCAGTACTGTTGCTCCGCCACTATGGGGGGCTATGGTACGTCTGATGGCACTGAAGGAGTTCATCTGACCAGGTATCACAGACACCAATACATTTCACAGTCTGGCCTCCAGGGGGAGCTAAGGGCACTATACATTAGGCCACTCCTCACAGTCTGGTAAAACTGGGGGTTGGATAGGAAGTTAGATCAGAAAGCTGACTGGGTTGGAACCAGGCAACACCTTGTGGCAGAGGGTGTTGTAGGGGAAGATTCAGAGGGGTCCCTGTCAGGGGTGGGATCCTGACAGAGGCCTAGCAACCAGAGAGAACGTTACAGACCGCGCTTGCACCTGATCGCGGCGGTACCCTAAGAAAGGACAAGAAGCGAGGTATATTGTGCTGAGTGAGAAACGAGATCAACGCAACAAGGAGAAATACCAGTGGGAGTCGTGCTGTAAGATCGAGGCAACATCCTACTGAGGCGCGTAGCCGGTGGCCAAAACGCCGAGGAAGTATCAGGCTCCAAGCAATACTTCAAACCTATGGCAGGACAGTCAGCTATAGGCGGGCTGTCTCACACCAATCACCTATGAAGACATGGGGGGCACACTAGGAGAAGGGCGACACTAGGGTCCAGGAAGAGCTCCGAGCCTACCCGTCATACGGGTGCGTCCTAGCCATATCATCTGGGGGACGAAGAAGAACATCAGAATCCAGTTGTGAGGGAACACGAGAAACAGACACAACAGTTGTGGGGACTATCCCGTAAGCACAGCAGGGGAGGACCGCAACACACAAGCGCTAGAAGGTAGGCACAGATTTCCACCTGCAAAGGGAACTCTGGAGGTGCCATCGGACCGGCCGGACTTGCGCAGCCTGGCTAACCGTATTCCGGACTGAGGATCCAGAAGCCTTCAGTAAAGAGACTGCAACCTGGTGTCCTCGTTATTTACTGCGACCGGCACAGCACCATAATGACATCCCATACCTCCACCTTCATTGTACGCCCCTCAGCAGGGTCCCGGACCGGGTCTAGCCACCGTGACAACTCCAGAACAGAGACTCAGAGACCCGGTTCCGGGTACCCCTCGGCCCTGCGACAGTGGGGGCGCTGCAAACTTGGCGTCACGAACAGGATCTACTTAAGCCTGAAGAATCGGGTCATGTGTGCCTTGGAACTGTGATTTATTATACTTGGACTGTGACTTATTGCAAAGACTGTGGATTGCCATTTGCCGCCAAAACCAGCCGCCATTACAGCGCTAGGGAGAGCGCAGGAGAAGAAGAGGGGCGTGGAGTAGGCGTGGACCAGCTGAAGAGCGCGAAAGACAATGGCCGCCCAGTCTAAATATTTCTGCATCCTGAGGACGTGTCTGTCAACAGCCGAGGTCCGCCTTCTCATCCTCTTTGGAGGGTGGAGACCATGGAGACGGGGCCGCCCACGAAAGAGACCGCGGGAAGAGGACACTGGAGAGGAAATAAAGATGGCGACGCCGGGAGTACCGCGTGGGAACGACCCGACCCAGCATGAGGCTGCACCACCCGACACAGCCCCAGATGCCCCATCGTTGCAGGGACTGGCCCTTACGGAGTCACCGACGGGCAGACCCAACTGGCCGCCGTCTGAGGAGTGGGTGGCCGCAGCCGAGGCCCGGCAGATAGCACGCCGCCTTGAGGCCGACGCTCATGTGATCGCTCGGCTGGGTCAGCCTACGGAGGTCCGCCTGACTCTGGTGTCCCCTGCTTCCTCCATCCCGGCAGCGGCAGAGTGTGAGTTGCAGGCGCAGGGCCTGAGGATCCTGCCGGAGGCAGAACACCTGCGGTGCCTGATGACAGCATGGCGGAACAGACCCCAGCCTGCAGCCCAGGTCGATCTGACGAGCGTCGAAGAGACCACGCCGTCACACTGGGGTGTTGTGGTGTCCTTCAACTCCCGGAAAGGAAGGGGAGTTATTCAAGAGATCGGGGAGCCACTACAGGTCCGTGTTGATTGAGAAGAAGTGGAGCCCTGCGGGGGAAGGTACGATTGCGACCTGGAGCCTGGCGACGCAGTGACCTATACCCGGTGGAGGAGGGAAACTGGCGAAACTGGCTGGATAGCTCGAGGCGTCCAACGGTGCGTCGCACTCCAGGCTGCTGCCGGAACGTCGGAGGACGAGCCTCCTGCAGGGAAGGTGCCGGAGCCCGTCCCCACGGAACCTCAGGAGGTCCGGGTCCACCACGTGCCTCTGGGTCGCGCTCGCCCACAAGCAAGGAGGGCATCCCGACGAGGGATCCTGTCGTTGCTGGAGCCGGGACCGGTCCTTGTCACGTCAACGCGACCCGTTGGCCGGGTGAGACCCGGAAGGAGACCGCCCCCTGCGATGCCAGAAACTGAGTAAGCAAGAATGCTTCATCATTTGTATATAGTTAACTGTTTGTCTTTTGCTGCTACAACCCGATCAGGGTTAACTCTTAAAGGGATCCCTTTGATTACCCGGGATCCCTTCTTCTGCTTTTTGTTTTGTTTCCTGTTTATTCATCATTGAAAGAACTGCTGAATCATGAACAATGCATGATTACAAACTTTATTACTGTAATCATGAAGCACCAGTAATTCTATTAATGGTGAGCAGGTAATCCTGACTCTCCCAAAGCACCCAAGGGATGCCCACCTTGGACTACTCCAAATTGCAATCAAAACTAAAAAACGGAGCAAAAATGTCCACATCAACATATTTATAAAAATATTCAAATAAGTTTATTATAATCACCTTATTATATTTAAATCACATAAATACAAAAGTACAAAAATGTGCGTGCTGTCAGCACAGACATAAAGCAGGAGGCATTACAAGGAGAACATGACAGTGGCCAAGTCTAGAGGGGGAGCACAGAGATGTATCCCTCTGGTTGCAGCATTAATCCTTATTTATATGGCCATGACTATATATATCTCACATTAGGTCCAATACTACCAAAATCACGGCCACCATATAAACAGTCACATAGTTAAGTACAATAGCTGCTTACCCATTGGTAGTCAGGGTTCGTACCCCCACCTCACTTGGCACCCCGGACGCGCGTTTCGCGTGGCTTTTTCAACAGGGTTATCAAATGCCTCCTGCTTTATGTCTGTGCTGACAGCACGCACGTTTTTGTACTTTGTACTTTTGTATTTATGTGATTTATATATAATAAGGTGATTATAATAAACTTATTTGAATATTTTTATAAATATGTTGATGTGGACATTTTTGCTCCGTTTTTTAGTTTTGATGATTACAAACTTTTTGTACACAGTTTGCACCTTCTTAAAGGTGCTCTCTACTGGTTTTACACAAGGAAAGGACTCTTTGCGAAGACACTGGTCTAGGAACCAGCACCGGAGTCCTTACCGCGAACAGACTTGCAGCTTGAGAAGTTGCACTACCTCATAGAGACTTGGTCCCCTCTTAAAGGGGATGTTCACATATTGCACTTATGAACAGTGTTGCCTTAAGATGGTTAAATGGCAATAATGTCTTGAAAGAAGAAGTTAAATGTAGCTAACTAGTTGATTGTGAGAAATGTTTAATGATGTTGATAGAAGAATGAGGACAGAAAGTGAACCCGTACGGGGTTAGTCAGTGAGTCCTCCTAGGAGCCATACAGAGATGGCTCAGTAATCTTGAACTGAAAGATGGATGATAAGTTCTATACCGTGTATAGTAGTAGAAAGGCAGTAGGCCCGGGCAGAAAAGGGCGGTCCTGTAACAGAAAGGAGAGGCAGTAGGCCTGGAGCAGATAGGACAGGCGGTCCTGCAGATGTAAAGAAGGAGAATGCAGAAAAGTTGATTAGCCTTATAATGTTTTATAAGAAGGTCTTTAGTGGATTCAGCGAGTACGTCCTTAAAGGCAAAGTTAAATTATTGTTCAAAAATTTGCACTTAGTACAATACCCGGTTGGGTAAAAGAAGTTATTTATAGTATGTTACTTAAATATTTAACCATGTTTGTAATGTTCAAGTGTCCTCACCTCCCATAAAGGGAAGCTCTGTTAAAGTTTACTCGTTATTGCATTTCAAAAATTGTATGTCTTTTTGCTGACATGTATTGTTTTCTTCCCAGTCCAGGAGTACTGGATTTAACCGGGGGGGAGTGCAGCGCCCCAGAGTCCTGGTCGTTGCAGTACTGTTGCTCCGCCACTAAGGGGGGCTATGGTACGTCTGATGGCACTGAAGGAGTTCATCTGACCAGGTATCACAGACACCAATACATTTCACAGTCTGGCCTCCAGGGGGAGCTAAGGGCACTATACATTAGGCCACTCCTCACAGTCTGGTAAAACTGGGGGTTGGATAGGAAGTTAGATCAGAAAGCTGACTGGGTTGGAACCAGGCAACACCTTGTGGCAGAGGGTGTTGTAGGGGAAGATTCAGAGGGGTCCCTGTCAGGGGTGGGATCCTGACAGAGGCCTAGCAACCAGAGAGAACGTTACGGACCGCGCTTGCACCTGATCGCGGCGGTACCCTAAGAATGGACAAGAAGCCAGGTATATTGTGCTGAGTGACAAACGAGATCAACGCAACAAGGAGAAATACCAGTGGGAGTTGTGCTGTAAGATCGAGGCAACATCCTACTGAGGCGCGTAGCCGGTGGCCGGAACGCCGAGGAAGTATCAGGCTCCAAGCAATACTTCAAACCTATGGCAAGACAGTCAGCTATAGGCGGGCTGTCTCACACCAATCACCTATGAAGACATGGGGGGCACACTAGGAGAAGGGCGACACTAGGGTCCAGGAAGAGCTCCGAGCCTACCCGTCATACGGGTGCGTCCTAGCCATATCATCTGGGGGACAAAGAAGAACATCAGAATCCAGTTGTGAGGGAACACGAGAAACAGACACAACAGTTGTGGGGACTATCCCGTAAGCACAGCAGGGGAGGACCGCAACACACAAGCGCTAGAAGGTAGGCACAGATTTCCACCTGCAAAGGGAACTCTGGAAGTGCCATCGGACCGGCCGGACTTGTGCAGCCTGGCTAACCGTATTCCGGACTGAGGATCCAGAAGCCTTCAGTAAAGAGGTAAAGAGACTGCAACCTGGTGTCCTCGTTATTTACTGCGACCGGCACAGCACCATAACGACATCCCATACCTCCACCTTCATTGTACGCCCCTCAGCATGGTCCCGGACCGGGTCCAGCCACCGTGACAACTCCAGAACAGAGACTCAGAGACCCGGTACCGGGTACCCCTCGGCCCTGCGACAGTGGGGGCGCTGCAAACGCATCTGAATACACATAAGCAGGTTATTTTGTTCCACTCATATTAGCTGGAATATCTAACAGATCTAATGGATGACATTGAAAACAGAAGCAGATGTAACATCAGAGTTACTGCCCAAAACTGTAGAGGAACATGTCCTGAATGAGATCTTATGTCACCTCTTCTACAGAATTGTAATGTTCGCGCCCAGACTGGTTGGTGCGAGCGAGGATTATGGCCCCACTGTGCCACAAACCAGATTTACCCCGGGGTCAGGCTTGTGCGGAAGGTAGCTGCCAGGTACCAAGGCAGCATCTGGCAGTAGCTGCTGACCCCCAAGGGGACAGGACACTGTAATAGCAGGTGGAGGCAAGTACTGTAGATTTACTGTGTGGCTCAGCTGACACATAGACAGGCAAGTACTGGCAGACACGGGTGAGGTATAGGCGGACTGGTGCAGGCAACCATGCCTAACACTCAGGCAGGTGGGCATGGCTGACACTCTGGCATTTCAGACTGGAGGGACAGGAACAGTTTTGTGAAGGACTGGGACACGGGCAAGTATGAGTGGGATATAAGGACGGGTAGGACTCAGTTCAGACTTCACAGACAAGAGCAGCAGGTGCGGCACAGATGCAGAGCCACAGATGCGGTACAGGACAGACAGGACCAGATTTACACAGGTACTTACATTGAAGTAGCAAGTGTACACAAAGGTCACTAACGTGCAGAGACAACAGAATAGAAATAGGTGCTGGTTCAGACATTGCAGGTTTTTTCTGGACAAGTGTCGATACAGTCACTGCAGGTCTTTAGAGATAGAAGCTGGTTCAGACACTGCAAGTTTAAGAAATAGGGACAAGGACAGACACACCAGGAAAGGGAAAGATCCAGACATGGATACAAACTGGTTCAGGAATAGGTACTAATTCAGACAAGGACAGATACAGGTAAAGGTTCAGGATTCAGGCCTGGGTATACAGCCCTCAGGGTGGAAGAAACAAGGACAGGACCTGCCAACTCAGAAGTTGTTGAACACAGACTGAAAGAGAATGTTGCTAAGGCATCTTCCCATTGGTAGAGATGCCTTAAGTACCAAGTGGCCAAATGTAGTCACCCCACAGGTTAGAGATTATTATTATTTATTTATATAGCACCATTAATTCCATGGTGCTGTACATGAGAAGGGGTTACATACAGAGTTATAGATATCGTTTACAGTAAACAAATTTACAGTGACAGACTGGTACAGAGGGGAGAGGACCCTGTCCTTGCGGACTTACATTCTACAGGATAATGGGGAAGAGACAGAAGGTTGGGGGTGCAGCAGCTCTGGCGGTGGTGGTGGTGAGGCGGCAGAATGGTTATTGCAGGCTGTATGCTTTCCTAAAAAGAGATCGGTTTTCATGTTCCTTCTGAAGGATCCGAGGGTGGTGGATAATCGGACGTGTTGACGCGTGGAATTCCAGAAGATGGGGGATATTCGGGAGAAATCTTGGAGGCGGTTGTGTGAGGAGCGAATAAGTGTGGAGGAGAGTAGGAGGTCTTGGGAGGATCGAAGATTACGTGAGGGAAGGTATTGGGAGATTAGTTCAGAGATATAGGGAGGGGACAGGTTGTGGATGGCTTTGTAGATCAGTGTTAGTAGTTTCAACTGGATTGGTTGGGGAATTGGGGGCCAGTGGAGGGATTTGCAGAGGGGAGAAACGGGAGTAGCGAGGAGAGAGGTGGGCAGCAGAGTTGAGGACAGACTGGAGTGGTGCAAGGGAGTTAGCGGGGAGGCTACAGAGGAGGGTGTTGCAGTAGTCGAGGCGGGAGATGATGGCATGCACAAGAGTTTTAGTAGATTGAGGGCTGAGGAAGGGACAGATTCTGTCATTATTTTTGAGTTGGAGGCAACAGGAGGTGGCAAGATTGACACATGTTTTCTAGAGGATCTACATTCTGCAAGTCAGGTGTAGAATATTTCTGCAGAAGAAGAAAGAACAGAAGAAAGAAGGATCCAACATCCAATCCAGGTATATGCAAAATGCATTCCTTTTTTAAGAAAAGTTAAAATATGTGACAAAAAGAAAAACAAATTCACATCAACAATATAAGGTTTGGAGGGGGGACTTGGGGGTCTCATCACCATTTAGAGCACTACCTGTGTTTAAGTTTACCAAGTTTAAGAGCGCAGATAGAGCTTGAAACACGTCTGTTGATGAGACCCCCAAGTCTCCCCCACACCTTAGATTGTTGGTGTGCATTTGTGTGCATCCTAGAAGACATGTTTCTTTTATTGGTTTCACAAAACCAACCAGCAGTCACTTTCCATAGATTTGTCACTGAGTACACAGGACAATCATCTGACAGGCAGAGGAGCCGTGTGCAGACAACAAACAAGTGAGAGAACTCAGCGCTGTGCCGGAGACTGAGGAGACCGAGAAGATGGAGGAGACGGAGGAGACGGAGAAGACTGAGGAGACCGAGAAGACTGAGGAGACCGAGAAGACTGAGGAGACAGAGAAGACTGAGGAGACAGAGAAGACTGAGGAGACAGAGAAGACTGAGGAGACCGAGAAGACTGAGGAGACCGAGAAGACTGAGGAGACCGAGAAGACTGAGGAGACCGAGAAGACTGAGGAGACCGAGAAGACTGAGGAGACAGAGAAGACTGAGGAGACTGCAACTGCACCGACAACCAGTGCACGGGACTCAGCCAGGAGCGCGCTGTGTAACCCCTAACCCACCCACAGAGTAAGACCGGAGCCACATTAGCGTATCACATCAGATGCTAGAGCAGGGAGCGCGTGTCAGTGCTGTGTGCTCTGATAATCTCGCATCGGAGAATCATAGCACAGCTGCGGAGGAGATGGAGAAATGAATTTCCTCTGTTGCCTACATCGGCGGAAATCGCACTGCACCGTCTATCCTGACCAGTGACCCCACACAGAAACTTCCCCTCATCCAGCACCATGACAACCAGCACAGCAGAGTCCTGCATACACTGAGGCCCCTGATCATGTGACCCCTGACTCCTCCCCTCCTGTGACCTCATCCCAGGTCCTGTGCGCACAGAACAGCCATATATGTGGTGTGCGGCTCTGCAGGTGGAGGTAGGTGCTGGAGATTCCCCATTACTGGGCGCAGGGGACATTAACCCCCTCAGTGCTGAGCCTGTGGTAAATCCCTGTATGTGACTATAATGGGACTGTGTGTTATACCGGGGGCAGGACGGGGCCATGACTGGATGTAGTGATCATGTGACGCCGGTGACAGCTCTGGAGGTTTCTTACATGGGATCTTTATGATGTTACATCGTCATCTTCTTCTCATTCAGGTCCCTACAATATCGGATCCTCTCAGTGGAGATCTTCTATATAAGAGAATTCTCCTGAGTGACCATACAAGGATGGAGAGGGACAGGGACAAGATGGCGGAGAGGATATTACACCTCACCCTAGAGATCCTCTTCCGGCTTACTGGAGAGGTGAGAGATTCTGATGACGTCACATTACATCATTCTTATCTATGGGAATAACAGATGGACAGAACTGGAGAGGTGAGGACTCTGGGAATGTCTGTAGTGAGGTTTATTAATGTGTCTCTCCATAACCAGGATTACACAGTAGTGAAGAAGACCTCTAGTGAGCGCTGTCAGGAACCTGTGTCTGAGGGGTGGGGAAGACCCCTGAGCCCAATCACAGGGCCTCCACCTCACCCCCTGATACATGAGGACATCAATGACCAGAAGATCCTAGAACTCACCTACAGGATGATTGAGCTGCTGACTGGAGAGGTGACACTGCTGGGAATGCTGGGACATTATACAGTAACGCTATGGAGGGATCGGGGGGGATGACGGTATCATTGTATGTGTCAGGTTCCTGTAAGGTGTCAGGATGTCACCATCTATTTCTCCATGGAGGAGTGGGAGTATTTAGAAGGACACAAAGATCTGTACAAGGACGTCATGATGGAGGATCCCCAGCCCCTCACATCACCAGGTAATAGACAGGACTAAATACACACGGCCTATAATTATCTGTATGTAAAGAATGAATTCAGTCCCTGTATGTGTTTCCTCCAGTTCTATCCAGTACGAGGACAACACCAGAGAGATGTCCCCGTCCTCTTCTTCCACAGGACTGTAAACAAGAAGATCTCGATGTTCCTCAGGATCATCAGGTAGATGGAGAGAAGGTGTCATGAGATCTCCCCTATGATGTGTAGATGCCTGTGAAGGTCTTGTGTTCAGTCTTGTTTTATCCCCCAGTATTATACACTGAACTGCTAATTTATTAGAAACACTGACACTTTCTTTATGGAAACTTTCCTGAATAGAGAATACTAATAACACTGCAGTCCATCTCCAAGACCAATTACCATGGTCAATAATAAAATATATAATAAAGTGATAATTTTTCAGTCTGAAACCACATTAAAATGGGAATTATGAGCACTTCACCTAGGCATGGTTGTCAGTGAAATTTTGAAAAATTCTTTCCTAACCTCTTCAGTTTTTTCTTGTTGAAAATATTAGTACTGATAATATTGTGATTGAGGGAAAAAATACAATGAAAGGGGATCCATAGGACATACACGATTTATTGATGAATATATCAATAATATGTGAGGCAGTGACCTGTGTTACATGTGAGGGTTACTGTATGTTCCCCGCAGGATGTGCATGGAGGTGTATTGAGGCCATGGGAGTGCATTGCAGTTACAGGCGTAGCTGTGACTGCAATGAAACCTAAAAGTGAGTGTTAGTCTTGGACAAGCTATTTGTCCAAGGCAGATTTGATAAAACCTGCTGGGCTTTTGTTTTGAAACGGACTACAGTATGGTAGTGTGGCAGTCGGTATCCTTCCTGGCCTGGTTTTCCATGTGGCCGAAGGCTACAGGTTCTTTGGGTAAAAGCCCTGCAGTAAAGGGTTTGGGTGTGTCAGTGTCAGTCTGGTGTTTTCTAGAGTGCAGAGCAGCCAGGGGAGCTGAGATGCCTGGCACCCACAGCGTACACAGCGGTGCGGTCACCCACAGTAACTGGTCTTGGAGATGGACTGCCATGTTTATTGGCTGCAAACTGGAGGATATGGCTGTCGGCTGCGATCCAGAGGATATCGTGTACTGTGTAATGCTGGGAGTTGGACATTAAGGTGGAGGTCACACTTGCCTGTGCCATGCGAGAAACTCGCCCGAATCTCTCGCATCAATACCCGGTACAGCCGCCGTCACTCAGGACCATAGCGTGTGGCTGCATGTATTTCTGTGCAGCTGAACTCTCCGTTCCCGAGAGCCGGCGGCAGTGCCGGGTATTGATGCGAGAGATTCGGGCGAGTTTCTCGCATTGAACTCGCAAGTGTGACCCCTGCCTAATGCTGTGAGTTAGACATTAATGCTGTGAAGTAAACATATTAAAGAGACTTTTGTTTGGAACTTTACTGGGTCACTGAATCAATGTCACGCTCACTCCCTGACTGGGTGGTGCGAGCGAGGATTGTGGCCCCACTGTGCCACAAACCCGACTACCCTGGAGGGGTGTGACTAAGCAGCTACCTTGATGTGTTCACTGGAACCTCTAGTGGTGAGGTCAGGCTTGTGTGGCAGGTAGCTACCAGGTACCACTAGAGGGCGGTGTCTGGCTGTAGCAGCTGATCACACTAGGGAACACTAGGGACAGGTGCGGGCAAACACAGGCGGGCTAGGCTGGCACTTTGGCTGGCAGGAGGGCACGGAACAGACTGGAGGAATTGGGACTGTAACGGGTAGGGCAGGAACACAGGCAGGTACGAGTAGGAAGAGGGAACTGACAGTAACCAGTACAGACTGTAGGGACAAGAGCCACGAGCCGCAGGACGTGGAGGGCAGAGCAGAGCTGCAGGGCACAGAGCATAGTCGCAGGGTGTGGAGAGCAGAGCAGAGCCTCAGGACGCGGATAACAGAGCAGAGCCACGGGATGGGAGCAGAGCCGGGGGATGGGAGCAGAGCAGAGCCGCAGGACAGGAGCAGAGCCACAGGACAGGAGCAGAGCAGAGCCGCGGGATGGGAGCAGAGCTGCAGGACATGGGATGGGAGCAGAGCAGGGACTGGAGCAGAGCAGAGCTGCGGGACGGGAGCAGAGCCGCAGGATGGGAGCAGATCAGGGACACAGGACGGGAGCAGAGCCGCGGGATGGAAGCAGCCGCAGGACGTGGGATGGGAGCAGAGCAGAACCACAGGACGCGGGACAAGAGCAGAGCTGTAGGATGCGGAAGAGGAGCAGAGCAGAAGGAGTGGATACAAGGATACACACAACTGATTAGGGAACAGACTAGGATACAAACAGGTACAGTTATAGGACGAAGGTCAGACAAGGACAGACACGGGAACAAATTTAGGCCAAAGGATTCAGGCCTGGGGATACAGCCCCCAGGGTGGCAGAAACTAGACACAAAGAGCACAGAAACGGGCCTGGGTATGCAGCCACAGGAAGGCAGAAAACAGGACAGGACCTGGCAACTCAGTAACAGAAAACAGACTGAGAGTTTGTTGCTCAGGCATCTCCCTATGGGTGGAGATGCCTTAAGTACCCAATACCTCTTGGCAATAGGGTGGGGGCATATTAGGCGTGTGCACACTGTCTCTATAAGACTCAGGAAGTGCTGGGGCCGCCACCCTAAGCATACAGCCAGGAAGTGTGCAGCAAGCAAGGTCAAGAGGTTCACAGCATGGAGCAGGCAGAGGACAGAACACACAGCATGGCCCGCAGTAGTGAGTGAAATGGTAGATGGGAAGCCATGCAGTGATGCCGGCAGGGATGTTACACTCATCACTGCATAGCGTGGATACCGCTGCACTACAAATTGTAGGTAGTGCACAGTGTTGTAAATTTTAACTGACTACAGGACTGGTGTCCATCTAATGTGTTTGAAATCACTCATTTTTCCTTGGCACAGATGGGCTATAACATCAGATGAACAGTTCCTGTGCCACCATCTATCAGGTGTCATCATTTCAGGCTGGTGGAAGTAGTGTAATGGTGGGGGATTTTTTCTTGGCTCATCCTGGATCCTTTGTTATCTGTGGATGGATGTTTGGACATTAGGGCTTACATAAGCATTTTGGCCAACCAAGATCATCACTTCATGGCAGCTGTTTCCCCTAGGGTAGAAGGACAACGCACCATGACACAATGGTCGACTAGTTATGGATTGCTTCCAGGAATATTAGAGAGTTTTTGTTGCTTCCCCGGACTTCATAGTCCTCATGTTTTAATCCTATAGCGCATCTTCATGATGAGATGAAAGAGACTGTTCACAACATACCAGTATCTCCATATTATTTGCGGATGGGCCAATAATCCCACAGAATTACTTCTTCATCTAGTGGAATCTATTACAATTTGAATTGCTGAGGATCTGAATAGACAACGTGGGTGTCTCTAATAATGTGGCCATTCAGTGTGTGTTCTATACTTGGTGGAGATGACAGGGTAAAGCTGATCATAGACATTAAATGTTGTCTGGATCTTCCCCCAATTTTCTGGTTATGATTTTTTCATCTTTCTTTGACTCTTAATATTTCTTTCAGGGTAAATATCTGCCCCATATTAATACTACAGAGACATATATGATTGGTGATGAGCGGTGTAAGGAGGAGATTCCCACAGATAACCGCACAGGTGAGTATAACCTAAAAAACAATCAGTGCCAGGAGCGCACATCGGGTTGGCTCCATCCCAGAGGGGACACAAATCCATTATGGGTATTTATTTATGCGCCATGATTGTGCATATAATAATATATGATTATTTTGTGACATGTTCGGACATTTCATCTCTTGCACATATCTGGTCAGTTTACATTATCTGTCTTGCAGCACATGATAATTATTATTATATTACATTATATGGTGATCTGCTGCAGACTTCTGCAATGTCTAGTATAACCCTGTTTTTTGTAAACCTACTACCATCCACTCTGATCATTACATAGTATATTTTTCCCCAAATTAAACACGTGGATTATGTGTCTGTATTCCTAAATCTTAAACAGATTTTGGTTCCCTTCCTCATTTTTCTACAATCATATTCTTACATTCTGACATCTTCCCTCTTGTATCTAGTGATTTTTTTTTACATTACACTTGATCCATTTTGTTTACTTTATATTTTACATATGTGATAAAAGATATTGATGGTTTTTAATTCACTCTTTTACTTCTAGTAGTGATTTTTTGCAGTTATAGCTCTATAATCATGGCCTTTTTTGTTACTATTACATATCATGTACTTAACCTTTTTAGATCCTTTTTTTTTGCCACTTTTGAAGCAGAAGAGATACTTCTGTATTCACAGTCCTGTTTAATACAGGACACTCAGTGGTTGTCTGTTAATATACTGTATTTTCCTGCGTGTAAGACGACTTTTTAACCCCTCAAAATCTTCTTAAAAGTTGGGGGTCGTCTTATACGCCGGGTACAGACAAATGTGCATATGGTGGGTGGGGGGGAGTGGTCCCGATGACGAAGAGAGGGGGCGTCTCACAGGAAAGTGTGAGTGGAGTAGCCCCCTGTTACCTGATTGCGGCAGCGTGGGGGTCTCTGTGCTGGGGAGCGGCGGCTCCTCATTGCGGTAGCATAGTGTTTCTGTGCTGGGAGCGGCAGCTCCTCTTCGTGCCGTGGGGGCTCTGTGCTGTGGGGCGGTGCATCTTCTTGCAGCGTCGGGGCTCCTCCGGCATCTCCTCAAGGCCCGGAGGCACCGGCAGCTCCATTGCTACGATGCGGTGGCCTCCGGGAAAATGGCCACTGGGGGCGGCGCATGCTCAGATTCAGATCTCGTCCCGAGATCTCGGGAGACGAGATCTGAATCTGTGCATGCGCCGCCCCCAGCGGCCATTTTCCCGGAGGCCACCGCATCGCAGCAATGGAGCTGCCGGTGCCTCCGGGCTTTGAGGAGATGCCGGAGGAGCCCCGACGCTGCAAGAAGATGCACCGCCCCACAGCACCCACGGCACGAAGAGGAGCTGCCGCTCCCAGCACAGAAACACTATGCTACCGCAATGAGGAGCCGCCGCTCCCCAGCACAGAACCCCCACGCTGCCGCAATGAGGTAATAGGGGGCTACTCCACTCACACTTTCCTGTGAGACGCCCCCTCTCTTCGTCATCGGGACCACTCCCCACCCCAAAAGGCACATTAGTCACCGGCCCTATAAGACAACATACGGCATATAAGAAGATCCCCGACTTTTAAGAAGATTTCATATTTTAACTGGAAAAGTTGGGGGGTCGTCTTATACGCCCAGTCGTCTTATATGCCCGAAAATACGGTACTTTTGAAGCTTGTCAGTGCCGGGGATCCGAACTCAAGACCCCTGATATGGAAGGTAGAAACATTACTAGGGAGCCACAGGCTGTACTGTTCTGGAGAATTTTCTCAGCCTAAAAACCTCAGAAGCATTCTTCTCTACATGCATAATATAATGTTATATACAGATATCATGCCAGAACATTATAAGTGCTGAAAAGTAATCACCAGAGATTTCTAACTATAGAATCGAATCATTTTCAAAAATTATACAAAATCATCACAGTAAACATGGACATATGTTGTGTCCCTGTAATTGTAACAACATGTACAATATAGTGATTTATGGTGATCGGTAAATAGTGTGAATGAAAATGCCACCTTTATTTACATTCATATTATATAAATATATATTTTTAATGGCAAAAAAAGCTTATCACTCAGAACTTTGATTTCCATTCTAAAAAAGAACACATATAATAAACAATAATAAAGGAACCCAGACGGACCACAATTAACAGGCCCACTCGGCCTCTGTTTGCTTCAGTTGTGCAACAGATCTATTTTGGACATAAATTCCTTTTTCCTGAAAAGAACAGTCAAAACTCAGAAACTCAGGTGTGAACACACTCCAAAACTGTCTGGCAAAAAATGGAAAAATGGATACATGTCTGTGTTTGATCCGCTTGATTGAATTTGCCCATTCAAGGGAATGGGTCTGCATTTCCAGATCGTACTCGCATGTCATCCAGAATATCCTGGTTCATTAACTGAATCAGAATATTGTATGTTGAGATTTCTTTCCTCGTGAACCACCAGACTCCAATATTTTTACGGTGAAGAACTTCATAGTGTGAATATGTCCCATGGAGAGGGGAAGAATGATGGAGAAATCATATACCTGCCTGGCAGTGAGTGTGCTTGGTTGTGGTAAACAGCCATAGAAATTGAAGAAGGTGGAGGGGTAACGTAACTTCAGCTGTGCTAGTTCATGAGAAATCAAAACATATCATGTGAGCAGAGCTGGAGAAACATCCCGAGAGCAAAAAGTTTGAATGTGGAAGAGGTGGAAAAAAAGCTATGGGGGTTTCTGATGAGCAGGACAGCTCCATGCAAAAAACAGATATGTGGAGCTTTATTACCACAGAGGCTTAGTCACATATGTGGTTACCTATTTGCAGGGCTGGCGTTAGGGGCAGGCAGACTAGGCAGCTGCCTAGGGCCCCCACTGCCCTAGGGGCCCCCAGCCAGGGGCTGATATACCGCCGATGCCACTTCTCTGGGGCTGAGAGGTGGAGGGTGGTCCCTGCAGGCAGGCCCAGTATCATGTAGCATCGGGCCCCTCTCACTCCCTCCTGTAATCATGCCAACAATACATCAGCTGGGGAGATAACGGCGCGGAGTGCAGAGGTTCAAAAGGGGGCGTGTCATGCAGGGAAAGACGCTGGCCAATGAACACTTTCCTCACCAGACTGAGGAGAGCGCTCATTGGCTGCTGTCTCTGTTCTCCTGCATGGCACGTCCCAATGGTGACTGGTGAGTACTTACCTACAGTCTGGGGCCCCGCCGCACAGCACGCAGGAACAGCAGTGGAGGAAGAGCAGGACTTCTAGTGTGTCTTCTGCTCCCGCCTCCACTGTTCTGTTCTCGGCAGGCTGCAGCATCACCTCACAGGGAAGAGATGGGGGAGGAGCTCACTGCACGGGACAACAGGGGAGCACTAGGGGGCTGATATCAGTGCTGTCTGCTCTGTGCCCCATCCCCCACATTGGGATCTGCCACCCTCTCCAACTGAACTGACCTCCAGGGCTCATCTGATCACCTGATATACAAGATTAGTATGTGTGTGTATGTTCTTGTTTATGTATGTATGTGCATCTGTGTATGTACAGTATGTGTGTATCTATGTGTATGCTTCTGTGTGTGCATGTACAGTATATGTGTATGTGTGTATAGTATATGTGTGTATCTGTGTATGTGCGATATAATTGTATGTATGTATGTTTATGTGCATGTATGTACAGTATGTGTGTACGGTATGTGTATACTTTGTGTATATAACTGTGTGTATGTATATACGGTATGTGTGTGTATGTACTTTGTGTATGTATGACAGTATGTGTATCTGTGTGTATGTACGGTATATGTGTGTGTATGTATAGTACGTGTATGTATGACGGTATATGTATGTGTATCTGTGTATGTACGGTATATGTATGTACGGTATATGCGTGTGTGTATGTATAGTACGTGTATGTATGACGGTATATGTATGTGTGTATGTATGGTATATGTGTGTTTCCATATACGGTATATGTATGCGTATCTGTATGTATGTGCGGTATATGTACTGTACGTGTATCTGTGTGAATGTACAGTATGTGTGTGTTTGCATATACGATATATGAATTTGTATCTGTGTACGGTGTAACGGATATATATATTTATTACAAACACGCACAGTATATATAGAGAGATAGATAGCGATATATATATCCATATCAGTGAAAAAATATAAATATTTTTTCAAGGTGTTTGGGCCCAAATAGAACTTTTGCTGCGGGGGCCCTGTGATTGCTATGTACGCCCCTGCTTGCAGGACAGTAATAATGAGGGCAATCTGACTTGTTTCTCGGAGCCCAAGGCTCCAGGGTGCCATTGCCAGATTGCCATCATCATAAGCAGTGTACCGGGTAGGAAGGGGGGCCCAGACACATTTCTTGAACAGGGGCCCCAAGCTATTAGTGTCCGCCCCTGCCCCCAGCCAGTGGCGTGTCGCTAATTGCCGCACACCATGCAGCTGCTATGGGGCCCGTGAGTCAGTGGGTGACAGGAGGCAGGAGTCGGCTGCTGCGGCTAAAGCCTGTGCCCGCTGCTAAAGAGAAATTCATAGTCACTGCTCCCCACGCCCATAGTCACTCCCACCACTATGCACTGAAGCCGGTTCCGAGAGATGGGAGGGACTATAGGTGTGGAGAGCAGTGAATATTCATTTCACTTTAATAGCGGTCACAGTAGCCGCAGCTGCATGCTTCCTGCTGCTAGGCGATCACATGTGCCCGCTACTAAAGGGAATGAATATTGATATGCTGCTAAGATGATACTGTATGGGGACAGATTGATCTACTAGTGACCATTCTGTCCCCATCATTTTTCCTCAGCCGGTGTAAAGAGGGCGGGAAACAAGCGACGAATGACTTCAATATTGTTGATCACACTCGTTTAGTGGCCTGAACTCAGCACATGTAAATACAACCAAAATGCTTCTGTGTGATGTGCAATATGTTAGCATTTGGGGCCCCATGTTAAACTTTTGCCTAGGGCCCCACTTTGCCTAAAACCGGCCCTGCCTATTTGTTGCACACAAAGGTGTCCGTAGCCTTTACGCTAGGTGATCTTTGAAAGAACCAACAACTGTGAACCATGGATTACAGAGGACACTGCTGCAAATTAATTTTCAGATCCCCAGTGCTCCCATATTCATGATGGAATGCAATGCTTTCTGTTGACTTCCAATACATATAAAATAATATGAAAAATTTCTCCTATCTTGTATCTATCGCTTAGTTTCTTTTTATAAAAATAAATACAAAACCTACACTTGCATAAAAGCCATTGCTTATTTTTACATGGCCACACTTCTGTGCTCTGTGCTAGATGCATGTATATATTTGTCAGGGAGTGTATGAGAGATGAACATTATCTATTAGCACTGACTTGCAGTTAAATTTATGAGGGTCCACTGAACATGAAACTGCAAATGATTGGTGACAGGTGAAGTGAAACCAGAACCTACAAAGAATGTGGCTTCAACAGAGATGTGAAAATATTGAAAAAGCACAACCTGGTGACCTAACATCATAATCTACTAGTCCTTTGGTAGTAGTCTCCTGTCTTAATCAGTCTATATCGATAATATAAATATTAGTATAATTTCAATGCAGTGTTTTTGACAAATAATAATTTTATTCTTGGCAGATGGCGGTACCAGGAGCTCAGAGGAACATCTGATATTTTCAGATTTTGCAGCAAGGGATCAAGGTATCAAATCAGATACATATGAAGACCATGTAGTTATCACAGATATACCTCAAGCCCTCCTTAGGAAAAATCTATCATCTGATCCTTTTAAATGGGTCCTTCCTTCTACTTCATTAAAGGAAAATATTAAAAACAAAAACCACAACAGTACTGATGAACATGAAGTAGCTCACACAGGGGAGAAACCATTTTCATGTTCACAATCTGGGAAATGTTACAATATTAAATCAAGATTTATTTCACATCCAAGAAGTCACTCAGGGGGGAAGAAGCTATTTTCATGTTTAAAATGTAGGAAATATTTTAAAAGGAAATCAGATCTTGTTTCACATCAAAAACTTCACACAGGGGAGAAGCCATTTTTATGCTCAGAATGTGGGAAATGTTTTACAGATAAATCACATCTTGTTACACACCAGAGAACTCACATTGGGGAGAAAGCATATTTATGTTCCGAATGTGGGGATTGTTTTAATCAGAAATCAATTCTTGTTAGACATCAGAGAACTCACACTGGGGAAAAGCCATTTTCATGTTCAGAATATGGGAAATGTTTTATACATAAATCACATCTTGTTTCACATCAGAGAACTCACACAGGGGAGAAGCCATTTTCATGTTCAGAATGTGGGAAATGTTTTATACATAAATCACATCTTGTTAAACATCAGAGAACTCACACAGGGCAAAAGCCATTTTCATGTTCAGAATGTCAGAAATATTTTATGGATAAAACACATCTTGTTACACATCAAAGAACTCACACAGGGGAGAAGCCATTTTCATGCTCAGAATGTGGGAAATGTTTTAGTGAGAAAAAAACTCTTGTTAAACATCAAATAACTCACACAGGGGAGAAACCGTTTTTATGTTCCGAATGTGGGGGTTGTTTTAATCAGAGATCAAATCTTGTTAGACATCAGAGAACTCACACTGGCAAAAAGCCATTTTCATGTTCGGAATGTGGGAAATGTTTTAGAGAGAAATTCCATCTTGTTACACATCAGAGAAGTCACACAGGAGAAAAGCCATTTTCATGTTCAGAATGTGGGAAATGTTTTATAGCTAAATCACATCTTGTTAAGCATCAGAGAGCTCACACTGGGCAAAAGCCATTTTCATGTTCAGAATGTGGGAAATGTTTTATAGATAAATCACATCTTGTTACACATCAGAGAACTCACACGGGGGAAAAGCCATTTTCATGTTCAGAATGTGGGAAATGTTTTATAGATAAGTCAAATCTTGTTAAACATCAGAGATCTCACATATTGGAGTTGCCATTTTAATGTTTAAAATGTGAGAAATATTTTAAAAGGAAATCAAATCTTGTTTCACATTAAAAAATTCGCAAAGTTCAGGTAGATAGGTAGATGCTATTTGATTAAAATGGTCATCTTTCCAATGTTGCTATGCTTATTTCAAGCTCTTCCGCTGCTATTGTCACAACCAGATATTAAACAATTAAATGCAGCGTTTAGGAGGTTCATATGGAGTGAGAAGGGAAGAACACATTTAGGATTGCTCAAGCTACAATTGCCCAGAAGAGAGAGAGGAACTAATTTTCTGGATATTGGAAGATACAATCTGGCAGCTAACTTTAGGTACATTGTGGATTGGATTTGCGGGGTCTCCCATTTTGCCAACATACAATTGGAGCAACAGGTGAGCCCTCGGGTGTCACTAACCACTCTAATCCATCTGGGTAACGATGAGCTCCCTGATTATATTAGAGAGCACTCGGTTTTGTGGCAAACTATTTTGGCAAGGAGAAGAGGGAGAAAAATCTGTGGACGGACAGGTGATCTGTGTCCCTTTCAGCCATTCCTCACCAACCGTTACACCGATGCCTCTACCCTGTGCCAGTCATTGCACTGGTTACCCATCCGCTCCAGAATCCAGTACAAAACTATTACCATCATTCACAAAGCGCTCCATGGATCAGCACCACCCTACATCTCCTTCCTGGTCTCGGCCTACCACCCTACCCGTGCTCTCCGTTCTGCTAATGACCTGAGGTTAGCATCCTCAATAATCAGAACCTCCCATCTCCAAGACTTTTCACTTGCTTCGCCAATTCTTTGGAACGCACTACCCAGGTAAATACGATTAATCCCCAATCCCCACAGTTTTAAGCGTGCCCTAAAAACGCATTTGTTTAGACTGGCCTACCGCCTCAACGCATTAACCTAATTATCCATGTGTGGCCCATTCATATGAGTTAAACCAAAATCAAGTTTCTCGCATCATGTTCTCATACAATTTATACAGTTAATAGCCCTCTGTGTCTGTACTGTTATATACTTAGGCTGTTAACTAGTTCATGCAGCTTTACATTAACACTCGATCCTTACACTATGGCTGGTCCGAACAACGAAAGCAATTGTTACCATTCACCTCTTGTGTCTCCCCTTTTTCCTCATAGTTTGTAAGCTTGCGAGCAGGGCCCTCACTCCGCTTGGTATCTATTTTGAATTGTCATTTTTGTAATGCTGTAATGTCTATTGTCTGTACAAATCCCCACTATAATTTGTAAATCGCTGTGCAATATGTTGGCGCTATATCAATAAAATTATTATTATTTCTAAGCTACTCTAAGTTTATGAATAATTGTCCACCTGTACATTATGTAACCTTGGCAAAACAGGGATGCACCATGGTGGCTGACATGTTGGATCAGAATTTCTCCCTACTATCTTTTGAAACAATAACACAGCGCTTTCCTTTTTTTAGACACAAGCCGTTCATCTTCCTTCAGGCACGTAGCCTAACTCTAAACAGCAATAGCACAAAAAGAGGACTTGAAAATCCTCCAAAAATACAGCAAAAAGGCACAGATCCTTACCTGCCTGGGCCTCCAAACAAATGAACTAACAGGATGCAGTGGACCCATATAGTTAAGATGGCAGTAACACAGGTGCAAGAATACCGATGAGGCAACTGCTCACAGCCCACCAATTCATGGAGGGGGCTGTTGCTTGGTATATCAATGCACAATAAAGACTTGTATGTGGCGCTGTTCACACTATGGCAATGCACAGCATCCAGGTTAACAGCCTAGTGGATACACCCTTCTTTTAGATCAGATGGGCTGCCCAACGCTATCAAAATGCATCCCATGTGAACAGGCACCCCAGTTTACAAGACAAAATGGACCCAACTGCACCCTGAAAAAAATGAAAAAAAATAAAAATGTGAGGTATTAGTTAATATTTTGGCCAAAATACTCAAGCTGGTAACCTCCATCACGGGTCCTCACCGTCAAAATGCATCCCATGTGAACAGGCACCACAGTTTACAAGACAAAATGCAGTGGACCCATATAGTTAAGGCACGTAGACTAGCCCAAAAATATAATAGTGGTAGGAAAGACGCAACTCAGATGAATAACATGGAGGTCTTTCTTAAAACCTCAAGATCGCAGAATGCTTCAACGAGCAAAATATACTCCATACTACGTCAGCGTTCGTCTTGGGGTGAGACATCGGGCCTTCTAGATGGGTAATTTGAAAGCTACGATGTCACAGAAGAAATTTATTCCCTATAGTAGTTACACGGACATGGCTTTATTGATTCTACATAGGGCATACATCACTCCGTCAATGCAGGCTAAAATGACACCTACAACATTGTATACATGCTCAAAATGTGAAACACACAACATAGACATCCTCCATCACCTGTGGAGTTGTCCAGGAATACAAGATCTATGGCATTTGATACATATAGTGATGAGCGGGTATGCTTGTTACTCAAGATTTCTGAAAATGCTCGGGTGATCTCCAAGTATTTTGGGCGTGCTGGGAGATTTAGTTTGTGTAGCTGAAGCTACATGATTGTTACTCTCGCACCCTGGCTGGGTGGCGTGAGCCCCACTGTGCCACAAACCAGATTACCCTGGAAGGGGCGTGACTAAGCAGCTACCTTGGTGTTAACTGGAGCCTCTGATCATGAGGTCAGGCTTGTGCAGCAGGGAGCTGCCAGGTACCACTCCAGGGTGGTGTATGGCTGTGGCAGCTGATCCCACTGTGGGATGAAACACTAGTGACAGGTGCAAGCTAGTATGGACGGCCACGATTGGTACTCTGGCAGGCCCAGCTGGCACTCTAGGTGGGCACGGCTGGCACTGTGGCAGGCAGATGGGCACGGCTGGCACTCTAGGCAAGCAGGCGGGCATGGCTAGCGAGACTGAAACTGGTTCGGGTAAGGCAGGTACGAGTAGGGATCAGATAGGACCTAGTTCAGACTGGAGGGACAGGAATTGTTAGGAACCAGTTCAGTCTGGATGGACAGGAACTGCTTCAGGAGACACGGGAACACAGGCAGGAATGAGTAGGATAAGGAAGCAGACAGGAACCAGTACACACTAAAGCAGAACCGCAGGAGGTGGAGCAGAGCAGAATCCGCAGGAGGCGGAGCAGAGCAGAACCACGGAATGCGATGCTGAGAAGAACCACTGGATGCGCAGCAGAGAGCACAGCCGCAGGTTGCAGAGCAGAGCTGCAAGTTGCGGAGCAAAGAGCAGAGCCGCAGGTTGTGGAGCAAAGAGCAGTGCCACAGGTTGTGGAGCAAAGCTGCAGATTGTGGAGCAAAGAGCAGAACCGCAGGTTGCTGAGGAAAGAGTAGAGCTGCAGGTTGCGGAGCAAAGAGCAGAGCCGCAGGTTCTGACAGGGTCAGGTATGAGACAAGCTGCAGGTTCTGACAGGGTCAGGTATGGGACAAGGCACAGAAACAAGGATTCAGACCAACTAGGGTACGAAGCCCCCCTGGGTGGCTGAAACAAGAGACACAGGTGTATGCCAGGGTACGAAGCCAGGACCTGGCAACTCAGCAGCAAGACACTAACTGAGACTGCGTTGCTCAGGCATCCCCCTAGGGGTGGAGATGCCTTAAGTACCTGATGCCTCTTGGCAATTGGCTGGGGACACCTTAGGAAGGTGCACACAGTCTGTATAAAAACAGGAAGTGCCAGGGCCGCCGCCCTAAGTATACAGCCAGGAAGCGTGCAGCAATTAGGGCCATGAGGCCCAGTGCATGGAGTAAGAGGGGAGATTGGAAGCCATGCAGTGAAGCTGGCAAGGATGTTACAATGATTTGCTGCTGCTAGACAGCCTGAATACATGTGGGATTGCCTGTTTGTTAGGGAATGTGTTCAGGATGTCTAGCAGCCGCAAATCATGCAGCTGCGGCGACACAAACTAAATCTCCGAGCACACCTAAAATACTCAGAGATCACCCCAGCATGCTCAGAAATCTTGAATAACGAACAAACTCGCTGATCACTAGATACATGTAGAACTAGAGACTACCTTTCATATTACATTGCCACTTACACCACAATGGGCAATCTTCAATATGTTGGGGGAATCTCAGCAATCTCTGCCCAAGCATATAAAAGCAATTTTGGTAATATGGGCTTCGGCAGTTAGGAAGAACATATTACACCATTGGTTGAACCCTAATATACCATCCCAATCACTAATACAGACAAAAACAATGTTCCTATTCAAAATGGATTGGTTGGAAACATTAACCAACAGAGAGAGACTAACGGGGAAGTTTCTCACGAATTGGTCTTTTCTTATTCCTACATCACCAGCTATCAAAGATAGACTGAGAGCCCAGTTGAAGGACACCTGATGGTATCTCTGTATATGTATTGATGGACATATCCCGATTCCATAGACTTTAGATTTTTATTTATGCACAAAGAGAAGTGGGGGGGGGGGTTAAGGGGAGGGATTACAGAATAGGTAGAGTTTGGATGAGTTTATTGTTTTGATAATGTCATATTGAACAGAATGGAAAAGACAACTTGACATGGATTCTATGAAATGTTACTCTTTTGATATGTGCCATTTTCATGTTCAGAATGTGGGAAATGTTTTACCTAGAAATTCGATCTTGTTATATATGAAATAACTCACACAGGAGAGAAGCCGCATTTGTTTTAAATCATGACATTGCTACCATGTAACAGAAAAATTACAAGTTATAATCAAGTAAAGTCACTTTTCTACAAGAGAAAGGGAAAGCAACTTAGATCAGTAAATGATTAATGGAAAAAGTATATAATTATCAATTACCATTTGTTCTATAAAGTACAATCATAATTTCTATAAAATATTTACTGTGTTTTTATGTACTATTTAAACTTTAGTCGCGTGGAGTCCATTGGACGCAATCAAATTTGTTTTGGTCATATTTCTTCAAGTAAATTAAAAAAAAAAATAAGTTAAAAAAATATTCTCACCATTACCAGTTCCATATACAGTATATGTTGAGCAGTCCTGAAATCTGCAGTGAAAACTTGTCAGCTTCAGCAAGTGTATATAAAATGGAAAACGTGCCGCTGGATTCATATAAAAAAAAATGCATGATAACATCCTTCTCCGGTACCACACTTCAAAGGCTTCGATTCTTCTGTCTTGTTTGATTTTCTCCTGTTAGATAATAAGGGTCATAACTTCTAAGGGAACATTTTGATAATATATTTGTCACAATTCTGTTTATCAGTGTCCCTGTTGAAGGACTTTGTCCCATCAGTGTTGTCTGCCTCTTCTCCGCCTCCACCAGTGTTATGACCCCAATGGCAGGGGGTCTCAGAGACAATAGCGAAGTCTGCAAACATAAAACCCAGCTCATAGGGCAGTGGTAACTGGGCTGACCATATAGCTGAACCTAGCACACAAATAACAGCAGCCGGGGAACGTACCTACGTTGATTCTAGACATCTGGCGCCAGCCGGAGAACTAACTAACCCTAGCAGGGAAAAGAAAGACCTTTCTTGCCTCCAGAGGAAATACCCCAAAAAGTTGGATACAAGCCCCCAACAAATAATAACGGTGAGGTAAGAAGAAAAGACAAACGCAAGAAATGAACTAGGTTTTAGCAAAGAGAGGCCCGCTAACTAATAGCAGAATATAGGAAGATGACTTATATGGTCAGCAAAAACCCTCACAAAAACTCCACGCGGAATATTCCAGAACCCCCGAACCGTCTAACGGCACGGGGGGAGAACATCCGCACCCTAGAGCTTCCAGCAATATAAGGAATCAAATTTAGTACAAGCTGGACAAAAATAAGAGCACAGAAAATAACCAAAAACAAGAAAGCAGGACTTAGCTTAATTTTGCATAGAACCAGGACCAGCAGATAGGAGCAAACAGAAGGATCTGATTACAACGATGCCAGGCACCAGACTGAAAATCCAGGAAGTTCAAATAGCGACACCCCTGGACTAACGAGGCCAGGTGGATACCAAGCAAGGGAAGGAATATCAAAGTGTCATATCACTAGTGACCACAAGAGGGAGCCAAAAGGTCAATTCACAACAGTACCCCCCCTTAAGGAGGGGTCACCGAACCCTCACCAGGACCACCAGGGCGATCAGGATGAGCAGCGTGAAAGGCACGAACCAAATCGGCCGCATGCACATCAGAGGCGACCACCCAGGAATTATCCTCCTGACCATAGCCCTTCCACTTGACCAGATACTGAAGCCTCCGCCTGAAGAGACGAGAATCCAAGATCTTTTCCACCACGTACTCCAACTCGCCCCCAACCAACACCGGAGCAGGAGGCTCAACAGAAGGAACCACAGGCACAACGTACCGCCGCAACAAGGACCTATGGAACACGTTGTGAATGGCAAACGACACAGGAAGTTCCAAGCGAAAGGACACTGGATTAAGAATTTCCAAAATCTTATAAGGACCGATGAAGCGAGGCTTAAATTTAGGAGAGGAGACCTTCATAGGAACAAAGCGAGAAGACAGCCACACCAAATCCCCAACGCGAAGTCGGGGACCCACACCGCGGCGGCGGTTGGCAAAACGCCGAGCCTTCTCCTGTGACAACTTCAAGTTGTCCACCACATGATCCCAAATCCGCTGCAACCTATCCACCACAGAATCCACCCCAGGACAGTCAGACGGCTCCACATGTCCCAAGGAAAAACGAGGATGGAAACCAGAGTTGCAGAAAAATGGCGAAACCAAGGTAGCGGAACTAGCCCGATTATTAAGGGCAAACTCAGCCAACGGCAAGAAGGTCACCCAATCATCCTGATCTGCAGAAACAAAACATCTCAAATAAGCCTCTAGAGTCTGATTTGTTCGCTCAGTTTGGCCATTAGTCTGAGGATGAAAGGCAGATGAAAACGACAAATCAATGCCCATCCTAGCACAAAAGGATCGCCAGAACCTGGAAACAAACTGGGATCCTCTGTCAGACACGATATTCTCAGGAATGCCGTGCAAACGAACCACATTCTGAAAGAATAACGGAACCAGATCAGAAGAGGAAGGCAGCTTAGGTAAGGGCACCAAATGGACCATCTTGGAAAAGCGATCACATACCACCCAGATGACAGACATGCCCCGAGACACTGGAAGATCCGAAATGAAATCCATGGAAATGTGTGTCCAAGGCCTCTTCGGGACAGGCAAGGGCAAAAGCAACCCGCTGGCACGAGAACAGCAAGGCTTAGCCCGAGCACAAGTCCCACAGGACTGCACAAATGACCGCACATCCCGTGACAAGGAAGGCCACCAAAAGGACCTAGCCACCAAATCTCTGGTGCCAAAAATACCCGGATGCCCTGACAACACCGAGGAGTGAACCTCGGAAATGACTCTACTGGTCCATTTATCAGGAACAAACAGTCTGTCAGGTGGACAAGAGTCAGGTCTATCAGCCTGAAATCTCTGCAACACACGTCGCAAATCCAGAGAAATGGCCGACAAGATTACTCCCTCTTTAAGAATACCAACTGGCTCTGAGGCTCCAGGAGAGTCAGGCACAAAGCTCCTAGAAAGAGCATCAGCCTTAACATTCTTTGAACCAGGCAGGTACGAGACCACGAAGTCAAAACGGGAGAAAAATAATGACCAACGGGCCTGTCTAGGATTCAGGCATTTAGCAGACTCGAGATACATCAGATTTTTGTGATCAGTCAAAACCACCACACGATGCTTAGCACCCTCGAGCCAATGATGCCACTCCTCAAATGCCCACTTCATGGCCAACAACTCCTGATTGCCAACATCATAATTCCGCTCAGCAGGCGAAAATTTCCTAGAAAAAAAAGCACATGGTCTCATTACTGAGCAACCAGGGCTTCTCTGCGACAAAACGGCCCCTGCACCGATCTCAGAAGCATCCACTTCAACCTGAAAGGGAAGCGAGACATCAGGCTGACACAAAACAGGCGCCGAAGTAAACCGGCGCTTCAGCTCCTGAAAAGCCTCCACGGCTGCAGGAGCCCAGTTAGCAACATCAGAACCTTTCTTGGTCATATCCGTCAAAGGTTTAACAACGCTAGAAAAATTAGCGATAAAACGACGGTAGAAGTTAGCAAAACCCAAGAACTTCTGAAGACTCTTAACCGACATGGGCTGAGTCCAATCATGAATAGCTCGGACCTTGACTGGGTCCATCTCCACAGCAGAAGGGGAGAAGATAAAACCCAAAAAGGGAACCTTCTGCACACCAAAGAGACACTTTGAGCCCTTAATAAACAAAGCATTCTCACGCAAAACCTGAAACACCATCCTGACCTGCCTTACATGGGAGTCCCAATCATCAGAAAAAACCAGAATATCATCCAGATAAACAATCATAAATTTATCCAGATACTTCCGGAAGATGTCATGCATAAAGGACTGAAACACTGAAGGAGCATTAGAGAGCCCAAAAGGCATCACCAAGTACTCAAAATGACCTTCGGGCGTATTAAATGCAGTTTTCCATTCATCTCCCTGCTTAATGCGCACAAGGTTGTACGCACCACGAAGGTCTATCTTGGTGAACCACTTGGCACCCTTAATCCGGGCAAACAAGTCTGACAACAGAGGCAAAGGATACTGAAATTTAACAGTGATTTTATTCAGAAGTCGATAGTCTATACAAGGTCTCAAAGATCCGTCCTTCTTGGCCACAAAGAAAAATCCCGCACCAAGAGGGGAAGAGGATGGACGAATATGTCCCTTCTCCAGAGACTCCTTAATATACGAACGCATTGCGGTATGCTCAGGTACAGACAGATTAAATAATCTTCCCTTAGGAAACTTACTACCTGGAATCAAATCTATAGCGCAGTCACAGTCCCTATGAGGAGGAAGAGCACTGGACCTGGACTCGCTGAATACATCCTGATAATCAGACAAATACTCAGGAACATCCGAAGGAGTAGAGGAAGCAATAGACACCGGCGGGGAATCGCAATGAATTCCCTGACAGCCCCAACTTGACACAGACATAGCCTTCCAATCCAAAACTGGATTGTGAGTTTGTAACCATGGCAGACCCAAAACGACCAAATCATGCATTTTATGCAAAACAAGAAAACGAATCACTTCTCGATGTTCAGGAGACATGCACATGGTCACCTGTGTCCAAAACTGCGGCTTATTTTCCGCCAATGGCGTAGCATCAATACCTCTCAGAGGAATAGGATTAACCAAAGGCTCCAGAACAAAACCACAGCGCTTGGCAAACGACAGATCCATAAGACTCAGGGCAGCACCTGAATCCACAAACGCCATAACAGGATAGGAAGACAATGAGCAAATTAAAGTCACAGACAAAATAAATTTAGGTTGCAAATTACCAATGGCGACCGGACTAACCACCTTTGTTAAGCATTTAGAGCATGCTGATATAACATGTGTAGAATCACCACAGTAGAAACACAACCCATTCTGACGTCTATGATTTTTCCGTTCAATTCTAGTCTGAACTCTATCACATTGCAATAACTCAGGTGTCTGTTCAGACAACACCACCAGGGAATTAGCGACTTTGCGCTCCCGTAAACGCCGGTCAATTTGAATAGCCAACGCCATGGAGTCATTCAGACTTGTAGGAACGGAGAAACCCACCATCACATTTTTAATGGCTTCAGAAAGGCCATTTCTGAAATTTGCGGCCAGAGCACACTCATTCCACTGAGTAAGCACGGACCATTTCCGAAATTTTTGGCAATAAACTTCAGCTTCATCCTGGCCCTGAGAGATAGCTAGCAAAGCTTTTTCTGCCTGAATTTCAAGATTGGGCTCTTCGTATAGCAACCCAAGCGCCAGAAAAAACGCATCAACATCTGCCAAAGCCGGATCGCCTGACGCCAACGAGAAGGCCCAATCCTGAGGGTCGCCCCGTAAGAAAGAGATAACAATTTTTACTTGCTGAGCTGAGTCTCCAGACGAACGAGGTCTCAGAGATAGAAACAATTTACAATTATTCCTGAAATTTCTAAATTTAAATCGGTCTCCAGAGAACAATTCCGGAATAGGTATTTTAGGTTCTGACATTGGACTGCTAGTAACAAAATCTTGAATACTCTGCACACGAGCAGCAAGCTGATCCACACTAGTAATCAAGGTCTGGACATTCATGTCTGCAGCAAGGCTCCAGCCACTCTGAGATAAAGGGGAGGAAAGAAAGAAAAAAAAAATACTCAGAATTTCCTTTCTTATAATCCCACTTCTGCAATGCATTAAATATTCACTTATGGCCTGGCATACTGTTATGACCCCAATGGCAGGGGGTCTCAGAGACAATAGCGAAGTCTGCAAACATAAAACCCAGCTCATAGGGCAGTGGTAACTGGGCTGACCATATAGCTGAACCTAGCACACAAATAACAGCAGCCGGGGAACGTACCTACGTTGATTCTAGACGTCTCGCGCCAGCCGGAGAACTAACTAACCCTAGCAGGGAAAAGAAAGACCTTTCTTGCCTCCAGAGGAAATACCCCAAAAAGTTGGATACAAGCCCCCAACAAATAATAACGGTGAGGTAAGAAGAAAAGACAAACGCAAGAAATGAACTAGGTTTTAGCAAAGAGAGGCCCGCTAACTAATAGCAGAATATAGGAAGATGACTTATATGGTCAGCGAAAACCCTCACAAAAACTCCACGCGGAATATTCAAGAACCCCCGAACCGTCTAACGGCACGGGGGGAGAACATCCGCACCCTAGAGCTTCCAGCAATATAAGGAATCAAATTTAGTACAAGCTGGACAAAAATAAGAGCACAGAAAATAACCAAAAACAAGAAAGCAGGACTTAGCTTAATTTTGCATAGAACCAGGACCAGCAGATAGGAGCAAACAGAAGGATCTGATTACAACGATGCCAGGCACCAGACTGAAAATCCAGGAAGTTCAAATAGCGACACCCCTGGACTAACGAGGCCAGGTGGATACCAAGCAAGGGAAGGAATATCAAAGTGTCATATCACTAGTGACCACAAGAGGGAGCCAAAAGGTCAATTCACAACACACCAGTTTATGTCAATGGAGGTTTGGAGTATGAGGTGCAGAGGATCGTGGATTCTAGGAGGATCAGAAAATCCAATCTCTCATTGACTGCAAGGGATGTGGACCCAAGGAGAGATCTTAGGTTCAGGCTCATTCGGTCTGGTCAGAGCCATCCGTCATAGGTTTCCTGGTCTGGTGGCCCCCCTAAAAGGGGAGGTACTGTCATGATTCTTCCTCCACATAGAAAAAGAACAAATGGCACCAGGTGTCTGGCCAAATCAAGTGATACAGAGTTAGATCCGTATTGACCTTTAAAAATGGTTGTTTTCTGCTGCTGGGAAACTGGTGCTCTTCATCATTTAACAATAAGTATGTCAAAGCAAATTAGAAAAGAAGATGCAGCACTCACCCAATTGCAGTGAAAAAAAGGTCCTTTTTATTCACCATCCAACAGTTACAGACATTTTACTTGAAGGCGGCAGGTGTGCGTGAGGGTGCGGGGAGAGAGAAGTGGACGACGGCCGTTTCGTGCGTATAGTGCTTCTACGGGTCCAAGTACGGTATAATGAATAGGCAATCCTGGCACAACAATCTCACCAAAAAACTTCGACAAGCATCCAGGGTCGTGGAGCAGCGTTGAATGAAAATATGCCTGCCAGACGACTTCACTACCTTCAAACAAGCTAGACTTGCTTTCAAATTAGCCCTCACCTCTGCTAAACAGTTCTATTTCACAAACCATGTATCTTCATTATCCTACAACCCATAACAACTGTTCAGCACATTCAACCCTCTTCTCCGCCCACCACTGCCACCACCAACTCCCCTCATCTCTGCTAAAGACTTTGCCACCTACTTCAAAAATAAGATCAACCAAACAAGGCAGACCTTTACTGTTCCACCACCCCAACCACTCTATATGCCAGACTTCTGCCCTTCCCTAATAACCTCCCTCTCCAACATCACTGAAGGAGAGCTCACTCACCTCCTTTCCAAATCACACCTCACCACCTGTGCACTCGACTCCATGCCTTCCCACCTGCTCCCCAACCTCACTAACATGCTCATTCCAGCCCTAACCCATCTCTTCAACCTATTGCTCTCTTCTGGTACCTTCCCCCTGCCTTTAAACATGCCACCATCACACCCATCCTCAAAAAACTAACCTTGACCCAGCTATCACCCCATATCACTGCTCCCATTTGCTTCCAAACTCCTTGAGCATGTCCGCCCCACCACTCCAGTGAAACTGCCCTGACCAAAGTCAGTCAGTTCTACATCCTCTTTGACCTGTCCTCTGCCTTCGACACAGTCAACCACTGCCTACTGCTACAGATTCTTTCTTCCCTTGGTATTAAATGCCCTGTCCTGGATTGCCTCATACCTTTCCGAATGCACATTTAGCGTTTCCCACACTACCACCTCATCCCGCCTTCTCTCTGTCCTGGGGCCCCTACCTTTTTTTCCATCTATACCCTTGGCCTATGACAACTCATAAAGTCCCATGGCTTCCAGTACCACTTGTATGCGGACAACACTCAGATCTACCTCTCTGGCCCAGATGTCAACTCTCTGCTGTCCAGAATCCCGGAGTGTCTATCTGCCATATCCTCCTTCTTCACCTCTCGCTTCCTAAAACTCAATGTAGACAAAACCGAACTCATCATCTTTCCTCCATCTCACGTACCTCCCTTACCCGACCTATCTATTATGGTAAACTGCCTCACTCTCTCCCTCACCTGAAATCCGCTGCCTCGGAATAACTTTCTATTCTGCCCTGTCCTACAAACCGCACATCCAAACTCTTGCCTCTTGCCGCCTGTCGCCTCCAACTCGAAAATAATTCCAGAATCCGTCCCTTCCTTGGCCCTCGATCTACTAAATCTCTTGTGCATGCCCTCATCATCTCCCTCCTCGATTACTGCAACACCCTCTGTGGCCTCCCCGCTAGCTGTCTTGCACTACTCCAGTCTGTCCTCAACTCTGCTGCCCGACTAATCCACCTCTCTCCTCGCTACTCCCCTGTTTCTCCCCTCTGCAAATCCCTCCACTGGCTCCGAATTCCCCAACAAATCCAGTTCAGACTACTAACACTGACCTACAAAGCCATCCACAACCTGTCCCCTCCCTATATCTCTGAACTAATGTCCCAGTATCTTCCCTCACGTAATCTTCGATCCTCACAAGACCTCCTAGTCTCCTCCACACTTATTCTTTCCTCACACAACCGCCTCCAAGATTTCTCCCGAATATCTCCCATCCTCTGGAATTCCACGCCTCAACACGTCCGATAATCCACCACCATCGGATCATTCAGACAGAACCTGAAAACTCATCTCTTTTGGAAAGCTCACAGCCTGCAATAACTATTCTGCCGCTGCACCACCATCCAAGCTGCCGCCTCACCACCACCAGAGCTGCTGCACCCCCGACCTTCTGTCTCTTCCTCATTATCCCACAGAATGTAAATCTGCAAGGACAGGGTCCTCTCCTCTCTGTACCAGTCTGTCATCTTAAATTTGTTTACTGTAAACGATATCTATAACTTTATATGTAACCACTTCATATGTACAGCACCATGGAATTAATGGTGCTATATAAATGAATAATAATAATAAATGCAGCTGTCAAATGCTGACAGCGGCATTTAACAAGCGGTTCTGGCAATCGGGCCAGAAATGCGCGCACCGCTGATTCCGTCACGTGATAGGGGGTCAGCGGTGTGTTAGCATAACAACCAGAGGTCTCCTGAAGATGTCTATGGTTGTTGATGCCAGATTGCGGTGAGCGCCACCCTGTGAACAGCGCTCATAGCAATGCAGCAATTCTATTACATTGAAGCGATCTGAGCATTGCTCCTATGTAGCAGAGCCAATCAAGGTATACAAGCTTCTAGTCTCCCATGGAGGCTATTGAAGCATGGCAAAAGTTTTAAAAAAGTTATAAAAAATATTAAAAAATAAAAGTTTACATCACCCCCCTTTCGCCTCATCCAAAATAAAAAAAATATAAGACCTTCACATATTTGGTATCTCCGCGTTCAGAATCACCCGATCTATCAATAAAAGAAAGTTAACCTAATCGCTAAATGGCGTACCAAGAAAAAAACAGCTCGGTGCGCAAAAAATAATCCCTCTTTTGACCCGAGATCCCAAAAAATGGGACACTATGGGTCTTGGAAAATTGCCCTTTTTGTTTTTTTCTTCTAGCAAATTTTGGAATTTTTTTTCACCATTTAGATAAAAAATAACCTAGACATGTTTGGTGTCTATGAACTCGTAATGATCTGGAGAATCATAATGGCAGGTCAGTTTTAGCATTTAGTGAACCTAGCAAAAAAGCCAAACAAAAAACAAGTGAAGGATTTCACTTTTTTTGCAATTTCACCGCACTTGGATTTTTTCCTGTTTTCTAGTACACGACATGGTAAAACCAATGATGTCAAAAGTACAACTCATTTTGCAAAAAATAAGCTCTCACATGGCCATATTGACGGAAAAATAAAAAAGTTATGGCTCTGGGAAGAGGGGAACGAATAAAGAAAATGCAAAACTGAAAAAAGCTCCGGAGATAAAGGGGTTAAATTACTGCCAATTTTAGCTTTGCTCAATAGGTGTGTGTGGTCTGTGCTCCTAGTCTTGTATTCTGATCTTTGTTGCTTGACCTTCGATTTGCTTCTGACCTTGCGTTTGACTTTCCCTTTTTTTCATAATCCGCTACCTTCTTGGAATTCTGATCCAGTACTTCAGACTGTGACTTGACTATGCCTTTGTTTCACCTCTCTGTCTGTGATGTACCCCACTGGCTTTTGACCTTGAACCTCTAGACTACCTAGCCTAAGGGCTTGTCCTTAAGAAGGACAATGCACCATGTCACAATAGTCCCTAGTCATAGAGGCCCCTGATCATATGACCCCTGACTCCTCCCCTCCTGTGACCTCATCACAGGTCCTGTGCGCACAGAACTGCCATATATGTGGTGTGCGGCTCTGCAGGTGGAGGTAGGTGCTGGAGATTCCCCATTACTGGGCGGGGGCAGGGGGCAGTAACCCCCTCAGTGCTGAGCCTGTGATAAATCTCTGTATGTGACTATAATCGGACTGTGTGTTATACCGGGGGCAGGACAGGGCCATGACTGGATGTAGTGATCATGTGACGCCGGTAACAGCTCCGGAGGTTTCTTACATGGGATCTTTATGATGTTACATCGTCATCTTCCCATTCAGGTCCCTACAATATCGGATCCTCTCAGTGGAGATCTTCTATATAAGAGAATTCTCTTGAGTGACCCTACAAGGATGGATAGGGACAGGGACAAGATGGCGGAGAGGATATTACACCTCACCCTAGAGATCCTCCTCCAGCTTACTGGAGAGGTGAGAGATCCTGATGACGTCACATTACATCATTCTTATCTATGGGAATAACAGATGGACAGAACTGGAGAGGTGAGGACTCTGGGAATGTCTGTAGTGAGGTTTATTAATGTGTCTCTCCATAACCAGGATTACACAGTAGTGAAGAAGACCTCTAGTGAGCGCTGTCAGGCCCCTGTGTCTGAGGGATGGGGAAGACCCCTGCGCTCAAACACAGGACCTCCACCTCACCCCCTGATACATGAGGACATCAATGACCAGAAGATCCTAGAACTCGCCTACAGGATGATTGAGCTGCTGACTGGAGAGGTGACACTGCTGGGAATGCTGGGACATTATACAGTAACGCTATGGAGGGATCGGGGGGATGACGGTATCATTGTATGTGTCAGGTTCCTATAAGGTGTCAGGATGTCACCGTCTATTTCTCCATGGAGGAGTGGGAGTATTTAGAAGGACACAAAGATCTGTACAAGGACGTCATGATGGAGGTTCCCCAGCCCCTCACATCACCAGGTAATAGACAGCACTAAATACACACGGCCTATAATTATCTGTATGTAAAGAATGATGTCAGTCCCTGTATGTGTTTTCTCCAGTTCTATCCAGTGAGAGGACAACACCAGAGAGATGTCCCCGTCCTCTTCTTCCACAGGACTGTAAACAAGAAGATCTCGATGTTCCTCAGGATCATCAGGTAGATGGCGAGAAGGTGTCATGAGATCTCCCCTATGATGTGTATAAGGTTATGAGAGTAACATAGTAACATAGCTAGCAAGGCTGAAAATAGACATTTGTCCATCCAGTTCAGCCTATATTCCGTCAGAATAAATCCCCAAATCTACATCCTTGTAAAGAACCTAATAACTGTAAGATACAATATTGTTACTCTCCAGGAAGACATCCAGGCCTCTCTTGAACCCCTCGACTGAGTTCACCATCACCACCTCCTCAGGCAAGGAATTCCAGATTCTCACTGCCCTAACAGTAACGAATCCTCTTCTATGTTAGTGGAAAAACCTTCTCTCCTCCAGACTCAGGGAATGCCCCTTGTGACTGTCACCTTGCTTGGTATAAACAGATCCCCGGAGAGATACTTGTATTGTCCCCTTATATACCTATACATGGTTATTAGATCGCCCCTCGGTCATCTTTTTTCTACGATACGATACACTTTATTGATCCCGAGTGAAATTTTGGTATTACAGCAGCATTACAAACAGCATTTCAGGCAAAGGAGGAAGGTGCACATGGCTCATACAAATTGGAGGTGCTGGCTGAACCTGAATCACCCAAAGACCATCAGAAGTAGTTAATCAGCCGCACTCAAGTGGATGCAAAATGAAACATTTAATTCTTGCATAGAAAAATCACACCACAAAAAATAATGTCAAATTGGTGAATGATAATACGTTAAGCAGCGAGTATCGAGTAACGTTTCGGCCTAGTCATTATCTTTTTCAAACATCGCTTAAACTCCTGTTAGATGAACTGCTGCCACTCTGTTACCCAGGTAGGGGGAGGGCTGGGGTATGGGTCCTGGAGGCCAAATGGGGCTGTCCTGCACTTGAGTGCAGCTGATTAACTACTTCTACAAACAGCATTTCAAACATTACATCATTATTTCAAACATTACAACATTACAAACAGCATTACATAAAGTAATTACTAGACACATATCTTGCACATGACTAACCGCATTACGTAACAAACAAAATTTGGGTGAATGCAGGTACTTAAATCTCTGATCATTGCCATTAGTGCACCAGCCATAGGTCATTGTCGTCTTTCACCCTTAGGAAATTATTATATATCCCCATAGCTGTAGGCACAAACGATTTCCTGAATTTCTCCTTCTTGCACCTAAGTAGGATTAGATGACTGCTGAATGTGCTCTTCTGTTTCAAGAACAGCTCGTATAGTGGGTGTGTATTGATCATTATAGCCCTATACTTCTTCGAAGTCATATCTTCCACTACCTCCTCAAAAGAATCAAGATGGAGGCCAACAGCCATGCTTGCCTTCTTGATAAGTTTGTTGAGCTTGTTATCATCAGCTACTCGCGCACTACTGCCCCAGCAAATGATAGCAAAAAAGATTGCGCTTGCCACAATGGACTGGTAAAACATTTCAAGCATTTTACTGCACACATTGAACGACCTGAGCTTCCATAGAAAGTAGAGTCTGCCTATTCCCTTCTTGTAAACCTTCTCCCTATGATACCTCCAATCGAGTTTGCTGTCAAGGTGAACCCCCAAATATTTGCAGCTCTCAACCATCTCCACCTCCTGGCCAGCAATAGTGATTGGTAAGTAATCATCCTTTTTCCTTCTTTAACTCACCACCATCTCCTTGTTTTTTTTCTTACATTTAGTTCTAGACAGTTAGTCTGGTACCAATCCACAAAGACTAGACTAGACTAAATAATCCTAATTTTGCTAATCTCTCTGGCTATTGTAGTTCCCCCATGCCCTTTATTAATTTTGTTGCCCTCCTTTCTACTCGCTCTAGTTCCATTATATCCTTCCTGAGCACCGGTGCCCAAAACTGTACACAGTACTCCATGTGCAGTCTAACCAGAGATTTGTACAGAGGCAGTATAATGTTCTCATCATGTGTATCCAGACCTCTTTTAATGCACCCCATGATCCTGTTTGCCTTGTTAGACGCTGCCTGGCACTGGCTGCTCCAGGTAAGTTTATCATTAACTTGGTTCCCTAAGTCATTCTGCATGTCAGATTTACCCAGGGGTTTCCAGTTCAGTGTGTAATGGTGATATTGATTCCTTCTTCCCATGTATATAACCTTACATTTATCATTGTTAAACTGCATCTGCCACCTCTCGGCCCAAGTTTCCAGCTTATCCAGATCCGTCTGTAGCAGAATACTATCTTCTATTGTATTGACTGCTTTACATAGTTTTGTATCATCTGCAAATATCGATATTTTACTGTGTAAACCTTCTACCAGATAGTTAATAAATATGTTGAATAGAATAGGTCCCCTGTGGTACCCCACTGGTCACAGCGACCCTGTTAGGGAATATACCATTTACAGTATAAGCACCTTCTGCTTTCTATCGCTAAGCCACTTACTTTACCATTTACACACATTTTCCCCCAGACCCAGCATTCTCATTTTGTGAACCAACCTCTTGTGTGTCACGGTATCAAACGCTTTGGAAAAATCAAGATATACCACGACCAATGACTCACCTTGGTCTTGTGATCAGACTTGTTTTATCCTTCAGTATTACACACTGAACTGCCAATTTATTAGAAACACCAACACTTTCTTTATTGAAACTTTCCTGTATGGAGAATACTAATAACTAGTGTAATATAAAATAAAGTGATCATTTTTCAGTCTGAAACCACATTCGAATGGTAATTTTGAGCACTTCACCTAGGCATGGTTGTCAGGGAAATTTTGAAAAACTCCTAACCTCTTCAGTTTTTCTTATCAAAAGTATTAGTACTGGGAATATTGTGATTGAGGGAAAAAATACAATGAAAGGGGATCCACAGGACATACACGATTTGTTGAGGAAGATTTTCAATAATATGTGAGGCAGTGACTGGTGTTACATGTGAGGGTCACTGTATGTTCCCCCCAGGATGCGCATGGAGGCGTATTGAGGCAATGGGAGTGCATTGCAGTCACAGGCGTAGCTGTGATTGCAATGAAAATAAAAGTGAGTGTTAGTCTTGGACAAGCTATTTGTCCAGGGCAGATTTATGAAAACCTGCTGGACTTTTGTTTTGAAACAGACTACAGAATGGTAGTGTGGCAGTCCTTTTCCTTCCTGGCCTGGTTTTCTATGTGTTCATAGGCTACAGGTTCTTTGGCTAAAAGCCCTGCAGTAAATGGTTTGGGTGTGTCAGGGTCAACGTCAGTGTCAGTCTGGTGTTTGCTAGTGTGTAGTGCAGTCGGCTCTGCAGAGCTCCACCTGTGTGAGGCAACACAGGCAAGCGGAGCCAAACAGCCATGGGACCTCAGATGCCTGGCACCAGCAGCATACACAGTGGTGCAGTCGCCCACGGCAACTGGTCTTGGAGGTGGACTGGCATGTTTATTGGCTGCAAACTGGAGGATATGGTTCCTGGCTGCGATCCGGAGGATATCGTGTACTGTGTAATGTGAGTTGGACATTAATGCTGTCAAGTAAACGTATTAAAGAGACTTTTGTTTGGAACTTTGCTGGGTCACTGCCTCATCACTGCATAGCGTGGATACCGCTGCACTACAAATTGTAGGTAGTTCACAGTGTTGTAAATTTTGACTGACTACTGGACTGGTGTCCAACTAATGTGTTTGAAATCACTCATTTTTCCTTGGCACAGATGGGCTATAACATCAGATGAACAGTTCCTGTGCCACCATCTATCAGGTGTCATCATTTCAGGCTGGTGGAGGTAGAGTAATGGCAGGGGATTTTTTCTTGGTTCACCCTGGATCCTTTGTTATATGTGGATGGATGTTTGGACATTAGGGCTTACAGAAGCATTTTGGCCAACCAAGATCATCACTTCATGGCAGCTGTTTCCCCTATGGTAGAAGGACAATGCACCTTGTCACAATGGCCACTAGTCAAGGATTGCTTCCAGGAATATTAGAGTTTTTGTTGCTTCCCCGGGCGTCATAGTCCTCATGTTTTAATTCTATAGCGCATCTTTATGATGAGATGTAAGAGACTGTTCACAACATATCAGTATCTCCATATTATTTGTGGATGGGCCAATAATCCCACAGAATTACTTCTTCATCTAGTGGAATCTATTACAATCTGAATTGCTGAAGATCTGAAAAGATAATGTGGGTGTCTCTAATAATGTGATTTTTTTATCTTTCTTTGACTCTTAAAATTTTTGTTTCAGGGTAAATATCTGCCCCATATTAATACTACAGAGACATATATGAGAGGTGATGAGCGGTGTAAAGAGGAGATTTCCACAGATAACCACACAGGTGAGTATAACCTAAAAAACAATCAGTGCCCGGAGCGCACATCGGGTTGGCTCCATCCCAGAGGGAGCACAAATCCATTATGGGTATTTATTTATACTCCATGATTGTGCATATAATAATATATGATTATTTTGTGACATGTTCGGACATTTCATCTCTTGCACATATCTGGTCAGTTTACATTATCTGTCTTGCAGCACATGATAATTATTATTATATTACATTATATGGTGATCTGCTGCAGACTTCTGCAATGTCTGGTATAACCCTGTATTTTGTAAACCTACTATCATCCACTCTGATCATTACATAGTATATTTTCCCCACGTTGATTATGTGTCTGTATTCCTAAATCTTAAACAGATTTTGGTTCCCTTCCCCATTTTTGTACAGTCATGTTCTTACGTTCTAACATCTTCCCTCTTGTATCTAGTGATTTTTTTTACATTACACTTGATCCATTTTGTTTACTTTCTATTTTACATATGTGAGAAAAGATATTGATGGTTTTTATTTCACTCTTTTACTTCTAGTAGTGATTTTTTTTCAGTTATAACTCTATAATCGTGCCCCTTTTTTGGAACCATGACATATCATGTACTTAATCTTTTTAGGTCCTTTTGTTTTTGCCACTTTTGAAGCAGAAGAGATACTTCTGTATTTACAGTCCTGTTTAACCCCTTTCTGACATTAGACGTACTATCCTGTCGAGGTGTGGTTGGCCTCTATGACCACTGCCAGGATAGTACTTCTGACGCGATCAGCCGCGTTCACGGGGGGAGCGTGGCCTATCGCGGCAGGGTGTCAGCTGACTATCGCGGCAGGGTGTCAGCTGACTATCGCAGCTGACATCCGGCACTATGTGCCAGGAGCGGTCACGGACCACTCCTGGCACATTAACCACCGTAACACTGCGATCAAACATGATCGCAGCGTTCCAGCGGCAAAGGGAAGCATCGCGCAGGGAGGGGGCTCGCTGCGTGCTTCCCTAAGACCCTTCGAGCAAGCGATATGATCGCGTTGCTCCGAGCGTCTCCTCCCTGCAGGCTCTGGATCCAAAATGGCCGCAGGGCTTCTTCCGGGTCCTGCAGGGAGGTGGCTTACAAGCGCCTGCTCTGAGCGGGTGCCGGGAAGCCTCCCTGCAGTGCCTGTCAGATCGCTGATCAGACACAGTGCACTGCAAAGTGTCAGATCAGCGATCTGACACCATACTATAATGTCCCCCCCTGGGACAATTTTATAAAGTAAAAATAAAAATATTTACATGGTGTAAAAAAAAATAAAATAAATCCTAAATAAAGAAAAAAAAATATTGTCCAATAAATACATTTCTTTATCTAAATAAAAAAAAAACAATAAAACTACACATATTAAGTATTGCCATGTCCGTAACGACCCGACCTATAAAACTGTCCCACTAGTTAACCCCTTCAGTGAACACCGTAAAAAAAATAACGAGGCAAAAAAACAACGCTTTATTATCATACCGCCGAACAAAAAGTGGAATAACACGCGATCAAAAAGACAGATATAAATAATCATGGTACCGCTGAAAACGTCATCTTGTCCTGCAAAAAACGAGCCGCCATACAGCATCATCAGTGAAAACATAAAAAAGTTATAGTCCTCAGAATAAAGCGATGCAAAAATAATTATTTTTTTATATAAAATAGTTTTTATCGTATAAAAGCACCAAAACATAAAAAAATGATATAAATGAGGTATCGCTGTAATTGTACTGACCCGAAGAATAAAACTGCTTTATCAATTTTACCAAATGTGGAACGGTATAAACGCCCCCCCCCCCAAAAAAAAAAGAAATTAATGAATAGCTGGTTTTTGGTCATTCTGCCTCACAAAAAACGGAATAAAAAGCGATAAAAAAAATGTCACGTGGCTGAAAATGGTACCAATAAAATTGTCTACTTGTCCCGCAAAAAACAAGACCTCACATGACTCTGTGGAAATTATAGCTCTCAAAATGAATCTTTTTGAATCTTTCTCAAGATGTGGAGACGCAAAAACTATTTTTTTGCAATAAAAAGCGTCTTTTAGTGTGTGACAGCTGCCAATCATAAAAATCCACTTAAAAACCCACTATAAAAGTAATTCAAACCCCCCTTCATCCCCCCTTTAGCTAGGGAAAAATAATAAAATGTATTTATTTCTATTTTCCCTTTAGGGTTAGGGCTACAGTTAGGGTTGGTTTTAAAGTTAGGGTTGGGGCTAAAGTTAGGGTTTGGATTACATTTACGGTTGGGAATAGGGTTGGGATTAGAGTTAGGGTTGTGTTGGAGTTAGGGGTGTAGTTAGGGTTGGGATTAGGGCTAGGGGTGTGTTGGGGTTAGGGCTGTGTTGGGTTAGGGGTGTGGTTGGGATTAGGGGCATGTTCGGGTTAGGGGTGTGGTTAGGGTCATGTTTAGGGTTGGGATTAAGGTTAGGGGTGTGTTTGGGTTAGGGTTTCAGTTAAAATTGGGGGGTTTCAATGTTTAGGCACATCAGGGGCTCTCCAAACGCGACATGGCGTCCGATCTCAATTCCAGCCAATTCTGCGTTGAAAAAGAAAAACAGTGCTCCTTTCCTTCTGAGCTCTCCCGTACGCCCAAACAGGGGTTTACCCCAATATGTGAGGTATCAGCGTACTCAGGACAAATTGGACAACAACTTTTGGGGTTCAATTTCTCCTGCTACCCTTGGGAAAATACAAAATTGGGGGCTAAAAATAATTTCTGTGGAAAAAAAGAAGATTTTTTATTTTCACGGCTCTGCGTTATAAACTGTAGTGAAACACTTGGGGGATCAAAGTGCTCACCACACATCTAGATAAGTTCCTTAGGGGGTCTACTTTCCAAAATGGTGTAACATTTTGGGGGTTTCAATGTTTAGGCACCTCAGGGGCTCTCCAAACGCGACATGGCGTCCCATCTCAATTCCACTCAATTTTGCATTGAAAAGTCAAATGGCGCTCCTTCTCTTCCGAGCTTTGCCATGCGCCCAAACAGTGGTTTACCAACGCATATGGGTTATCAGCGTAATCAGGACAAATTGCACAACAACTTTTGGGGTCCAGTTTCTTCTGTTACCCTTAGGAAAGTAAAATATTGGGGGTGAAAAGATCATTTTTGTGAAAAAATATGATTTTTTATTTTTACGGCTCTACATTATAAACTTCTGTGAATCACTTGGTGGGTCAAAGTGCTCACCACACATCTAGAAAAGTTCCTTAGGAGGCCTACTTTCCAAAATGGTGTCACTTGTGGGCGGTTTCAATGTTTAGGCACATCAGGGGCTCTCCAAACGCAGCATGGCGTCCCATCTCAATTCCAGTCAATTTTGCATTGAAAAGTCAAACGGCGCTCCTTCTCTTCCAAGCTCTGCCATGCGCCAAAACAGTGGTTTACACCCACATATTGGGTATCAGCGTACACAGGACAAATTACACAACAACTGTTGGGGTCCAATTTCTCCTGTTAACCTTGGTAAAAATTAAACAAATTGGAGCTGAAGTAATTTTTTTGTGAAAAGAAGTTAACTGTTAATTTTTTTTTAAACATTCCTGAAATTCCTGTGAAACACCTGAAGGGTTAATAAACTTCTTGAATGTGTTTTTGAGCACCTTGAGATGTGCAGTTTTTAGAATGGTGTCACACTTGGGTATTTTCTATCCTATAGACCCCTCAAAGGGACTTCAAATGTGATGTGGTCCCTAAAAAAAAAATGGTGTTGTAAAAATGAGAAATTGCTGGTCAACCTTTAACCCTTATAACTCCCTGACAAAAAAAATTTTGGTTCCAAAATTGTGCTGATGTAAAGTAGACATGTGAGAAATGTTACTAATTAAGTATTTTGCGTGACATATCTCTGTGATTTAAGGGCATAAAAATTGGAAAATTGCGAAATTGTCTCAATTTTCGCCAAATTTCCGTTTTTTTCACAAATAAACGCAGGTAATATCAAATAAATTTTACCACTATCATGAAGTACCATATTTCACAAGAAAGCAGTGTCAGAATCATCAGGAAGCATTCCAGAGTTATAACCTCATAAAGAGACAGTGGTCAGAATTGTAAAAATTGGCCCGGTCATTAACATGCAAACCACCCTTGGGGTAAATGGGTTAATACGGGGCACTTAGTGGAAGTCTCTTAATATGCATTTGAAGTTTGTCAGCATCGGGGATCTGAACTCAAGACCCCTGGTATGGAAGGTAGAAACATTACTAGGGAGCCACAGGCTGTACTGTTATGGAGAATTTTCTCAGCCTAAAAACCTCAAAAGCATTCTTCTCTCCATGCATAATATAACGTTATATACAGATATCATGCCAGAGCATTATAAGTGCTGAAAAGTAATCACCAGAGATTTCTATCTATAGAATTATTTTCAAAAATTGTACAAAATCATCACAGTAAACATGGACATATTTTGTGTCCCTGTAATTGTAACAACATGTACAATATAGTGACTTATGGTGATCTGTAAATAGTGTGAATAAAAATGACATCTTTGTTTTCATTCACATTTTTATATATATACATACACTGCTCAAAAATATAAAGGGAACACTAAAATCTCACATCCTAGATATCACTGAATTAAATATTCCAGTTGTAAATCTTTATTCATTACATAGTGGAATGTGTTGAGAACAATAAAACCTAAAAATGATCAATGTAAATCACAACTAATATCCCACGGAGGTCTGGAGTTGTAATGATGCTCAAAATCAAAGTGGAAAATGAAGTTACAGGCTGATCCAACCTCAGTGCAAATGCCTCAAGACAAGGAAATGCTCAGTAGTGTGTGGCCTCCACGTGCCTGTATGACCTCCCTACAAGGCCTGGGCATGCTCCTGATGAGGCAGCGGATAGTGTAGTGAGGGATCTCCTCCCAGACCTGGACTAAAGCATCCGCCAACACCTGGACAGTCTGTGGTGCAACGTGACATTGGTGGATGGTGCGAGACATAATGTCCCAGATGTGTTCAATCGAATTCAGGTCTGGGGAATAGGCGGGCAAGTCCATAGCTTCAATGCCTTCATCTTGCAGGAACTACTGACACACTCCAGCCACATGAGGTCTGGCATTGTCCTGCATTAGGAGGAACCCAGAGCCAACCGCACCAGCATATGTGTAACGAATGGAAACGGAGGCACAGAAGGTGAAGTTCACATTCATTTTTATTGAAGTTTAATGTGGAACCTCGGGAGCACGGTCCGGGGGGCCCCTAAGGGGGCGTGACTACGTGAGCCCCAGACACCCGTATATGTCCCATCGAACAGGGTCAGAATGGAATGCCTGGGGGACAAGGGTGCAACCTCCAGTTAGACCCCGGACTCGTGGCAGCTGTCCCAGCAGAACAGGCGACCAAGCAGGGTTAGCAGAAGACGTGGAGCTAACCAGGTGATACCGGGTGTACGGGTAAGAGCTGGTACCGGCGAGTCTGGCGTTGTACGGAGAAAAGGATGGCTGACTAACGGGACAAAACGGGATTGCGTTGATAGAACAGACGTCGTCCAGGATATCTGGGTAGCAGGAAGCTGATGATCTGACAGACAGTATATGTGGAGTACTGGCAGAGAACTTCAGAAGCAGGAGCACGTGCTGACAGGAACCGGAAGTAAGCAACAGTGGATACTTGTTGCTCCGGCACCCTCCCTATGGTGGAGGAGCTAGAAATAGTGATCACTAACACGCCATTGGTCAGAAGTACTTTTTGGAAAATGCGCGCTGACTCTTTAAGAGACCGGGAGTAAGCGCATGCGCAATCTAAGCACTCTGCCCGGGAACAAGCTGGCTGTGTGCCAGGAAGCAAATGAAGAAGGAGCAGAGGCTGTATCCGGACAGTGTGGAGCCGGCACAGAGTGGAAGTCCCAACGGGTGTCCCGCAAAGGTACACGTTTGGTTGTACCGGGTGTAACAATATGGTCTGAGGATCTCATCTCGGTACCTAATAGCAGTCAGGCTACCTCTGGCGAGCACATGGAGGGCTGTGCGGCTCTGCAAAAGAAATGCCACCCCACACCTGACCCACTGCCAAACCGATCATGCTGAAGGATGTTGCAGGCAGCAGATCGCTCTCCACGGCGTCTCCAGATGCTGTTATTTCTGTCACATGTGCTCAATGTGAACCTGCTTTCATCTGTGAAGAGCACAGGGCGCCAGTGGCAAATTTGCCAATCCTGATGTTCTGTGGCAAATGCCAAGAGTCCTGCACGGTGTTGGCCAGTGAGCACAACCCCCATTTGTGGACATTGGGCACTCAGACCATCCTCATGGATTCGGTTTCTAACCATTTGTGCAGACACTTGCACATTTGTGGCTTGCTGGAGGTCGTTTTGCAGGGCTCGGGCAGTGCTCCTCCTGTTCCTCCTTGCACAAAGGCTGAGGAAGCCATCCTGCTGCTGGGTTGTTGCCCTCCTAAGGCCCTCTCCACATCCACTGGTGTACTGGCCTGTCCCCTGGTAGTGCCTCCAGCCTCTGGACACTACACTGACAGACACAGCAAACCTTCTTGCCACAGCTCGCATTGATGTGCCATCCTGGATGAGCTGCACTACCTGAGCTACTTGTGTGGGTTGTAGAGTCTGTCTCATGCTACCACGAGTGTGAAAGCACAACCAACATTCAAAAGTGACCAAAACATCAGCCAGAAAGCATTGGTACTGAGATGTGGTCTGTGGTCCCCACCTGCAGAACAACTCCTTTATTAAGTGTGTCTTGATAATTGCCAATAATTTCCATCTGTTGTCTATTCCATTTGTACAACAGAATGTGAAATTGATTGTCAAACAGTGTTGCTTCCTATGTGGACAATTTGATTTCACAGAAGTTTGATTTACTTGAAGTTATATTCTGTTGTTTAAGTGTTCCCTTTATTTTTTTGAACAGTGTATATATATATATATTTTTTTTTTTTTTATCAGCAAAAAAAGCTTGTCATGCATCATGCAGAACTTTGATTTCTATTCTAAAAAAACCCACACATAATAATAATAATGGAATCTAGCCGGACAACAATTAACAGGCCCACTCAGCTTCTGTTTGCTTCAGTTGTGCAACAGATCTGTTTTGGACATAAATGCCATTTTCCTGAAGAGAACCCATGTCTGGGTTTGATCCGCTTGATTGAATTTGCCCATTCAAGGGAATGGGTCTGCATTTCCGGATAGCACTCACATGCCATCCAAAATATCCTGGTTCATTAACTGAATCAGAATGGTGTATGTTGACATTTCTTTCCTTGTGATCCACCAGACTCCAATATTTTTGCGGTGGAGAACTTCATAGTGTGAATATGTCCCATGGAGAGGGAAAGAATGACGGAGAAATCATATACCTGCCTGGCAGTAAGTGTGCTTGGTTGTGGTAAACAGCCATAGAAATTGAAGAAGGTTGGGGTAATATAACTTCAGCTGTGCTAGTTCATGAGAAATCAAAACATATCATGTGAGCAGAGCTGGAGAAACATCCTGAGAGAAAAAAGTTTGAATGTGGAAGAAGTGAAAAAACAGCTATGAAGGTTTCTGATGAGCAGGACAGCTCCATGCAAAAAAAAACAGATATGTGGAGCTTTATTACCACAGAGGCTTAGTCACCTATGTGGTTACCTATTTGTTGTGCACAAAGATGTCTGTAGCCTTTAAGCTAGGTGATCTTTGAAAGAACCAACAACTGTCAACCATGGATTACAGGGAATTCATTTTCAGATCCCCAGTGCTCCCATATTCATTATGGAATCCAATGCTTTCTGTTGACTTCCAATACATATAAAATAGTATTTATAAACTTCTTCTCCTATCTTGTATCTATCACTTAGTTTCTTTTTATAAAAAAAAATACAAAACCTACACTTGCATAAAAGCCGTGGCTTATTTTTACATGACCATACTGCTGTGCTCTGTGCTAGATGCAAGTATATACCTGTCAGGGAGTGTATGAGAGATGAAAACTATCTAAGGCCACGTTCACACGTTCAGTATTTGGTCAGTATTTTATATCGGTATTTGTAAACCAAAACCAGCAGTGGGTGATAAATACAGAAGTGGTGACGTGTTTCTATTATACTTTTCCTTTGATTGTTCCACTCTTAGTTTTGGCTTACAAATACTGAGGTAAAATACTGACCAAATACTGAACGTGTGAACGTTGCCTAATAGCACTGACTTGCAGTTAAATTTATAAGAATCCACTGAACATGAAACTGCAAATGATTGGTGACAGGTGAAGTGAAACCAGAACCTATAGAGAATGTGGCTTCAACAGAGAAGAGAAAATATTGAAAAAGCACAATCCAGTGGCCTAACATTATAATCTACTAGTCCTTGGGTAGTAGTCTATTGTGTAAAAATGAATTGTATTACAGTTTGTATGGAAATCATATAGATAATATAAATATTAATATAATTTGAATGCAGTGTTCTTGACAAATAATAATTTTATTTTTGGCAGATAACTATACCGGGAACTCAGAGGGACATCTGATATTTTCAGATTTTGTTGCAGGGGATCAAGGTATCACATCAGATACATATGAAGAAGATATAATTATCACCGATATACCTCAAGACCTACTAAGGAAAAATATATTATCTGATCCTTTTAGGCAGGTCTTTTCTTTGACTTCATTAAAGAAAAATATGAAAAACAAAAACCACAACAGTTCTGATGAACATGAAGTAGCTCGCACAGGGGAGACGCCATTTTCATGCTCAGAATGTGAGAAATGTTTTAGTGAGAAAACAGTTCTTGTTAAACACCAGAGAACTCACACAGGGCAAAAGCCATTTACATGTTCAGATTGTGGGAAATGTTTTATGGATAAAGCACATCTTGTTAGACATCAGAGAACTCACACAGGGGAGAAGCCATTTTCATGTTCGGAATGTGGGAAATGTTTTAGACATAAATACCATCTTGTTACACATCAGAGAAAACACACAGGGGAGAAGCCATTTTCATGTACGGAATGTGGGAAATGTTTTAGAGATAAATCACATCTTGTTACACATCAGAGAACTCACACAGGGCAAAAGCCATTTTCATGTTCAGAATGTGGGAAATGTTTTAGGCATAAACCACATCTTGTTACACATCAAAGGATTCACACAGGGGAGAAGCCATTTTCATGTCCAGAATGTGGGAAATGTTTTATGAGTAAAACATATCTTGTAATACATCAGAGAACTCACACAGGGGAGAAGCCATTTTCATGCTCAGAATGTGGGAAATGTTTTAGTGAGAAACAAACTCTTTTTAGACATCGAATAACTCACACAGGGGAGAAACCGTTTTTATGTTCCGAATGTAGGGGTTGTTTTAGTCGGAGATCAGATCTTGTTAGACATCAGAGAATGCACACTGGTGAAAAGCCATTTTCATGTTCGGAATGTGGGAAATGTTTTAGAGATAAATTCTATCTTGTTACCCATCAGAGAAGTCACACAGGCGAAAAGCCATTTTCATGTACGGAATGTGGGAAATGTTTTAGAGATAAATCACATCTTGTTACACATCAGAGAGGACACAAAGAAGAAAAGCCATTTTCATGTTCAGAATGTGGGAAATGTTTTATATATAAATCACATCTTGTTAAACATCAGAGAGCTCACACAGGAGAAAAACCATTTTCATGTTCAGAATGTGGGAAATGTTTTAGTGCAAAAAAAACTCTTGTTAAACATCAAATAACTCACACAGGGGAGAAACCGTTTTTATGTTCCGAATGTGGGGATTGTTTTCAACAGAAATCAGATCTTGTTAGACATCAGAGAAGTCACACTGGTGAAAAGCCATTTTCATGTTCGGAATGTGGGAAATGTTTTTTAGATAAATCAAATCTTGTTAGACATCAGAGAACTCACACTGGTGAAAAGCCATTTTCATGTTCGGAATGTGGGAAATGTTTTTTATATAAATCAAATCTTGTTAGACATCAGAGAACTCACATGGGGGAAAAGCCATTTTCATGTTCAGAATGTGGGGAATGTTTTACCAAGAAATTAGATCTTGTTAAACATGAAATAATTCACACAGGAGAGAAGCCGCTTTTGTTTTAAATCATTACATTGTTACCATGTACCAAAAAAATTACAAGTTATTATCAAGTAAAGTCACTTTTCTACAAGAGAAATGAAAATCAACTCGGATCACTAAATGATTAATAGAAAATGTATATAATTATCAATGACCATTTCTTCTATAAAGTAAGTACAATCCTAATTTCTATAAAATATTTACTGTTTTTATGTACTATTTAACCTTTAGTCGAGTGGAGTCCATTGGACCCCAATCAAGTTTGTTTTTGTCATATTTCCACAAGTATGTGTCACGGGGGTACTGGGTAGACTAAGGCTGGTTACCCGGGCCCCTGCGATATCCCTCAGACTAGGGAAAACCCTGTCTGTCCCTCTCCCAGAATTTACACTAATGGTGTGCTTGTCTGGGCCATCAGGCCTGACCCTGACTCCTGTTTTAGCCCTATGCTGAAACCTCCACCTGCCACCCAGTGATTAGACCACACACCAACCTCAACAGAAAGCACAGACAGGAAAAACTAAAAACGCACCACGCCGCAGACACACAGGAAAACACTATAACGTGCAGAGGGCAAAACAAATACAAATATAGGAAGGAGAAATATGACAAAGGATAATACACCACCAGATACGATATTTCTACTCCAAGACCACCACTCCAGACCGGAATCACTAGGCACGAGACACAAGCTATAATCGGCAATGCCCAAAGTCCAGCAGAACTATTTAAAGGCAGTGGGCGTGACCCAGCCTCCAACCCGAGTACCAGCCAAATTAACCCCGGACAACCTAGATAAAATCTAGTAGGCGCCACTGAGCATATAGTGGACGAATGCGGAATTACCGCTGTCTGTCGGACGCCCTAGTGTGAATAGCGTCCGACATGACAGTATGAAAGGCAGTTAACAGTCTGTTTTGGTAGCTTCCTAGTCCTTACTGAGACTTAATCAACTACACCTGCTACAGCAAAAAAATCCCAAGACATTTCTAGTATTTATTTTACTCGCTTATATAGCGCCATTTATTCCATAGCGTTTTACAGACATTATTGGCACAATCTAAAATTCCTATATCCTATATCTTTGGAGTGTGGGAGGAAACCCACGCAAACATGGGGAGGACATACAAACTTTCAGATGTCCTTGGTTGGATTTGAACCCATGACCATAGCGCGGTAAGGCTGCAGTGCTAACTACTGAGCCACGATACTGTCCACTATGAATAATGATAAAGTTATATGTGATGGTGATAACAAGAAGCTGGAAATAATAGACTTTTACCATAAAACCCAGGGTGGCACTGATACAAATGTTAAACTGTGCTAAACTTAAAACATTGCTCAAAACAATAAGAGATGGCCAATGGCCTTTTTTTTATCTCTTCAATGTATCAGATATAAATGCTTACATTATTTATAACATGATTAATAAGATTATAATTACCCCAAAAGAATTTCTGAAATTATTGTTCCGATGTAATTTGTAAGAACTCATAAAAGTATGAAAGCATTAATTTAGAAATGACCAAGTTTCCTGAAAAGATGACTCAATGATGACACCGAGCCTTCTTTTCTGGAAGTAGGTCAATGTCAATTGTATGTGAGATCTAGTGACCGAAAAAAACAAAACCAGATGTGATAATTGAAAGAATTATGTACAATGAGCCCATAAGAAGATTTGTTATTCCAAATAATTACTTGTTTTTTTCCCATAGTATATAAGTAGCCGTTTACATTTTGTTGATTACTAAAAATGTTATATTTTTCATTTAGCTAAGATGTTGTACCTTAAGTTCCTAAATAAAGTAAAAATTCTTCTTTAATTTATTGGGGGTTTTCTTCAATATGAAAGCTGAGGTCCCATGAACCCAATGCAAATAATAGTGTAAATATTTTGATGCGACTAACTGAAGGTTAGTAAAGTGCAAAACTTTAAAAAATATTCTCACCATTACCAGTTCCATATATTAGTTGAGCAGTCCTGAAATCTGCAGAGAAAACTTGTCAGCTTCAGCAAGTGAATATAAAAATGGAAAAAGTGCTGCTGTATTTTTATAGAAAATCCATTACATCCTTCTCCAGCACCACACTTCAAAGGCTGCTATTCTTCTTATGTCTTGTTTTTTTATTATCCATGTTTTGGATCAGTATGTTACCACAAAAAGAATGAAAACTAAGTAAAAGCCTTGTCTTTGTCACCAGTAAAATGTTACTTGTGCAATTTGATTTCCTCCTGTTAGATAATATGGGTCATAACTTCTAAGGAACATTTTGATAATATATTTGTCACGATTCTGTCTATCAGTGTCCCTGTTAAAGGAGTTTGTCCCATCAGTATTGTCTGCCTCTTTTCTGCCTCCACCATTTTATGTTAATGGAGGTTTGGAGTATGAGGTGCACAGGATCATGGATTCTCGGAGGGTCAGAGACTCCAATATCTCGTTGATTGCAGGGGATATGGATCCGAGAAGGGATCTTGGGTTCAGGTTTATTTGATCTGGTCAGAGCCTCCGTCATAGGTTTCCTGGGAAACTTGGGGGTCTGGTGGCCCCCCTAAAAGAGGAGGTACTGTCATGATTCTGCCTGTCAGTGTTTCTGGATGCAGTGAGAGTTCTGCCATCCAATCTAGGACAGAGAGTGTTGACTGTCAGTGTCATGAGTGACAATTTAACCATCCAATCAGGTCCACGGCGTGCCAAAGCTTCATCCATGTGCCCCCTGTTATGAATAATTATCTGGCTATTTAGTCAGCTCTGTTCCTTAAATTAATGCCAAATGTAGCTTTGCTCAACAGGTGTGTGTGGTCTGGGCTCCTAGTCTTGTATTCTGATCTTTGTTGCTCAACTTTCTATTTGCTTCTGACCTTGCATTTGACTTGCCCTTTTTTCATAATCCACTACCTTCTTGGAATTCTGATCCAGTACTCCGGACTGTGACATGACTATGCCTTTGTTTCACCCCTCTGTCTGTGATGTACCCCCCTGACTTTTGACCTTGAACCTGTAGACTACCCAGCCTAAGGGTTTGTCCGTGAGTAGCGACTAGCGTCACATTACAATGTATGGAATGTGTTCACATGCTCTGTGACCAAATGGCAAACCTGACACAGATGATGCAGGATCTGGCCAAATAATACCAGAGTATTGAATTGTTGCAATATCAGTTGCAGTGTCAGATTATTAGTTTGATGAAAACTTCCCATTGCTCTCCACTACTGGCAGTGGCTGTGATGTCAGTATCCTCTGATATGCAATTGGTTTCTCCCTAATCAGTAATGTCCTTTCCTGACAAATTTTCAGGGGCAAAAGACCTGTTTTGGGTGTTCAGGGAGAACCAGTTTTTACCCTGCAACCCTTCTCATCAGAGAATAAGTCCCAGTGGATGGGAATAATTATGTCCATACGGCGAGGGGGTCTTCAGATTTGGGCATTTTGTCTTCCCAAACCACAGAACGGTCATCTGTTGATGCTTTTTTTTTACGCCTTGGGGTTAATCTAATGAACTTGACATATTCCTGGTTGTGGAGGAAAAGATCATGAGCCTGACTATAGTACCAAATTCCAGCAATGGTCCTCTGAAGTTCTGAATGATGCAGCTCTCAGGTGTCAGCTTCGCTGTGGCCTTTCGGATACACTTAAGGAAGCTCTGGCTCTGCATATTCCACCCTGTTCCATGGGGTAGGCCATGACTTATGCCATTTGGTTGGATGGCAAGATTCGGGAGAGGTGCTATGAGCTACAGGAGGTTTTGGTCATTTCCCCCAAATCAGTCTACCTACCTGAGGTGGAACCAATGGAAGTTGGAGCTGCCCGTTGTTGGACCGATCTTATATTTTGCCTCTACTGTGGTCATGCTGGATATTTTTTCAAAGACTGCTCAATATGCCCACAGGGAAACAAGCTGTCGGGAAAACACGTAAGTTTGGATGACTGTTGAGGAGGTCATCCAGACTTCCAGGTTCCTTTTTACTCCTCAGATAAAGTACTGTTGAGCATGTAACTACTTTTCCAAAACCATATATTACCAGCAGTATCTATCTTTGATTGTGGGTCTGCTTCCAAATTTATTGACTAAGGACTGGCCCTGAGATTATGATTAGGGACAGTTAAAGGGAATCTGTCACCCCCAAAATCGAGGGTGAATTAAGCCCACCGGCATCAAGGGCTTATCTACAGCATTCTGTAATGCTGTAGATAAGCCCCCAATGTATCCTAAAAGATGAGAAAAAGAGGTTATATTATACTCACCCAGGGGCGTTCCCGCTGCTGGTCCGGGGCCTCCCATCTTCTTACAATGACGTCCTCTTCTGGTCTTCACGCTCCGGTGCAGGAGTACTTTGTCTGCCCTGTTGAGGGCAGCGCAAAATTCTGCAGTGCTGTTATGATCCGGTGGTAGGATCTCAAAACTGACCTGACACATATAACCAGAATGATAGGACAAGTTCTGGGGATGTGGAAGCTATACTGACCGCAATCCTGATCCTATCCAACACACTAAAGGCAGCCGTGGAGCGTTACCTAAAAACCTAGACGCCTCTTCACAGCCTGAGAAACTGACTAGAGAGAAAGCAAAGACTTCACTTGCCTCAGAGAAATAACCCCAAAGTTATAGACAGCCCCCCACAAATAATAACGGTGAGTTAAGGGGAAATTACAAACGTAGAAATGAAACAGGTTTAGCAAATGAGGCCCACTAACACTAGATAGACAGAAAATAGATAGGAATCTGTGCGGTCAGTACAAAAACTATCAAAAATAAACCACGCAGAGAATACAAGAACCCCCACACCGACTCACGATGTGAGGGGCGCACTCTGCACCCCAGAACTAACCAGCAAGCAAAAAATCACATAAAAGCGAGCTGGACTGAACTCATCATATACTGAGAAACGTTTTCAAGGAAATAATGAGCAAAATGAACAAGCAAACTTAGCTTCTCCAGCAGGAGACTGGTCACAAGGAATATTCAGGAGAGCTCAGAATCAGGACTGAATACACCAACAGCAGGCAACAAATGAAGGTCCAGGTGAGTTAAATAGGCCCAGCATAGAAGGAAATGAAGCAGCTGAGCCCAGCCATATAGCTAAAGGCCACCAGAGGGAGCCCAAGAACAAACTCACACAGTACCACTCATGACCACAGGAGGGAGCCCGAGAACGGAATTCACAACAGTACCCCCCCTTGAGGGGTCACCGAACCCTCACCAGAGCTCCCAGGCCGATCAGGACGAGCCGAATGAAAGGCACGAACCAAATCGGCCGCATGCACATCGGAGGCGACAACCCAGGAATTATCCTCCTGACCATAGCCCTTCCATTTAACCAAGTACTGAAGCTTCCGTCTCGAAACACGAGAATCCAAGATCTTCTCCACCACATACTCCAACTCCCCCTCGACCAAGACAGGAGCAGGAGGATCAACAGAAGGGACCACAGGCACCACATATCTCCGCAACAATGACCTATGGAACACATTATGAATGGCAAACGATGTTGGGAGGTCCAAACGAAATGACACAGGGTTGAGGATTTCCAAAATCTTATAAGGACCGATGAAACGAGGCTTGAACTTAGGAGAGGAAACCTTCATCGGGACATAACGAGAAGACAACCACACCAAATCCCCCACATGAAGTCGGGGACCCACACAGCGACGGCGGTTAGCAAAGCGCTGAGCCTTCTCTTGGGACAACGTCAAATTGTCCACCACATGGTTCCAAATTTGCTGCAACCTATCCACCACAGAATCCACCCCAGGACAGTCAGAGGGTTCAACCTGACCCGAGGAAAAACGAGGATAAAAACCAGAATTGCAAAAGAAAGGCGAAACCAAAGTAGCAGAACTAGCCCGATTATTGAGGGCGAACTCAGCCAATGGCAAAAAAGTCACCCAATCATCCTGATCAGCAGAAACAAAACATCTCAAATAAGTTTCCAAGGTCTGATTAGTTCGTTCAGTTTGGCCATTCGTCTGAGGATGGAAGGCCGACGAAAAAGACAATTCAATGCCCATCTTAGCACAAAAGGACCGCCAAAATCTGGACACAAACTGGGATCCTCTGTCAGACACAATGTTCTCCGGAATACCATGTAAACTAACCACATTCTGAAAAAACAGTGGCACCAAATCGGAGGAGGAAGGCAGCTTAGGCAAAGGTACCAAATGGACCATTTTAGAAAAACGATCACAAACCACCCAGATGACAGACATCCTCTGAGAGACAGGAAGATCCGAAATAAAATCCATGGAAATATGCGTCCAAGGCCTCTTCGGGACAGGCAAAGGCAAAAGCAATCCACTGGCACGAGAACAGCAAGGCTTGGCCCGAGCACAAATCCCACAGGACTGCACAAAGGAACGCACATCCCGCGACAAGGAAGGCCACCAAAAGGACCTCGCCACCAAATCCCTGGTGCCAAAAATCCCAGGATGACCTGCCAACACCGAAGAATGAACCTCGGAAATAACTCTACTGGTCCATCTGTCCGGGACAAACAGTCTCTCCGGTGGACAACGGTCAGGTCTATTGGCCTGAAACTCCTGCAACACCCGTCGCAGATCAAGAGAGATGGCAGACAAAATTACCCCCTCTTTGAGGACACCAGTCGGTTCAGAAACTTCCAGGGAGTCAGGTACAAAACTCCTAGAAAGGGCATCAGCCTTCACGTTTTTCGAACCCGGAAGATATGAAACCACGAAATTGAAACGAGAGAAAAACAGCGACCATGGAGCCTGTCTCGGATTCAACCGTTTGGCAGACTCGACATAAGTCAAATTCTTGTGATCCGTCAAGACCACCACACGATGCTTGGCTCCCTCAAGCCAATGTCGCCACTCCTCAAAAGCCCACTTCATTGCCAACAACTCACGATTACCAACATCATAATTCCGCTCGGCAGGCGAAAACTTTCTTGAAAAGAAAGCACATGGTCTCATCACAGAGCCATCAGAGCTTCTCTGCGACAAGACAGCCCCTGCTCCAATCTCAGAAGCATCAACCTCGACCTGAAAGGGAAGAGAGACATCAGGCTGGCGCAAGACAGGAGCCGAAGAAAATCGACGTTTCAGCTCCTGAAAGGCCTCCATGGCCGCAGGAGACCAATTCGTCACATCAGAACCCTTCTTGGTCAAATCCGTCAAAGGCTTAACCACACTAGAAAAATTAGTGATGAAGCGACGGTAAAAATTAGCAAAACCCAAGAACTTCTGAAGACTCTTCACAGATGTAGGTTGAGTCCAGTCATAAATAGCCTGGACCTTGACTGGATCCATCTCAATAGTAGAAGGAGAAAAAATAAAGCCCAAAAAGGAAACCTTCTGGACTCCGAAGAGACATTTAGAGCCCTTCACAAACAAGGCATTGGCACGCAGGACCTGAAATACCATCCTGACCTGCTTCACATGAGACTCCCAATCATCAGAAAAGACCAAAATATCATCCAGGTACACAATCATAAATCTATCCAGATACTCTCGGAAGATGTCATGCATGAAGGACTGAAACACAGAGGGGGCATTAGAAAGCCCAAAAGGCATCACCAAATACTCAAAATGGCCTTCGGGCGTATTAAATGCTGTTTTCCATTCATCGCCCTGCTTTATGCGCACAAGATTATACGCTCCTCGAAGATCTATCTTGGTGAACCAACTGGCCCCCCTAATCCGGGCAAACAGATCGGACAACAGTGGCAAGGGGTACTGAAATTTGACCGTGATGTTATTTAGAAGGCGATAATCTATACAGGGTCTCAGAGAACCATCCTTCTTGGCCACAAAAACGAACCCCGAACCTAAAGGGGACGAGGACGGGCGAATATGCCCCTTCTTCAAGGACTCCTTTATATAACTCCGCATAGCGGCATGTTCTGGTACAGATAAATTAAAAAGTCGTCCCTTAGGGAACTTACTACCAGGAATCAGATTTATAGCACAATCACAATCCCTATGAGGAGGTAGAGCACTAGATTTGGGCTCATCAAATACATCCTGGTAGTCCGACAAAAATTCAGGGACTTCAGAAAGAGTAGAAGAAGCAATTGACACCAAAGGAGCATCGCCATGAATTCCCTGGCAACCCCAACTTGACACAGACATTGCTTTCCAATCCAGGACTGGATTATGAGCCTGCAGCCATGGCAGACCCAACACGACAACATCATGCAAATTATGTAGCACAAGAAAGCGAATCACCTCCTGATGTGCAGGAGCCATGCACATGGTCACTTGGGTCCAGTACTGAGGTTTATTCTTGGCCAATGGCGTAGCCTCAATTCCCTTTAGTGGGATAGGGAACTGTAAAGGCTCCAAGATAAAACCACAGCGCCTGGCAAATGACAAATCCATCAAATTCAGGGCGGCACCTGAATCCACAAAAGCCATAACTGAGTAGGATGACAGAGAGCAAATCAAAGTAACAGACAAAATGAATTTAGGTTGTACAGTACCAATGGTGACAGACTTGGCGAACCTTTTTGTGCACTTAGAACACTCTGAGATAACATGAGTAGAATCACCACAGTAAAAGCACAACCCATTCTGACGTCTGTGGTTTTGCCGTTCAACTCTGGTCAGAATCCTGTCGCATTGCATAGGCTCAGGTTTCTGCTCAGAAAATACCGCCAGATGGTGCACAGGTTTGCGCTCCCGCAGACGCCGATCTATCTGAATGGCCAAAGACATAGACTCATTCAGACCCACAGGCGTGGGGAACCCCACCATAACATCTTTAAGGGCTTCAGAAAGACCCTTTCTGAAAATCGCCGCCAGGGCGCACTCATTCCATTGAGTGAGCACAGACCACTTCCTAAACTTCTGACAGTAAACCTCTGCTTCATCTTGACCCTGAGAGAGAGCCAGCAAAACCTTCTCTGCTTGGTCTACTAGATTAGGTTCCTCATAAAGCAATCCAAGCGCCAGAAAAAACGCATCCACGTTTAGCAATGCAGGATCTCCTGGCGCCAGAGAGAATGCCCAATCTTGAGGGTCACCACGTAACAAAGAAATAACAATTTTAACTTGCTGAACAGAATCACCAGAGGAGCGAGGTCTCAGAGAAAAGAATAACTTACAATTATTCTTAAAGTTCAAAAACCTAGATCTATCTCCGGAGAACAGCTCAGGAATTGGTATTTTAGGCTCTGACATAGGACTGCGGACTACATAATCCTGAATGCCCTGTACCCTTGCAGTGAGATGATCCACACTAGAAGACAGACTCTGAATGTCCATATCTGCAGCTGAGTTCAGAACCACCCAGAGATTAAGGGGAGGAGAGAGACTAAACACAGAGCAGAGGAAAAAAAAAAATGGCTTCGGGATTTCTCTTCTCCCTCTTCTGCTGCATTAACACTTTGCGGCCTGCTGTACTGTTATGAAGGAACAGATGAATGACCTCGGGGAGACCAAAACATCCAACACTGCGGAGACACCATCACATGTTTCTCAACGCAGTGATCCAGAACACTGCCCCCATCCCTTATGGGAAATATGCAAACGCATGTAAAGTAAGCTGCGGAGACACCATCACGTGTTTCTCAACGCAAGCAATGAATAGCCAGGCCTTTCTCCGGGAAGGAACAACCACGGGAAGGGCAGCATCCAATAAAGGAGAATATCCAATAAAGGAAGACCACCTATGCCAAGCATGGTATCCATCCACAAACAGCTGTTTCGGGGTTTTTGCCCCTCATCAGTGTGGAGTAGGAAACTGGCTATTAGGAGCAGTGCCTGGTGAAAGGCTATGAAGGAACAGATGAATGACCTCGGGGAGACCAAAACATCCAACACTGCGGAGACACCATCACATGTTTCTCAACGCAGTGATCCAGAACACTGCCCCCATCCCTTATGGGAAATATGCAAACGCATGTAAAGTAAGCTGCGGAGACACCATCACGTGTTTCTCAACGCAAGCAATGAATAGCCAGGCCTTTCTCCGGGAAGGAACAACCACGGGAAGGGCAGCATCCAATAAAGGAGAATATCCAATAAAGGAAGACCACCTATGCCAAGCATGGTATCCATCCACAAACAGCTGTTTCGGGGTTTTTGCCCCTCATCAGTGTGGAGTAGGAAACTGGCTATTAGGAGCAGTGCCTGGTGAAAGGCTATGAAGGAACAGATGAATGACCTCGGGGAGACCAAAACATCCAACACTGCGGAGACACCATCACATGTTTCTCAACGCAGTGATCCAGAACACTGCCCCCATCCCTTATGGGAAATATGCAAACGCATGTAAAGTAAGCTGCGGAGACACCATCACGTGTTTCTCAACGCAAGCAATGAATAGCCAGGCCTTTCTCCGGGAAGGAACAACCACGGGAAGGGCAGCATCCAATAAAGGATGCGTTTGCATATTTCCCATAAGGGATGGGGGCAGTGTTCTGGATCACTGCGTTGAGAAACATGTGATGGTGTCTCCGCAGTGTTGGATGTTTTGGTCTCCCCGAGGTCATTCATCTGTTCCTTCATAGCCTTTCACCAGGCACTGCTCCTAATAGCCAGTTTCCTACTCCACACTGATGAGGGGCAAAAACCCCGAAACAGCTGTTTGTGGATGGATACCATGCTTGGCATAGGTGGTCTTCCTTTATTGGATATTCTCCTTTATTGGATGCTGCCCTTCCCGTGGTTGTTCCTTCCCGGAGAAAGGCCTGGCTATTCATTGCTTGCGTTGAGAAACACGTGATGGTGTCTCCGCAGCTTACTTTACATGCGTTTGCATATTTCCCATAAGGGATGGGGGCAGTGTTCTGGATCACTGCGTTGAGAAACATGTGATGGTGTCTCCGCAGTGTTGGATGTTTTGGTCTCCCCGAGGTCATTCATCTGTTCCTTCATAGCCTTTCACCAGGCACTGCTCCTAATAGCCAGTTTCCTACTCCACACTGATGAGGGGCAAAAACCCCGAAACAGCTGTTTGTGGATGGATACCATGCTTGGCATAGGTGGTCTTCCTTTATTGGATATTCTCCTTTATTGGATGCTGCCCTTCCCGTGGTTGTTCCTTCCCGGAGAAAGGCCTGGCTATTCATTGCTTGCGTTGAGAAACACGTGATGGTGTCTCCGCAGCTTACTTTACATGCGTTTGCATATTTCCCATAAGGGATGGGGGCAGTGTTCTGGATCACTGCGTTGAGAAACATGTGATGGTGTCTCCGCAGTGTTGGATGTTTTGGTCTCCCCGAGGTCATTCATCTGTTCCTTCATAGCCTTTCACCAGGCACTGCTCCTAATAGCCAGTTTCCTACTCCACACTGATGAGGGGCAAAAACCCCGAAACAGCTGTTTGTGGATGGATACCATGCTTGGCATAGGTGGTCTTCCTTTATTGGATATTCTCCTTTATTGGATGCTGCCCTTCCCGTGGTTGTTCCTTCCCGGAGAAAGGCCTGGCTATTCATTGCTTGCGTTGAGAAACACGTGATGGTGTCTCCGCAGCTTACTTTACATGCGTTTGCATATTTCCCATAAGGGATGGGGGCAGTGTTCTGGATCACTGCGTTGAGAAACATGTGATGGTGTCTCCGCAGTGTTGGATGTTTTGGTCTCCCCGAGGTCATTCATCTGTTCCTTCATAGCCTTTCACCAGGCACTGCTCCTAATAGCCAGTTTCCTACTCCACACTGATGAGGGGCAAAAACCCCGAAACAGCTGTTTGTGGATGGATACCATGCTTGGCATAGGTGGTCTTCCTTTATTGGATATTCTCCTTTATTGGATGCTGCCCTTCCCGTGGTTGTTCCTTCCCGGAGAAAGGCCTGGCTATTCATTGCTTGCGTTGAGAAACACGTGATGGTGTCTCCGCAGCTTACTTTACATGCGTTTGCATATTTCCCATAAGGGATGGGGGCAGTGTTCTGGATCACTGCGTTGAGAAACATGTGATGGTGTCTCCGCAGTGTTGGATGTTTTGGTCTCCCCGAGGTCATTCATCTGTTCCTTCATAGCCTTTCACCAGGCACTGCTCCTAATAGCCAGTTTCCTACTCCACACTGATGAGGGGCAAAAACCCCGAAACAGCTGTTTGTGGATGGATACCATGCTTGGCATAGGTGGTCTTCCTTTATTGGATATTCTCCTTTATTGGATGCTGCCCTTCCCGTGGTTGTTCCTTCCCGGAGAAAGGCCTGGCTATTCATTGCTTGCGTTGAGAAACACGTGATGGTGTCTCCGCAGCTTACTTTACATGCGTTTGCATATTTCCCATAAGGGATGGGGGCAGTGTTCTGGATCACTGCGTTGAGAAACATGTGATGGTGTCTCCGCAGTGTTGGATGTTTTGGTCTCCCCGAGGTCATTCATCTGTTCCTTCATAGCCTTTCACCAGGCACTGCTCCTAATAGCCAGTTTCCTACTCCACACTGATGAGGGGCAAAAACCCCGAAACAGCTGTTTGTGGATGGATACCATGCTTGGCATAGGTGGTCTTCCTTTATTGGATATTCTCCTTTATTGGATGCTGCCCTTCCCGTGGTTGTTCCTTCCCGGAGAAAGGCCTGGCTATTCATTGCTTGCGTTGAGAAACACGTGATGGTGTCTCCGCAGCTTACTTTACATGCGTTTGCATATTTCTCATAAGGGATGGGGGCAGTGTTCTGGATCACTGCGTTGAGAAACATGTGATGGTGTCTCCGCAGTGTTGGATGTTTTGGTCTCCCCGAGGTCATTCATCTGTTCCTTCATAGCCTTTCACCAGGCACTGCTCCTAATAGCCAGTTTCCTACTCCACACTGATGAGGGGCAAAAACCCCGAAACAGCTGTTTGTGGATGGATACCATGCTTGGCATAGGTGGTCTTCCTTTATTGGATATTCTCCTTTATTGGATGCTGCCCTTCCCGTGGTTGTTCCTTCCCGGAGAAAGGCCTGGCTATTCATTGCTTGCGTTGAGAAACACGTGATGGTGTCTCCGCAGCTTACTTTACATGCTGTACTGTTATGATCCGGTGGTAGGATCTCAAAACTGACCTGACACATATAACCAGAATGATAGGACAAGTTCTGGGTATGTGGAAGCTATACTGACCGCAATCCTGATCCTATCCAACACACTAAAGGCAGCCGTGGAGCGTTACCTAAAAACCTAGACGCCTCTTCACAGCCTGAGAAACTGACTGCCCCTAGAGAGAAAGCAAAGACCTCACTTGCCTCAGAGAAATAACCCCAAAGTTATAGACAGCCCCCCACAAATAATAACGGTGAGTTAAGGGGAAATTACAAACGTAGAAATTAAACAGGTTTAGCAAATGAGGCCCGCTAACACTAGATAGACAGAAAATAGATAGGAATCTGTGCGGTCAGTACAAAAACTATCAAAAATAAACCACGCAGAGAATACAAGAACCCCCACACCGACTCACGATGTGAGGGGCGCATTCTGCACCCCAGAACTAACCAGCAAGCAAAAAATCACATAAAAGCGAGCTGGACTGAACTCATCATATACTGAGAAACGTTTTCAAGGAAATAATGAGCAAAATGAACAAGCAAACTTAGCTTCTCCAGCAGGAGACTGGTCACAAGGAATATTCAGGAGAGCTCAGAATCAGGACTGAATACACCAACAGCAGGCAACAAATGAAGGTCCAGGTGAGTTAAATAGGCCCAGCATAGAAGGAAATGAAGCAGCTGAGCCCAGCCATATAGCTAAAGGCCACCAGAGGGAGCCCAAGAACAAACTCACACAGTACCACTCATGACCACAGGAGGGAGCCCGAGAACGGAATTCACAACAGTACCCCCCCTTGAGGAGGGGTCACCGAACCCTCACCAGAGCTCCCAGGCCGATCAGGACGAGACGAATGAAAGGCACGAACCAAATCGGCCGCATGCACATCGGAGGCGACAACCCAGGAATTATCCTCCTGACCATAGCCCTTCCATTTAACCAAGTACTGAAGCTTCCGTCTCGAAACACGAGAATCCAAGATCTTCTCCACCACATACTCCAACTCCCCCTCGACCAAGACAGGAGCAGGAGGATCAACAGAAGGGACCACAGGCACCACATATCTCCGCAACAATGACCTATGGAACACATTATGAATGGCAAACGATGTTGGGAGGTCCAAACGAAATGACACAGGGTTGAGGATTTCCAAAATCTTATAAGGACCGATGAAACGAGGCTTGAACTTAGGAGAGGAAACCTTCATCGGGACATAACGAGAAGACAACCACACCAAATCCCCCACACGAAGTCGGGGACCCACACAGCGACGGCGGTTAGCAAAGCGCTGAGCCTTCTCTTGGGACAACGTCAAATTGTCCACCACATGGTTCCAAATTTGCTGCAACCTATCCACCACAGAATCCACCCCAGGACAGTCAGAGGGTTCAACCTGACCCAAGGAAAAACGAGGATGAAAACCAGAATTGCAAAAGAAAGGCGAAACCAAAGTAGCAGAACTAGCCCGATTATTGAGGGCGAACTCAGCCAATGGCAAAAAAGTCACCCAATCATCCTGATCAGCAGAAACAAAACATCTCAAATAAGTTTCCAAGGTCTGATTAGTTCGTTCAGTTTGGCCATTCGTCTGAGGATGGAAGGCCGACGTAAAAGACAATTCAATGCCCATCTTAGCACAAAAGGACCGCCAAAATCTGGACACAAACTGGGATCCTCTGTCAGACACAATGTTCTCCGGAATACCATGTAAACGAACCACATTCTGAAAAAACAGTGGCACCAAATCGGAGGAGGAAGGCAGCTTAGGCAAAGGTACCAAATGGACCATTTTAGAAAAACGATCACAAACCACCCAGATGACAGACATCCTCTGAGAGACAGGAAGATCCGAAATAAAATCCATGGAAATATGCGTCCAAGGCCTCTTCGGGACAGGCAAAGGCAAAAGCAATCCACTGGCACGAGAACAGCAAGGCTTGGCCCGAGCACAAATCCCACAGGACTGCACAAAGGAACGCACATCCCGCGACAAGGAAGGCCACCAAAAGGACCTCGCCACCAAATCCCTGGTACCAAAAATCCCAGGATGACCTGCCAACACCGAAGAATGAACCTCGGAAATAACTCTACTGGTCCATCTGTCCGGGACAAACAGTCTCTCCGGTGGACAACGGTCAGGTCTATTGGCCTGAAACTCCTGCAACACCCGTCGCAGATCAGGAGAGATGGCAGACAAAATCACCCCCTCTTTGAGGACACCAGTCGGTTCAGAAACTTCCGGGGAGTCAGGTACAAAACTCCTAGAAAGGGCATCAGCCTTCACGTTTTTCGAACCCGGAAGATATGAAACCACGAAATTGAAACGAGAGAAAAACAGCGACCATCGAGCCTGTCTCGGATTCAACCGTTTGGCAGACTCGACATAAGTCAAATTCTTGTGATCCGTCAAGACCACCACACGATGCTTGGCTCCCTCAAGCCAATGTCGCCACTCCTCAAAAGCCCACTTCATTACCAACAACTCACGATTACCAACATCATAATTCCGCTCGGCAGGCGAAAACTTTCTTGAAAAGAAAGCACATGGTCTCATCACAGAGCCATCAGAGCTTCTCTGCGACAAGACAGCCCCTGCTCCAATCTCAGAAGCATCAACCTCGACCTGAAAGGGAAGAGAGACATCGGGCTGGCGCAAGACAGGAGCCGAAGAAAATCGACGTTTCAGCTCCTGAAAGGCCTCCACGGCCGCAGGAGACCAATTCGTCACATCAGAACCCTTCTTGGTCAAATCCGTCAAAGGCTTAACCACACTAGAAAAATTAGTGATGAAGCGACGGTAAAAATTAGCAAAACCCAAGAACTTCTGAAGACTCTTCACAGATGTAGGTTGAGTCCAGTCATAAATAGCCTGGACCTTGACTGGATCCATCTCAATAGTAGAAGGAGAAAAAATAAAGCCCAAAAAGGAAACCTTGTGGACTCCGAAGAGACATTTAGAGCCCTTCACAAACAAGGCATTGGCACGCAGGACCTGAAATACCATCCTGACCTGCTTCACATGAGACTCCCAATCATCAGAAAAGACCAAAATATCATCCAGGTACACAATCATAAATCTATCCAGATACTCTCGGAAGATGTCATGCATGAAGGACTGAAACACAGAGGGGGCATTAGAAAGCCCAAAAGGCATCACCAAGTACTCAAAATGGCCTTCGGGCGTATTAAATGCTGTTTTCCATTCATCGCCCTGCTTTATGCACACAAGATTATACGCTCCTCGAAGATCTATCTTGGTGAACCAACTGGCCCCCCTAATCCGGGCAAACAGATCGGACAACAGTGGCAAGGGGTACTGAAATTTGACCGTGATGTTATTTAGAAGGCGATAATCTATACAGGGTCTCAGAGAACCATCCTTCTTGGCCACAAAAACGGACCCCGAACCTAAAGGGGACGAGGACGGGCGAATATGCCCCTTCTTCAAGGACTCCTTTATATAACTCCACATAGCGGCATGTTCTGGTACAGATAAATTAAAAAGTCGTCCCTTAGGGAACTTACTACCAGGAATCAGATTTATAGCACAATCACAATCCCTATGAGGAGGTAGAGCACTAGATTTGGGCTCATCAAATACATCCTGGTAGTCCGACAAAAATTCAGGGACTTCAGAAGGAGTAGAAGAAGCAATTGACACCAAAGGAGCATCGCCATGAATTCCCTGGCAACCCCAACTTGACACAGACATTGCTTTCCAATCCAGGACTGGATTATGAGCCTGCAGCCATGGCAGACCCAACACGACAACATCATGCAAATTATGTAGCACAAGACAGCGAATCACCTCCTGATGTGCAGGAGCCATGCACATGGTCACTTGGGTCCAGTACTGAGGTTTATTCTTGGCCAATGGCGTAGCATCAATTCCCTTTAGTGGGATAGGGAACTGTAAAGGCTCCAAGATAAAACCACAGCGCCTGGCAAATGACAAATCCATCAATTTCAGGGCGGCACCTGAATCCACAAAAGCCATAACTGAGTAGGATGACAGAGAGCAAATCAAAGTAACAGACAAAATGAATTTAGGTTGTACAGTACCAATGGTGACAGACTTGGTGAACCTTTTTGTGCGCTTAGAACACTCTGAGATAACATGAGTAGAATCACCACAGTAAAAGCACAACCCATTCTGACGTCTGTGGTTTTGCCGTTCAACTCTGGTCAGAATCCTGTCGCATTGCATAGGCTCAGGTTTCTGCTCAGAAAATACCGCCAGATGGTGCACAGGTTTGCGCTCCCGCAGACGCCGATCTAGCTGAATGGCCAAAGACATAGACTCATTCAGACCCACAGGCGTGGGGAACCCCACCATAACATCTTTAAGGGCTTCAGAAAGACCCTTTCTGAAAATCGCCGCCAGGGCGCACTCATTCCATTGAGTGAGCACAGACCACTTCCTAAACTTCTGACAGTAAACCTCTGCTTCATCTTGACCCTGAGAGAGAGCCAGCAAAACCTTCTCTGCTTGGTCTACTAGATTAGGTTCCTCATAAAGCAATCCAAGCGCCAGAAAAAACGCATCCACGTTTAGCAATGCAGGATCTCCTGGCGCCAGAGAGAATGCCCAATCTTGAGGGTCACCACGTAACAAAGAAATAACAATTTTAACTTGCTGAACAGAATCACCAGAGGAGCGAGGTCTCAGAGAAAAGAATAACTTACAATTATTCTTAAAGTTCAAAAACCTAGATCTATCTCCGGAGAACAGCTCAGGAATTGGTATTTTAGGCTCTGACATAGGACTGCGGACTACATAATCCTGAATGCCCTGTACCCTTGCAGTGAGATGATCCACACTAGAAGACAGACTCTGAATGTCCATATCTGCAGCTGAGTTCAGAACCACCCAGAGATTAAGGGGAGGAGAGAGACTAAACACAGAGCAGAGGAAAAAAAAAAATGGCTTCGGGATTTCTCTTCTCCCTCTTCTGCTGCATTAACACTTTGCGGCCTGCTGTACTGTTATGATCCGGTGGTAGGATCTCAAAACTGACCTGACACATATAACCAGAATGATAGGACAAGTTCTGGGTATGTGGAAGCTATACTGACCGCAATCCTGATCCTATCCAACACACTAAAGGCAGCCGTGGAGCGTTACCTAAAAACCTAGACGCCTCTTCACAGCCTGAGAAACTGACTGCCCCTAGAGAGAAAGCAAAGACCTCACTTGCCTCAGAGAAATAACCCCAAAGTTATAGACAGCCCCCCACAAATAATAACGGTGAGTAAAGGGGAAATTACAAACGTAGAAATGAAACAGGTTTAGCAAATGAGGCCCGCTAACACTAGATAGACAGAAAATAGATAGGAATCTGTGCGGTCAGTACAAAAACTATCAAAAATAAACCACGCAGAGAATACAAGAACCCCCACACCGACTCACGATGTGAGGGGCGCATTCTGCACCCCAGAACTAACCAGCAAGCAAAAAATCACATAAAAGCGAGCTGGACTGAACTCATCATATACTGAGAAACGTTTTCAAGGAAATAATGAGCAAAATGAACAAGCAAACTTAGCTTCTCCAGCAGGAGACTGGTCACAAGGAATATTCAGGAGAGCTCAGAATCAGGACTGAATACACCGACAGCAGGCAACAAATGAAGGTCCAGGTGAGTTAAATAGGCCCAGCATAGAAGGAAATGAAGCAGCTGAGCCCAGCCATATAGCTAAAGGCCACCAGAGGGAGCCCAAGAACAAACTCACACAGTACCACTCATGACCACAGGAGGGAGCCCGAGAACGGAATTCACAACACAGTGCGCAGGTGCCGGGAAAGGTCAGAGAGGCCCAGCGCCTGCACACTGCAGTACTTCCCTCAACAGGGAAGACAAGGTACGCTTGCGCCGGAGCCTGAAGAAAAGAAGAGGACGTCATCTGATGAAGACAGGAGGCGCCAGACCCGGACTCGCAGCGGGAACACCCCTGGGTGAGTATAATATAACCTCTTTTTCTCATCTTTTAGGATACATCGGGGGCTTATCTACAGCATTACAGAATGCTGTAGATAAGCCCCTGATGCCGGTGGGCTTACCTCACCCATTCAAATTGTTGCCATTGACAGGACACCATTACTGCGAAACCTTGTCCAGCTGGTAGTGGTGGATTTCACACTTAAAGATGGAACACTTCACCTTGAGTCCATCTCCTGCTATGTTTTGGATAATTTGCCTGCTGGGTTGGTATTGGGGATTGCATGGCTGAGTATTCACAATCTTGTAATTGATTCAACAGCTCACTTCTGTGGCGGAGCCTAAAAATGAAGCTTATATTGAATTAGCAAAATGGTTAACAAGGATGTCAAACTCAAATACACAAAGGGCCAAAATTAAAATCTTGGACAACCTTGATATATTTAAAAAAAACTAGCACAATTGTTGAAGATTTTCTTTATCAAATATAACAATGAACTTTTTAATATGGAAACAAATTTAAAGGGTCTGTTCCACGAACAAAGTACATTTTAATTAATACATCTTAACATAATATTCCAATATTTTATTTTATGTAAGAGCAGTAAAAAGCACATGGCCCTATGGCCTAACTTAGCCCTTTAACTACCAATGACGGATTTATCTGTCATTGGACGCCTACCCCGGTTTGGTGTGGGCTTCGGCTGTGAGCCTGCACCTTTTCCAGCGTATGTCAGCAGTTTTGAACAGCTGACAAGTGAAGCTAAGGGCTGTCCCACACGTCCAGATAATTCCGGTACCGGAAAAAATCGGTACCGGAGTTATCCGTGTCCGTGTGCCCGTGAGCTCACGTAGGCCATACGTGCGGCACACGTGTGCCGCCCGTGTGCCGAGTGGGTACCAGACGGAGCGTGTGGTACCCACGCATGTGGTACACTGCATCGTGCTGAAGCCGCGATTCATATCTTCTGTGCAGCAGCGTTTGCTGCATAGAAGATATGAATAATAGTGTTTAAAAGAAAGATCTATGTGTCCGCCGCCCCCCCACCCCCTGTGCGCCCCCCCGCTGTTCTGAAAATACTCACCCGCTTCCCTCGTTGGCTGTCGATGCTTCCTGGTCTGACCGCGCCTTCTACTGTATGCGGTCACGTGGGGCCGCTCATTTACAGTCATGAATAGGCGGCTCCACCCCTATGGGAGGTGGAGCCACCTATTTATGACTCTAATCGGCGGCCCCACGTGACTGCATACAGTAGAAGGGGCGGCCAGCTCAGAACACTGCGAGGGAGGCGGGTGAGTATTTTCAGAACAGCGGGGGGGCGCACAGGGGGTGGGAGGGCGGCGGACACATAGATCTTTCTTTTAAACACTATTATTCATATCTTCTATGCAGCAAACGCTGCTGCAGAGAAGATATGAATGGCGGCTTCAGCACCATGTGGGGGGGACAGCGCTTACTGTAGCGCTGTCTCCTGCACGCCACACGGACTGCACACGGAGAAGGCCCGTGTGTGGTCCGTGTTTTACACGGACCCATTGACATTAATGGGTCCGTGTAATATGTGCGCTCCCACGAACACTGACATGTCTCCGTGTTTGGCACACGGAGACACGGTCCACAAAAAATCAATGACATCTGCACAGATGCATTGAGTTTAATGGGTCTACGTGTGTCAGTGGCTCCGGTACGTGAGGAAACTGTCACCTCACGTACCGGAGCCACTGACGTGTGAAACCGGCCTAACAGCTGCAGGAGAATTTGCGATCCTCCCACGGCTGTTAGCCCATTAAATGCTGCTGTCAAATGTTGACAGCGGCATTTAACATGCATTTCTGGCAATCATGCCAGAAATCTGCCCATCGGTGACCCCCGTCACATGATCTTGGGTCACCAATGGGTTGGCATGACAACTAGAGGTGTCCTGGCGACCTCTATGGTTGTCACTGTCGGATTGCCATGGAGACTATTGTAGCATGCCGAAAGTAAAAAAAAAAAAAATGTTTTTAAAAAAATGAAAAAAATATAAAAGTTCAAATCATCCCCCTTTCGCTCTAGCAAAATAAAACATAAAAAAAAAATCAAACATACACATAATGTATTTGGTATCGCCGAGTTCTGAATCGCCGGATCTATAAAATAAAATGATTAAAGAGATCGCTGAATGGTGTAGTGAGAAAAAAATCAAAACAGCAGAATTACGCTTTTTTGGTCGCTGCGACATTTCATTGAAATGCAATAACGGGTAATCAAAAGATTGTATCTGCACCAAAATGGTATCATTAAATATGTCAGCTCGGCACGCGGATAAATCCCTCACCCAACCCAAGATCACAAAAATGGAGATGCTGCGGATATTGGAAAATGGCGCAATTTTTATTTTTTGACAAAGTTTGGAATTTTTTTTCACCACTTAGATAAAAAAGAACGTAGACATGTTTGGTGTCTATGAACTCATGATGACATGGAGAATTATAATGGAAGGTAAGTTTTAGCATTTAGTGAATCTAGTGAAAAATCAAAACAAAAATAAACTGTGGGATTGCACTTTCTTGTAGTATCACAGCACTTTAAATTTATTTCCCATTTTCCAGGACAAGATGTGTTAAAACCAATGGGGTCATTCAAAAGTACAACTTGTCCCGCAAAAAACAAGCCCTCACATTGCCATATTGATGGAAAAATAAAAAAGTTATGGCTCTGGGAAGAAGGGTATCAAAAATCGAAAACATAAAACCAAAAATACCTCCCTCCGGTCATGAAGGGGTTAGGGTGGTTTCACACTTGCGTTGAGGAGGGCTGCAGATGGCAGCTTGCTACCTCTGTGAAGCTCTACTCACGCTCCGCCTACTGCCGCATGCATCCTGCGTTTCCCTGCATGCCTATCTTTAACATTGGGTAAGCAGGGACAGGCGTTGCATGCGGATGTGCCTGCATGCGGCGATTTGAGCTGTACGGCGACCACATGGAAGAGCAAAATTTTCCCAGCGGTCTAACCCGAAGAATAATGCTGCCAATTTTACCACATGTGGTGGTATAAAAAAAGACAAATCCTGAATTGCTGGTGTTTGTTCATCCTGAACTTTAGTGTCCATTTTCTTCTTTTGCCCTTGTGAAAATGCAAAATATGGAGCAAAAAAAGATTTATTTGGGAAAAATGTGATTTTTTTTATTTCCATGGCTCTACGCTATAAACATCTGTGAAGCACCTGTGGGTTCAAGGTGCTCAATACACATCTAGGTAAGGCCCCTTTCACACATCAGTCTTTTGCTGTCATACTCAATCCGGCGAATGTTGAAAAAAACGGATCCGGCAAATGATGCCGCTGGATCCGTTTTTTTCACATAGACTTGTATTAACAACGGATTGTGACGGATGGCCTCACGTTTCATCCGTCGTTCGCTGGATCCTTCGAAAGTTGTTTATCCGGCGGCGAGAAAGAAAGGACAAAGTAACGTTTTTTGTCTGCGGTGAAAAACCGGACATCGCTGTCCAGCGTTTGCTAGAATGGAATCCTATGGGCGCCGGATCTGTCACATGACGGAATCCGGCGCCGGATTCCCCTTTTTTTTAACTGTGCATGCTCAGATTTAATTAGGATACAATTGGCCAGCCCCCAATTAGGAAGGGTGAATATAAAGCCTGCCAGGTAGGGCTTCACTCATCCATGCAGGGTCGGACTGGGGTGCCTAGGGCCCACCAGGAGAATTAACTCTAGGGGCCCACTCTACAGCTTCCATAAACATTTTTTTAATATAATGTACGGACAGAGATGTTAATCATATTTGCAATATACCTCATTAGGAAAATAAGTTTCTGTCAGCAGTGAATGATGAGTCCGGATGTTCCTGAGCTCCCAGCTTTCTCTACACTCGGCCTCTGATTTACAGGTTTGTTTTTTTAAAACTGAATTAGCAGTGGAGGGCAGAGAAAGTCAGGAACTCATGAATATTCAGGACTCATCATTTTGTGCTGGAGCTCCCAATACAAGATTGTGGTTCAACTGAGTGACCCGGAATATTGCTATGGGGATCTGTCACTAGTCTGTTACCCTTAGTTAAGACACCATGAAATCAGTGACAGATTCCCTGTAACAGAATCCCTGGATAACACCTTTATGGTAATTTCACACTAGCGAGTCTGCAGGGTCCCAGAGTCCTGGTCGTTGAAGTAATGTCGCTCTTCCACCAGGGGGAGTGATGTTACGTCTGATGGTACTAAAGGAGTTCACCTTGCCAGGTATCACAAGTCACACACTACACTTCACACTCCAGTCCACCAGGGGGAGGCTTGCTTCTATCTACTAGGGCACTCCTCACACACGGGTAAAACTGGTGGGTTGGATAGGAAGTGAGTCAGAAGCTGCCTGGGTTTAACCCAGAGAGGACCTGTCAGGCAGACAGGGGGAGGAGGAACATCTGAGCTGCAGACAGAAGGTCCCTGTCAGGGGTGGGATCCTGACAGAAGCCTAGCAAGAGATAGAATGCTACGGAGCTGCGCCTGCACCCCATGCGGCAGCATCCTAAGAAAGGATACGAAGCGAAGTGTATTGTGGAGAGTGAGAAACGAAGTCACAGCACAAGGAGATAACACCGGGAGGAGTTCTGCCCCGAGATCGGCAGCCTCCTTCCGAGGCGCGTAGCCGGTGCCCGGAACACCGAGGGAGTAATTGACTACGCATTACTTCAGAGACCGGCAGGACAGTCAATTTCAAGTTGTCTGCCCGACCTTAACACCTAAGAAGACACGGAGGCAAATTGTGCGAGAAGGGCGTCTCTAGGGTCCCTATAAATACGCTCCAGGCCTACCCCGTCATATGGGTTGTCCTATCCATACCATCTGGGGGACAGAGAGAGAGAGAACATCAGAAACATCTACCAAGGTTGTGAGGACTATCCCGTGGTGCTCAGCAGGGAGGTACTACAACACACAGGCGCTAGTAGGGAGGCTACTGATTTCAACCTGGTTAAGGGAACTCTGGATATGCCTTCGGACCAGCCGGACTCTGCCTGCGCTGTGAACGGTACTCTGGACTGTGGACGCTGAAGTCTTCAGTAAAAGGTAAAGAGACTGCAACCTTGTGTCTTCGTTATTCATTGCGCCTTACATCGTCCACCATCACCACCTACACATCTGGGAAGCCCTGGGGACATACTTCACCTGTGGGAAGGTATACCATCTAGCTGCCATTCCATCACCCCAGTGGACCCCTAAGCAGCGTCGGTCACCCTGACCGAATAAAACAGGTGGCGTCACGAACACCAGACAAACTTCAGACCTTTAATTGGACGCCCCTCAGAAAGGCCACGGACCGGGTCGGGCCACCGTTACATCCCCAGAAGCGAGAAGGACCCGGTACCGAGTACCCCATTGCCCTACACGTGGGGGCGATCCAACTTCACTGTGGGATGCCTGCTGCTTGTATCCCACAGTGGACCTGCTCTGGAGGAGGATCGTGCCAACATTATACTGATATATTCTCATATATAATGCTGGGTGCATTATATACAATGTTTTGAGTCAGAGTGAAATCCTTCAGGTGTATCGGACACCTCTTTAAAGGCTCTCTGTCAGCACAGCACAGAATGACTATTGATACCAAGCACAGGCGCTCAGATCATCATGGCGGCCAATCATTTATATACACCTTCCCACCTGCTTGTTTCCCATCCATTTCCATCCTTCTCTGACTCTATGAAGTCAGAGCTGTCAATCACATTAGAGGGGGTGGAGAATGATGGAATACAAACAGGTCGGAAGGTGAATGTACATGATTGGCCACACCGTGAAGCACTGAGCGGTAGGACTTAGTTTGAACAGTCATTCTGCACTGACAGAGTCCCTTTAAGGGTAACTTGTCATCTTCAGAAACATTATTTATCTGCAGATATAGGGTTAATCTGCAGGTAAATGGGGTTTAAAGACTGGTTAGCAAACATAATGGGAAAGCGTTGGCTGTAGGGAGAAATTTACGCTTTATTCTCCCTTCCGCCAGTCGCTTCCTGTGATAGGGTCGGTGCAAGGAGGGAGAAATTACAGTCACTGCTAACTACAAAGTGAGCGTGCTGTAATAACGTCCCGACACTGATTGTGACATCGTCCTGGAAGCCCAACCTCAGGCTGAGCTTCACTGACGACTAAGATGGCAGCATCACGTGACACCCATCAGCAACCTGCAGCTGCGTCACAGGAGGCTGATGGGTGCAGGTACCAGCCATCTAAATGCCGCTGTCAGTGATTGACAAGGGCATTTAAATACCTAAAACAGCAGCAATGAAGGTGAGCTCTGATCACTGCTGTTACAGGCAGATGCCGGCTGTGTATTACATCCGACATCTGTCTGGTATGGAGCAGGCTCCGCTCCTGAACCCGCTCCATACAATCATATCCCTAAGGTGACAGTTATGACAAGGTTAGATAATTTCACGACTGTTCCTAAACATGGACAGACAAATGGAATTCTCCAACACGTGAAAGAGCCCTTATAGATTTAGTAAATGTACCCAAGCATACAAATGTTTTTACACTCCAGAATACACGTTTTACAAAAATACATATATTTCCAAATACATAGACAGGCACAAACACGCAGACAGGCACAAACACGCCAGTACATGAATACATCACCTGAACCACCATCAGTACATGGTACATCCATTGTAGTGTCAGGTCAGTCCCATTTACCTTTGTATCACATGAACCTACAACTTCCAGTATGTCCTTAACAATCGAGATACTGGGAGTTGTTGTCATCAGTCATCAGCCTGCGGACCATACAGGAACCACAGCACTGATGAGACGCAGGCTGGATCAAAAATAAACATTTACATCCAGGTATCTTACCTGTGACCTCTTCTCTGCTTGGAGTCTTTCTCTTTGGGCTCATTTCCACTTGCGAGAAACACATCCGTGTCTCGCATGTGGAAACCAAGCTGTGGCGCCGGCACTTTGGAGCGGAGCTTGCAGCTCCATGTGTTCCTATGCAGCCGCATGCTCCGCTCTGGAGTGCCGGCGCCACAGCTTGGTTTCCACATGCGAGACACGGACGTATTTCTCGCAAGTGGAAAGGAGCCCTTTCTTTTCGTCTCCAACTTGTCCAGACTCCATGATGACTCTTCTCATGCACAGCTGTTCTCCGCAGACCTCCATCTTCTCCAGTCTTCTGCAGCACATCCCCACACGACGCCCCTGAAAATAGCAGACTCATTGCAATGCTCCTGAATAAAAATATCTGCCCTACACTGAGCCCCTGTATAGACTATTAACACTCACAATGCTCCCTGCACTAAATATGACCCACACACTCTACACTTCTTATGGCACATGCCCTCCTCACTGAGCTCTCTTTTCTATATTGGGCCTCCTCTTCACACTGTCCTCTCACATGGTGTCCCCACTATACTGCCCATCTCTATAATGTGCCCCTTCATCACACTACCGCTCTACAGCATACTATTCCCTCCTTGCTGTGCCCTCACACTGCCCCATCTATATACCTCTACCCACACTACGTAGTCTCTGTTCTGTGTACCCTCACTCTTTTCTCCCCATGCTGTCTCCTCTCCCTCCCCATATTGTCTCCTCCTACATCCATAGAAATAGAGGAAAAAATACCAGCTCAACAAGCCAACACCGCAGGTGCACTTAACTCCACGCTGATCAAGGAGGTCAAATCCAAAGGGAAAAAAAAACATGTTCCAGCTCCATGGTAAAATTCAGGCGTTATATCTTTATTAAATCTTGTTTAAAAATGATGGCTGTAAAGCTCTCCATGGGCACAAAAGCCCATGGAGAGCTTTATAGCCATCGTTTTTAACCCTTTCACGACATGCGCCGTACATGTACTGCGCATGCCGTGTCTCCCCCTTTGATGTGGGCTCCGGCGCTGAGCCCACATTAAAGTTGCGACATGTCAGCTGTTTTGTACAGCTGACATGTGCGCGCAATAGCGGCGGGTGAAATTGATATTCACCCGCCGCTATTAACCTGTTAAATGCCGCTGTCAAACGCAGACAGTGGCATTTAACTAAAGCTTCCGGCCGGAAATGACGTCATCGCCGACCCCTGTCACATGATCGGGGGTCGGCGATGTGTCAGGACAGTAACCATAGAGGTCCTTGAGACCTCTATGGTTACTGATGCCGGCCTGCTGTGAGCGCCCCCCTGTGGTCGGCGCTCACAGCACACCTGCATTTCAGCTACATAGCAGCGATCTGATGATCGCTGCTATGTAGCAGAGCCGATCGTGCTGTGCCAGCTTCTAGCCTCCCATGGAGGCTATTGAAGCATTGCACAGGTAAAAAAAAATGTTTTTAAAATTTTTTTAAAAAACATAAAAGTTTAAATCACCCCCCTTTCGCCCCATCCTAAATAAAACAATTAAAAAAAATCAAACCTACACGTATTTGGTATCGCCGCGTTCAGAATCGCCCGATCTATCAAAAAAAAAAGCATTAACCTGATCACGAAACAGTGTAGTGAGAAAAAAATTCAAAACGCCAGAATTACGTTTTTTTGGTCGCCGCGACATTGCATTAAAATGCAATAACGGGCGATCAAAAGAACGTATCTGCACAAAAGTGATATTATTAAAATCATCAGCTCGGCACGCAAAAAATAAGCCCTCAACCGACCCCAGATCATGAAAAATGGAGATGCTACGAGTATCGGAAAATGGCACTTTTTTTTTTTTTTTTTTTTTAAGCAAAGTTTTGAATTTTTTTTCACCACTTGGATAAAAAATAACCTAGACATATTAGGTGTCTAGGAACTCGCAATGACCTAGAGAATCACAATGGCAGGTCAGTTTTAGCATTTAGTGAACCTAGCAAAAAAGCCAAACAAAAAACAAGTGTGGGATTGCACTTTTTTTGCAATTTCACCGCACTTGGAATTTTTTTCCCGTTTTCTAGTAAACGACATGGTAAAACCAATGGTGTCGTTCAAAAGTACAACTCGTTCCGCAAAAAATAAGCCTCACATGACCATATTGACAGAAAAATAAAAAAGTTATGGCTCTGGGAAGGAGGGGAGTGAAAAACGAAAACGCAAAAACGAAAAAGGGCCGCGACTTGAAGGGGTTAAACAGGATTTAATAAAGATATAACACCTGAATTTTACCATGGAGCTGGAACATGTTTTTTTTTTCCTCATACATCCCCCTTCTGTTCCCGCACCCATTCTCCCCTCCCCTTATTCACCATACTGTTTCTTACCACATTCTCCGCATACTGTATCCTAAAATTCACCCCCCCAATCTCTCCCCAATTAAAATATTTGGAAGAGCACAAAGACACACAAAGAAATACAGAAGCACATATATACACACACACACGCGAAGACATGCATTAATAGACACACACGCACATACACTTGCAGATTGCGCACACACACAGAAATGGGGACACACACATATATATACGCAGGCAAGCGCACTTATGCATGCAAACAGACAGTCATGCTCATACACACAGATACTCACACAGAAATTCACGCTCAGACAAGCACAAACACACACACACGTGAAGACACAGACAGAAATGCACACATAGACTAGACACATACAAGCACACGCAGGAAGACAGTCACACACACATGCAGACACTCAATGACATACACACACAAATGTGCATGCAGACACACATACGTACACAAATATATACAGGCATACACATACAAGTATATATGCACACATAAACCATGCATAGACACATACAGGCATACATATACAAGCATATACACACCATACATACACACATATACAGACTTACACATAAAAGCATATTTACACACATATACCATGCATATATACATATACAGGCATATATACACACACATACCATGCATATATACACATACAGGCATACACATACAAGCATATGTACACACATATACCATGCATACATACACATATATACCATGCATACATACAGGCATACATATACAAGCATATATACACATGCAAGCATATATACACATATAGGCATACACATACAAGCATATGTACACACATATACCATGCATACATACACATATATATCATGCATACATACACATATATACCATGCATACATACAGGCATACATATACAAGCATATATACACATGAAAGCATATATACACATATAGGCATACACATACAAGCATATATATGGAGCGCCCCCCCAGGGCAAAGCCCAGTCAGCTTCTCTCTGACTTTCTATCCAAACGACCAGTTTTACCCGACTGTGAGGAGTACCCTACTAGATAGGAGCATAGCTCCCCCTGGCGGTCTGGAGTGTGAAGTGTGTTGTGATGCCGTGATACCTGGAAAGGTGAACTCCTTTAATGCCATCAGACGTAATATCACTCCCCCTGGTGGGAGAACGACATTACTGCAGCAACCAGGACTCTGGGGCGCTGCACTCCCCCCCCCCCCGTTGAATCCAGTACTCCGGGACTGGGAAAAGAAGACAACAATTACAGGTTACAAAAGACATGCAACATTTTTGGAATGCTTTAAAACAAATTAATTTAACAGTGCTTCCCTTTATGGGAGGTGAGAACACTTGAACGTTGCAAACAAGAACATATTTACATTGTGCAAAAGGCAGATTTGCAAACAGTTACTATCTATCGATGGAATGCTATTACCCATACAGGTATTCTATCTATTATCTACTAAGTGCTATCTCACAACAATAATTTAACATTTCCTTTAAGTGCAAAGTCTATCAACCATCTATCTATGGCTCTCTAGAGAACTCACTAACCCCCACGGGTTCGCTTTATTGAAATTCAGAACAAGTTTCACCTCCACTACAGGCTAGACTGTATCTTTCTTTCAACTTTCCTTCTGTCCTCAATTTTATTTAAAGTACATCTTTAAACATTCTATTCTTAACGTCATCAAACATTTCTTATCACTAGTTTCTGACTACATACTATCACTATGTATAAACATTATGGCTATCTAACTACTTAAGGCAACATTATAACATTCCCTTTAAGAGGAAATCCAAGTCTTTTCTGAGGTAAGGCAAATAATCACATCACTAATTTTTCTAAGTTTTGTTTAAAGCGGTATGACGTGATCTGAGGGACCCGTTACGAACCCCCAAACGTTGGTCTTGGGTGGGCTACAAGATGTGTAATCCTGACACGGAATTCTTCCACACCAATGGGTTTTTCTTCAGGTCTGTGAAGCAAAGCAGTTATTTTTACAGCATAATTAACAGCAGTTTCTGTTAGGAGGCAGTCTCTGTAAAAGCCTCCTATGTAAAACCAGTAGGAAGCACCTTTAAGAAGGTGCAAACTATGTACAAGTAGTTCTTGATCATGCACAGTTCATGATTCTGCAGTTCTTTAGAAGAAATAGGAAAACTTGAAACAATAGGGATCCCGGGTAAACAAAGGGATCCCTTAGGAATTAACCCTAAACGAGTTTAAGCAGCAAGGAAAAGAACAGTTAACTATTTACAATCTCAGGTTTCCGAGGTTTATTCTGGCGGTCTCCACAAGGGCTTTACATGACATGTAGCCTTCTGTGGCTTGGGATGGTTCGTGTCCAAGCTCACTCCCGGCACCAGATACACTCCGTGAGTTTGTTTCTCATGCACGGTCAGATCGTGCGCAGCGATAAAAGTCTGGGTGGTCTGGTGGATGATGCATGTTACAGCGGGGGTTGCCGCAGCTGCCTCAGCGGTAAGTTCTTCCTCCAGGGTCCTGGATACCGCCAAGAGGGCTGTGCATTTCTGGTATTCTGTGATCAGGTGTTGCCGGTATTCTCCCCAGGGGAAGGGCCAAGGTCATGTTCGCGTAATTCCGGGCCTGGTGGCGGAGGCTCCGGGGCTCCATCAGCCGCGGCGACAATCGGGGTAAAGGCCGGAGGGATGCAGAATCCCGGCATATTAGGGCACTGAGTACCCGCTCGTGAGGTGACTCTTCCGACGCCACTCCATTCCTCTGGGGTTGGCGCCAGAGCTGGTGCAGGCAGCGGAGGTCCTGTGGACAGCTCCCAGGGGTCCATTCTCTCCAGCGGTGGCATGCCGGAGTAATCCTCCGGTGACGGAGGTCTGTGCAGGGCCATTCTTTTGCGAGGGTCCCCTCTGATCTCCAGCTCCATTCCTTCCTCCCCTGGGGATCGGTTTAGTTTTTGTTGTCTCCGCCCTCCATGGAGAATCAGGAGGCGGACCTCGGTTGCTGACGGACGCGTCTTCAAGATACAGAAATATTTAGACTGGGCGGCCATTATTTTTTGCGCTTCTCAGTTCGTTCACGGCCACAACTCCACGCCCTTCTTCTTCTCCTAGTGGCACAGCAATGGCGGCGGTTTTGGCGGGAATTTTGGCGGCAATTGGCAATACACAGTCTCTAAGCAAATCACAGTTCAAGCACAATTCTGGCACAGTTCTAAGGCACACGTGACCCGATTTTCAGGCTCAAGTAGATCGTGTTCATGATGCCAAAAATTTGGATCGCCCCCACGTGTAGGGCAATGGGGTACTCGGTACCGGGTCCTTCAATTCGGGGGATGTCATGGTGGCCCAACTTGGTCCGTGGCCCTTTGAGGGGTGTCCAATTAAAGGTGTAGTTTGTCTAGTGTTCGTGACGCCACCTGTGGTATTCGGTCAGGGTGACCGACACTGCTTAGGGGTCCGCTGGGGTGATGGAATGGCAGCTAGATGGTATACCTTCCCACAGGTGAAGTATGTCCCCAGGGCTTCCCAGATGTGTAGGTGGTGATGGTGGACGATGTAAGACGCAGTGAATAACGAGGACACAAAGGGTGCAGTCTCTTTACCTTTACTGAGGGCTTCAACATCCACAGTCCAGAGCACTGATTACAGGGCAGGCAGAGTCCGGCCGGTCAAAAGGCAAATCCAGAGTTCCCTTATCCAGGAGGAAATCAGTAGCCTTCCTACTAGCACCTATGTGTTGTAGTACCTCCCTGCTGAGCACCACTCCCCCTGCAAATACACACTGGTGCAATAACCAATCTTTGTTTCTATGGCAATTTGGAGGTGTGCGTCACGGCCTCTGACATTTGTGCGCAGATGCACAGCTATTGCTGTGCAATCCGTGCACATTATGTTTGTGTTGAAGGCCTCCACGGCAACCCGGTGAAGCGCAATATTAAAATAGATTAGATTCCGTGGTAGTAACTCCCTGTGTTTACACACAAACCCCATGTGATCTTCTGACCAATCAGATTCGCTCTTGCTGAATGGATTCTGATACAGGGGAGCTGATTGGTTATTGCTCCAGTGTGTATTTGCAGGGGGAGTGTGCGCAGGTCCGGAACTAATCACCAGACACTCCACACTAAGAGAGAATGGAAACACCGTCAGCGCCTAACAGGTGATACCAATCAGCCTCTATTTTGGTTTGCACATAAAAGGTAGGTCAGGGGGATCTGCTTCATTACCTTCCCCTGACGAAGACGCTCTAGCAGCGTCGATACGCGTGGGGCCTTTGTCCCTCCACCCCCCCCCCCTCCTCCATGTTGCCTTGGATCCGGTCTTGGACTTTTTCATCTACCCCAGCCGCACTTAGGTATATATACCTCTACCAGCCTGTTGTGTTCCTGCCCCATAGGCATTTCTTGGATTTAGATACATTATCATCTTTGGCGGCAGGATACTTCACATTTAGCTTGGTAATGTATTACTTGGGGTGTTAGATTTAGGGCAGGCTGTGGCTACACCAGGTATTAACCTGGCAAATGGTATTGTGTTTTTACCACAGGCCTGGGAGGTAGGGCTATTGTTTAGGGTTCTATTAATATATTTGTCTGTGTAGGGGCATTATGCCAATTGGCTATACTAGACATTAAATTTATATACCTGTATTGTTTCTCATTTGCCCAATTGTATGTTATGCTCTCTACGGTAATTGTACATGCATAATTTTTTCATTTATAGGCCCTGGATTGTATATGTGGGGGGTTGAGGGTAGGTCTGTCTGGTTTTTAGATGTTTTTAAATGTATGTTCCTTCCTGCTTTGCCTTTATGTGTAGTGAGGTGTTATTCTATAATAAAATAAAATTTATCATATCAGGTTGATCCCACTGTGTGCATATTCTTTTTCTTTGTGTTGAGTGTATACATTATATATGCACGTGGCTGATCCCTGGAGCTTACATATCTTTTGTGCGGTGCCCGCCCTTTTTTTTGCTTTAATAACTTCTGAACTACACATAGAGTTGATTTTTTTTTTTTGCAAATATTGTTCATGACATTGAGCTGGTCATTTTGAGTGCTAGTGTTCCAGGGTACCTATTTTCAAATTGAACTTACGTACGATTGAGTGCGTTTGTTTATTCGCGACATTAGCGATTTACGTGAATAACTTCTGAACTACACATAGAGTTGATATTTTTTGGGGTAAATATTGTTCAGGACATTGATATGTTCATTTTGAGTGCTAGTGGTCCAGGGTACCTCTATTCAAATTGAACTTACGTACGATTGAGTACGTTTGATTATGCGCGACATAAGCGATTTACGTGAATAACTTCTGAACTACACATAGAGTTGATATTTTTTTGGGCAAATATTATTCAGGACATTGAGCTGGTCATTTTGAGTGCTAGTAGTCCAGGGTACCTATTTTCAAATTGAACTTACGTACGATTGAGTGCGTTTGTTTATTCGCGACATAAGCGATTTATGTGAATAATTTCTGAACTACACAGAGTTGATATTTTTTTTGGCAAATATTGTTCAGGACATTGAGCTGGTCATTTTGAGTGCTAGTAGTCCAGGGTACCTCTTTTCAAATTGAACTTACGTACGATTGAGTGCGTTTGATTATGCGCGACATAAGCGATTTACGTGAATAACTTCTGAACTACACATAGAGTTGATATTTTTTTTGGCAAATATTATTCAGGAAATTTATATGTTCATTTTGAGTGCCAGTGGTCCTAGGTACCTGTTTTCAAATTGAACTTACGTACGATTGAGTGCGTTTGTTTATTCACGACATAAGCGATTTACATGAATAAATTCTGAACTACACATAGAGTTGATATTTTTTTTGGTAAATATTATTCAGGACATTGAGCTGGTCATTTTGAGTACTAGTGGTCCAGGGTACCTGATTTCAAATTGAACTTAAGTACGATTGAGTGCGTTTGTTTATTCGCGGCATAAGCGATTTACGTGAATAACTTCTGAACTACACATAGAGTTGATATTTTTTTGGGAAAATATTATTCAGGACATTGATATGTTCATTTTGAGTACTAGTGGTCCAGGGTACCTCTTTTCAAATTGAACTTACGTACGATTGAGTGCATTTGTTTATTCGCGACATAAGCGATTTACGTGAATAACTTCTGAACTACACATAGAGCTGATTTTTTTTTGCAAATATTGTTCATGACATTGAGCTGGTCATTTTGAGTGCTAGTGTTCCAGGGTACCTATTTTCAAATTGAACTTACGTACGATTGAGTGGGTTTGTTTATTCGCGACATAAGCGATTTATGTGAATAACTTCTGAACTACACATAGAGTTGATATTTTTTTTCGTAAATATTGTTCAGGATATTGAGCTGGTCATTTTGAGTGCTAGTGGTCCAGGGTACCTCTTTTCAAATTGAACTTAAGTACGATTGAGTGCGTTTGTTTATTCGCGACATAAGCGATTTATGTGAATAACTTCTGAACTACACTTAGAGTTGATAATTTTTTTGGCATATATTGTTCAGGACATTGAGCTGGTCATTTTGAGTACTAGTGGTCCAGGGTACCTCTATTCAAATTGAACTTACGTACGATTGAGTACGTTTGATTATGCGCGACATGAGCGATTTACGTGAATAACTTCTGAACTACACACAGAGTTGATATTTTTTTTGGCAAATATTATTCAGGACATTGAGCTGGTCATTTTGAGTGCTAGTAGTCCAGGGTACCTATTTTCAAATTGAACTTATGTACAATTGAGTGCGTTTGTTTATTCACGACATAAGCGATTTACGTGAATAACTTCTGAACTACACATAGAGTTGATATTTTGTTTGGCAAATATTATTCAGGACATTGAGCTGGTCATTTTGAGTACTAGTGGTCCAGGGTACCTGTTTTCAAATTGAACTAACGCACGATTGAGTGCGTTTGTTTATTTGCGACATAAGCGATTTACGTGAATAACTTCTGAACTACACATACAGTTGATATTTTTTTTTGACAAGTATTGTTCAGGATATTGAGCTGGTCATTTTCAGTGCTAGTGGTCCAGGGTACCTCTATTCAAATTGAACTTACGTACGATTGAGTACGTTTGATTATGTGCGACATGAGCGATTTACGTGAATAACTTCTGAACTACACACAGAGTTGATATTTTTTTTGGCAAATATTATTCAAGACATTGAGCTGGTCATTTTGAGTGCTAGTAGTCCAGGGTACCTATTTTCAAATTGAACTTACGTACGATTGAGTGCGTTTGATTATGTGCGACATAAGCGATTTATGTGAATAACCCAGGACCACAAGTAGTCAAAATAAACATCTGAAAGTCCTGATCAAAATTTTACCCAAACAATATCCACTCTATGTATAATTCACCATGCATGGAAAATCTAATAGCTAACTAATAACTAATAGCTTACTGCCATACATGAAAATCGAATAACTAACTAATATCTAACAGCTAACTGCAGACTAACTTGAATCCGGTCGCATGGACCTGCTTTTGCATCAGGATTTTTCTGTGCTCCCAAAACACAACTTGTTGCAAATTTTGGGTGTTAAAAAAAATCTGCAAACATCCTGGTACTTGGCAGCGCATCCAAAAAACATCTGATTGTCAGTGTAGACGCCCGAATCAGGATGTCTGCGTCCAATCTGCATGTGGATGTCATACTGTGGAGGCTCGGAGAACCATTTTTTTTCCCTTTCCCCAGTCTCTCTCCTCTCTTCTCTCCTCTTTCCCCTCTGCCCCAGAAGTCAGAATGTCATATTTCCAACCAAATCCTGATCAGGAGGCAGTTCTGTGCGTTTCCATCCAGTTGCCGAAAAAATACAGATGCAGATAACTTGTGTCCAAGAGGGAATGACTACAGCAATGTACAAAGACCGCTGCATATTAGAAAGTAACACGTGTTATCACTACAACCGAGTAGCAGGGACGCTGTTCACAAGAGCGAACAATCTGAGGAAACAGCAATGCTAAAAACACCGTCTGTACTGCTCCACTAGATACTTATCCAGGTGTATAATGAGGCCCTCACTGTACAGGCAAAGAGCGGGAGCCATGACTGTGGGAAACGTATTTCTATTAAAAAAAAAGAGCCGTTCTGTGAGCCGGACTGCCCATCATGTGACTCCTGACTCCTCCCCTCCTGTGACCTCATCCCAGGTCCTGTGCGCACAGAACAGCCATATATGTGGTGTGCGGCTCTGCAGGTGGAGGTAGGTGCTGGAGATTCCCCATTACTGGGCGCAGGGGACATTAACCCCCTCAGTGCTGAGCCTGTGATAAATCTCTGTATGTGACTATAATGGGACTGTGTGTTATACCGGGGGCAGGACGGGGCCATGACTGGATGTAGTGATCATGTGACGCCGGTAACAGCTCCGGAGGTTTCTTACATGGGATCTTTATGATGTTACATAGTCATCTTCTCCCCATTCAGGTCCCTACAATATTGGATCCTCTCAGTGGAGATCTTCTATATAAGAGAATTCTCCTGAGTGACCCTACAAGGATGGATAGGGACAGGGACAAGATGGCGGAGAGGATATTACACCTCACCCTAGAGATCCTCTTCCGGCTTACTGGAGAGGTGAGAGATTCTGGTGACGTCACATTACATCATTCTTATCTATGGGAATAACAGATGGACAGAACTGGAGAGGTGAGGACTCTGGAAATGTCTGTAGTGAGGTTTATTAATGTGTCTCTCCATAACCAGGATTACACAGTAGTGAAGAAGACCTCTAGTGAGCGCTGTCAGGCCCCTGTGTCTGAGGGATGGGGAAGACCCCTGAGCCCAATCACGGGGCCTCCACCTCACCCCCTGATACATGAGGACATCAATGACCAGAAGATCCTAGAACTCACCTACAAGATGATTGAGCTGCTGACTGGAGAGGTGACACTGCTGGGAATGCTGGGACATTATACAGTAACGCTATGGAGGGATTGGGGGGATGACGGTATCATTGTATGTGTCAGGTTCCTATACGGTGTCAGGATGTCGCCGTCTATTTCTCCATGGAGGAGTGGGAGTATTTAGAAGGACACAAAGATCTGTACAAGGACGTGATGATGGAGGTTCCCCAGCCCCTCACATCACCAGGTAATAGACAGGACTAAATACACACGGCCTATAATTATCTGTATGTAAAGAATGAATTCAGTCCCTGTATGTGTTTCCTCCAGTTCTATCCAGTGAGAGAACAGCACCAGAGAGATGTCCCCGTCCTCTTCTTCCACAGGACTGTAAACAAGAAGATTTCGATGTTCCTCAGGATCATCAGGTATATGGAGAGAAGGTGTCATGAGGTCTCCCTTATGATGTGTATCAGGCTATGAAGGTCTTGTGTTCAGCCTTGTTTTATCCCCCAGTATTATACACTGAACTGACAATTTATTAGAAACACTGACACTTTCTTTACTGAAACTTACCTGTATAGAGAATACTAATAACTAATAATTTTTATACTAATAAAATATATTTTACTAATAATAATTTTTTTTTTTTATAGCGCTGACATATTCCGCAGCACTTTACATTATAGAGGGGACTTGTACAGACAATAGATATTACAGCATAGCAATAAACACAGATCAAAACAGATACCAAGAGGAATGAGGGCCCTGCTCGCAAGCTTACAATCTATGGGAAAAGGGGAGACACCAGAGGTGGATGGTAACAGAACATGATGCAAGGAACCGGATTATGGTTTAAGTTTTTTGAATGGGCCACACAGGGATAATTAGGTTAATGCGTTGAGGCGGTAGGCCAGTCTGAACAAATGCATTTTTAGGGCACGCTTAAAACTGTGGGGATTGGGGATTCGTATTAACCTGGGTAGTACATTCCAAAGAATTGGCGCAGCACGTGAAAAGTCTTGGAGACGGGAGTGTGAGGTTCTGGTTATTGAGGATGCTAACCTCAGGTCATTAGCAGAACGGAGAGCACGGGTAGGTTGGTAGGCGGAGACCAGTGAGGAGATGTAGGGTGGTGCTGAGCTATGGAGCGCTTTGTGCATAAGTTTGTACTGGATTCTGGAGTGGATGGGTAATCAGTGTAATGACTGGCTCAAGGTAGAGGCATCGGTGTAACGGTTGGTGAGGAATATGATCCTGGCTGCAGCATTCAGGACAGATTGGACAGGGGAGAGTTTGGTAAGAGGGAGGCCGATTAGTAGAGAGATACAATAGTCCAGACGAGAGTGAATAAGAGAAACAGTAAGAGATTTTGCAGAGTCGAAAGTAAGAAAAGGTCGAATTCTAGAAATGTTTTTGAGGTGCAGATAACAAGAGCGAGCCAGTGATCGGATGTGGGGGGTGAATGAAAGCTCGGAATCAAGGATGACCCCAAGGCAGCGGGCATGTTGCTTGGGAGTAATGGTGGAACCACACACGGAGATGGCAATGTCAGGCAAAGGTAGGTTAGTAGATGGAGAGAACACGGGGAGTTCAGTTTTTGACAGGTTCAGTTTCAGATAGAGGGAGGACATGATGTTAGAGACAGCAGTAAGACAAACACTGGTGTTTTCTAAAAAGGCAGGCGTGATATCAGGAGAAGAAGTGTATAATTGGGTGTCATCTGCATAGAGATGGTAATGGAACCCAAATCTACTGATTGTTTGTTCAATAAGGGCGGTATACAAAGAGAAGAGGAGGGGGCCTAGGACTGATCCTTGAGGAACCCCAACAGTAAGGGGAAGATGAGAGGAGGAGGAACCAGCAAAAGATACAGTGAAATAGTGGTCAAAGAAATAGGAGCGCTGGAGTCCTGGGTTCAAATCCCACCAAGGAAAAGATCTGCAAGGGGTTTGTATGTTCTCCCCGTGTTTGCGTGGGTTTCCTCCAGGTACTTCGGTTTCCTCCCACATTCCAAAGACATACTGAGAGGGAATTTAGATTGTGAGCCCCAAAGGGGACAGCAATGATAATGTTTGCAAACTGTAAATCGCTGCGGAATATGTTAGCTCTATGTAAAAATAAAGATTATTATTAACTAGCAAAAGATACAGTAAAAGAGCTGTCGAAGAGATAGGAGGAGAACCAGGAGAGAACGGTGTCCTTGATGCCGATGGAGCGGAGCATAGTGAGGAGGAGCTGATGATCCACAGTGTCGAATGCTGCAGAGAGAGCCAAGAGAATTAGCATGGAGTAGTGACCATTAGATTTAGCTGTTAGTAAATCATTAGAGACTTTAGTGAGGGCAGTTTCAGTAGAGTGTAAAGAGCGGAAACCAGATTTAAGAGGGTCGAGAAGAGAGTTATCTGAGAGATAGTGGGTAAGACGGGAGTGGACCAGGCGTTCGAGGAGTCTAGAGATGAAGGGAAGATTAGACACAGGTCTATAGTTAGTGGCACAGATTTGGTTGAGGGACGTTTTTTTAAGTTTTGGATGTATGATGGCATGCTTAAATGAGGAGGGAAAGATACCGGAAGAGAGAGAGGTTGAATATTTGTGTTAGGTGAAAGGTGACAGCAGGGGAATGGGACTGTAGGAGAAGTGACGGAATGGGGTGACTGGTGCAAGTGGCCGGGCGAGAAGATGCAATGAGCCTGATTACTTCTTTTGTGACTGGTTCAAAGTCAGAGAGTGATCTAGATGCAGTGGGGGAGGTAGGACAGTGCATGATATGAGGAGATTGGGAGATAATTTCCTGTCAGATATGGTCAATTTTTTCTTTGAAGTAGTTGGCCAGATCGTCAGCGTGGAGATCCGTGGTTGGGGCCTGCACTCTTGGGTTGAGTAGGGAATGAAAAGTGTCAAAGAGATGTTTAGGGTTATTAGACAGTGAGATGATGAGGGTGTTGAAATAGGTTTGTTTGGAGAGGTGAAGGGCACAGTTGTATGTTTTAAGCAAAAACTTAAAATGGATGAAATCTTCGGGTAGATTAGATTTTTTCCACAGGCGTTCGGTGCACCTGGAGCACCTCTGTAGGAAACGTGTTTGCAGCGTGTGCCATAGTTTTCACCGTCTGTGTCGAGTTGTTCTATGTATAGGAGGTTCAATTTCATCCAGGGCACTTTGCAGGGTTTCATTGTAATGCTTCAGTGCAGATTCAGGACATGAGAGGGAGGAGATAGGGACCAATGAGGACTGCAAGTTCTTCATAAGTTTCTGGGTGTTAATGGCCTGTATGTTTCTATAAGTGTGGAAAGTGAGGGCGACCTGAGCGGGATGGTAGTTCTTGATAGAGAATGAAAGAAGGTTGTGGTTAGAGAGCGGGAGAGGAGAGTTTGTGAAATCATCCACTGAGCAAAGCTGGGAGAAGACCAAGTCGAGGGAGTTTCCAGCTTCATGAGTTGAAGAGTTAGTATGCTGCGAGAGGCTGAAAGAGGAGGTTAGATCTTACTTTTTTCTCTCGTTAGCAATCAATCAGACTAAGTTGAGACAGCATGACACAATAAATGTAGTGAACAGATGGACAAATGTCCAGGCCTACATGGATCATAAACCACTTTGAGAAGTTAGTTCACCTCATAGCATAAAAGACAAACAGAGTAAGTTGTAATAACTAAATAGCATCATCTATGCAGCTAAGATGGATAACATTTGTGAACTCATGCAGGAATTGTGTGCAGTAGCTAGAATTATATACCATTAGAATATATTGCAGGAGATGAGACAGCAATCAGAGGTGGGAAGTTGTACCATTAGAATATATTGCAGGAGATGAGACAGCAATCAGAGGTGGTAAGTTGTACCATTAGAATATATTGCAGGAGATGAGACAGCAATCAGAGGTGGGAAGTTGTACCATTGGAATATATTGCAGGAGATGAGACAGCAATCAGAGATGGGAAGTTGTACCATTAGAATATATTGCAGTGTAATAAAATAAATTGATCATTTTTCAGTCTGAAACCACATTAGAATGGGAATTTTGAGCACTTCACCTACACATGGTTGTCAGTGAAATTTTGAAAAACTCCAAACCTCTTCAGTTTTTCTTGCCAAAAGTATTAATACTGAGAACATTATTATTGAGGGAAAAAATACAATGAAGGGGGATCCACAGGATATACATGATTTGTTGAGGAAGATATCAATGATATCTGAGGCAGTGATCAGTGTTACATGTGAGGGTTGCTGTTTGTTCCCCCCAGGATGCGCAAGGAGGCACATTGAGGCCATGGGAGTGCATTGCAGTCACAGGCGTAGCTGTGATTGCAATGAAAAATATAAGTGAGTGTTAGTCTTGGACAAGCTATTTGTCCAGGGCAGATTTGAGAAAACCTGCTGAGCTTTTCTTTTGAAACTGACTACAGGATGGCAGTCTGTTTATTTCCTGGCCTGGTTTTCTATGTGGCCGAAGGCTACACGTTCTTTGGTTAAAAGCCCTGCAGTAAAGAGTTTGGGTGTGTCAGGGTCAGAGTTGTTGTCAGTCTGGTGTTTGCTTGAGTGCAGAGCAGTCGGCTCTGCAGAGCTCCACCTGTGTGAGGCAACACAGGCAAGCAGAGCCAAACAGCCAGGGAAGCTGAGATGCCTGGCACCCACAGCATACATAGCTTGGCAGTCGCCCACGGTTGGAGTTGGACTGGCATGTTTATTGGTTGCAAACTGGAGGATATGGTTCCAGGCTGGGATCCGGAGGATATCGTGTACTGTGTAATGCTGTGAGTTGGACATTAATGCTGTCAAGTGAACACATTAAAGAGACTTTTGTTTTGAACTTTACTGGGTCACTGCCTCATCACTGCATAGCGTGGATACCGCTGCACTACAAATTGTAGGTAGTGCACAGTGTTGTAAATTTTAACTGACTACAGGACTGGTGTCCAACTAATGTGTTTGAAATCACTCATTTTTCCTTGGCACAGATGGGCTATAACATCAGATGAACAGTTCCTGTGCCACCATCTATCAGGTGTCATCATTAAGGCGGGAGGAGGTAGAGTAAAGCCCCCGTCACACTAAGCGAGGTCGCTAGCGAGATCGCTGCTGAGTCACAAGTTTGTGACGCAACAACGACCTCAGTAGTGATCTCGCTATGTTTGACACGTAGCAGCGACCAGGCCCCTGCTGTGAGATCGCTGGTCGTGTCGGAATGGCCTGGACCTTTTTTTGATCGTTGAGGTCCCGCTGGGTAGCACACATCGCTGCGTTTGACACCTTACCAACGACCTCGTTGACTACAACGTCACACAGGACGTCCCTCATCGAGGTCTGAATCGTCATAATAGCTGCCATGTGACAGGGTCACAACGACCAACGACATCGTTGTACAGGTCACTACAGGTCGCCGCATCGCTGCTGCGTCGTTGGGAAGATCTCACTGTTTGACATCTCACCAGCGACCACATAGCGACGCAGCAACGATCCCTGACAGGTCGTATCGTTGTCGGGATCGCTTTAGCATCGCTAAGTGTGACAGGGCCTTAAGGGCGGGGGATTTTTTCTTGGCTCATCCTGGGTCCTTTGTTATCTATGGATGGATGTTTGGACATTAGGGCTTACATAAGCATTTTGGCCAATCAAGTTCATCACTTTATGGCAGCTTTTTACCCTACCCTAGAAGAACCGTGTACCATGACACCATGGTCCACTAGTCATAGAGGCCCCTGATTATGTGACCCCCTGACTCTTCCCCTCCTGTGACCTCATCACAGGTCCTGTGCACACAGAACAGCCATACATGTGGTGTGCGGCTCTGCAGGTGGAGGTAGGTGCTGGAGATTCCCCATTACTGGGCACAGGGGACATTAACCCCCTCAGTGCTGAGCCTGTGATACATCTCTGTATGTGACTATAATGGGACTGTGTGTTATACTGGGTGCAGGACGGGGCCATGACTGGATGTAGTGATCATGTGACGCCGGTAACAGCTCCGGAGATTTCTTACATGGGATCTTTATGATGTTACATCGCCATCTTCTCCCCATTCAGGTCCCTACAATATCGGATCCTCTCAGTGGAGATCTTCTATATAAGAGAATTCTCCTGAGTGACCCTACAAGGATGGATAGGGACAGGGACAAGATGGCGGAGAGGATATTACACCTCACACTAGAGATCCTCTTCCGGCTTACTGGAGAGGTGAGAGATTCTGTTGACGTCACATTACATCATTCTTATCTATGGGAATAACAGATGTACAGAACTGGAGAGGTGAGGACTCTGGAAATGTCTGTAGTGAGATTTATTAATGTGTCTCTCCGTAACTAGGATTACACAGTAGTGAAAAAGAACTCTAATGAACACTGTCAGGCCCCTGTGTCTGAGGGATGGGGAAGACCCCTGAGCCCAATCACGGGGCCTTCACCTCACCCCCTGATACATGAGGACATCAATGACCAGAGGATTCTAGAACTCACCTACAAGATGATTGAGCTGCTGACTGGAGAGGTGACACTGCTGGGAATGCTGGGACATTATACAGTAACGCTATGGAGGGATCGGGGGATGACGGTATCATTGTATGTGTCAGGTTCCTATAAGGTGTCAGGATGTTACCGTCTATTTCTCCATGGAGGAGTGGGAGTATTTAGAAGGACACAAAGATCTGTACAAAGACGTCATGATGGAGGTTCCCCAGCCCCTCACATCACCAGGTAATAGGACTAAATACCAAGGCCTATAATTATCTGTATGTAAAGAATGAATTCAGTCCCTGTATGTGTTTCTTCCAGTTCTATCCAGTGAGAGGACAACACCAGAGAGATGTCCCCGTCCTCTTCTTCCACAGGACTGTAAACAAGAAGATCTCGATGTTCCTCAGGATCATCAGGTAGATGGAGAGAAGGTGTCATGATATCTTCCCTATGATGTGTAGAAGGTTGTGAAGGTCTTTTGATCAGACTTGTTTTATCCCCCAGTATTATACACTGAACTGCCAATTTATTAGAAACACTGACACTTTCTTTATCTAAACTTTCCTGTACAGAGAATACTAATAACTAGTGTAATATAAAATAAAGTGATCACTTTTCAGTCTGAAACCACATTAGAATGGGAATTTTGATCACTTCACCTAGGCATGATTGTAAGGGAAATTTTGAAAAATTCCTAACCTCTTCAGTTTTTCTTGGCAAAAGTATTAGTAGTGAGAATATCGTGATTGAGGGAAAAAATACAATGAAAGGGGATCCATAGGACATACGTGATTTGTTGAGGAAGATATTAATAATATGTGAGGCAGTGACTGGTGTTACATGTGAGGGTCACTGTATGTTCCCCCCCAGGATGCACATGGAGGTGTATTGAGGCCATGGGAGTTCATTGCAGTCACAGGCGTAGCTGTGATTGCAATGAAAACTAAAAGTGAGTGTTAGTCTTGGACAAGCTATTTGTCCAGGGCAGATTTGAGAAAACCTGCTGGACTTTTGTTTTGAAACGGACTACAGAATGGTAGTATGGCAGTCCGTTTCCTTCCTGACCTGGTTTTCCATGTGGCCGAAGGCTCCAGGTTCTTTGGTTAAAAGCCCTGCAGTAAAGGGTTTGGGTGTGTCAGGGTCAGAGTTAGGCCGGGGTCAGACATGCGTGAAACTCGCAGGAGTCTCTCATGTCAGTGCCCGGCACTGCTGCCAGCACTCAGGACCGGAGCGTGCGGCTGAATAGAAATACATGCAGCCGCACGCTCCTGTCCAAGTGCCGGCAACAGTTCCTGATACTGACATGCGAGACTCGTTCGTGTTTTTCGCATGTCTGACCCCGGCATTAGTGTCAGTCTGGTGTTTGCTAGATTGCAGTGCAGTCGGCGCTGCAGAGCTCCACCTGTGTGAGGCAACACAGGCAAGTGGAGCCAAACAGCCAGGGGAGCTGAGATGCCTGGCACCCGCAGCGTACATAGCGGTGCAGTCGCCCATGGCAATTGGTCTTGGAGCTGAACTGGCGTGTTTATTGGCTGCAAACTGGAGGATATGGTTCTCGGCTGCTATCCGGAGGATATCGTGTACTGTGTAATGCTGTGAGTTGGACATTAATTCTGTCAAGTAAACACATTAAAGAGACTTTTGTTTGGAACTTTGCTGTGTCACTGCCTCATCACTGCATAGCGTGGATACCGCTGCCCTACAAATTGTAGGTAGTGCACAGTGTTCTAAATTTTAACTGACTACAGGACTGGTGTCCAACTAATGTGTTTGAAATCACTCATTTTTCCTTGGCACAGATGGGCTATAACATCAGATGAACAGTTCCTGTGCCACCATCTATCAGGTGTCATCATTTCAGGCTGGTGGAGGTAGAGTAATGGCGGGGGATTTTTTCTTGGCTCATCCTGGATCCTTAGTTATCTGTGGATGGATGTTTGGACATTAGGGCTTACATAAGCATTTTGGCCAACCAAGTTCATCACTTCATGGCAGCTGTTTCCTTGCGGTAAAAGGACAATGTACCATGACACAATAATCCACTAGTTATGGATTGCTTCCAGGAATATTAGAGAGTTTTTGTTGCTTCCCCGGGATTCATAGTCCTCATGTTTTAATCCTATAGCGCATCTTCATGATGAGATGAAAGAGACTGTTCACAACATATCAGTATCTCCATATTATTTGCGGATGGGCCAATAATCCCACAGAATTACTTCTTCATCTAGTGGAATCTATTACAATCTGAATTGCTGAGGATCTGAATAGACAACGTGGGTGTCTCTAATAATGTGGCCATTCAGTGTGTGTTCTATACTTGGTGGAGATGACAGGGTAAATCTGATCATAGACATTAAATGTTGTCTGGATCTTCCCCCAGGTTTCTGGATATGATTTTTCCTCTTTCTCTGACTCTTAATTTTTTTGTTTCAGGGTAAATATCTGCCCCATATTAATACTACAGAGACATATATGAGAGGTGATGAGCGGTGTAAAGAGGAGATTCCCACAGATAACCGCACAGGTGAGTATAACCTAAAAAACAATCAGTGCCAGGAGCGCACATCGGGTTGGCTCCATCCCAGAGGGAGCACAAATCCATTATGGGTATTTATTTATGCGCCATGATTGTGCATATATTAATATATGATTATTTTGTGACATGTTCGGACATTTCATCTCTTGCACATATCTGGTCAGTTTACGTTATCTGTCTTGCAGCACATGATGATTATTATTATATTACATTATATGGTGATCTGCTGCAGATTTCTGCAATGTCCGGTATAACCCTGTTTTTTGTAAACCTACTACCATCCACTCTGATCATTACATAGTATATTTTTCCCCTAATTAAACACGTTGATTATGTGTCTGTATTCCTAAATCTTAAACAGATTTTGGTTCCTTTCCTCATTTTTGTACAATCATGTTCTCACATTCTTACATCTTCCCTCTTGTATCTAGTGATTTTTTTACATTACATTTGATCCATTTTGTTTACTTTATATTTTACATATGTGATAAAAGATATTGATGGTTTTTAATTCACTCTTTTACTTCTAGTAGTGATTTTTTGCAGTTATAGCTCTATAATCGTGGCCCTGTTTTGGAACCATTACATATCATGTACTTAACCTTTTTAGGTCCTTTTGTTTTTGCCACTTTTGAAGCAGAAGAGATACTTCTGTATTCACAGTCCTGTTTAACCCCATTCTGACATTAGACGTACTATCCCGTCGAGGTGTAACCCATATGACCACCGACGGGATAGTACGTCTAACTCGATCAACCGCGCTCACGGGGGGAGCGTGGACGATCGTGGCAGGGTGTCAGCTGACTATCGCAGCTGACATCCGGCACTATGTGCCAGGAACGGTCACGGACCACTCCTGGCACATTAACCCCCGTAACACTGCGATCAAACATGATCACAGCGTTCCGGCGGCATAGGGAAGTATCCCTAAGACCCTCGGAGCAAGCGATGAGATCGCGTTGCACCGAGCGTCTCCTCCCTGCAGGCCCTGGATCAAAAATTGCCACTGAGCTCCTTCCTGGTAATGCAGGGAGGTGGCTTGCAAGCGCCTGCTCAAAGCAGGTGCCGGGAAGCCTCCCTGCAGTGCCTGTCAGATCGCTGATCTGGCACAGTGCACTGCAAAGTGTCAGATCAGCGATCTGACACTATACTGTAATGTCCCCCCAGGGGCAATGTTATAAAGTAAAAATAAAAATATTTACATATGTAAAAAAAAAAGAAAATCCTAAATAAAGAAAAAAAAATATTGTTGCCATAAATAAATTTATTTATCTAAATAAAAAACAAACAAAAAAAGTACACACATTTAGTATCGGGGACCGCCCCACATGCGTGGCATAGAGCGACGCCACTCATTAACTTGTTCATTATAAAAGCCCCTCCACTTTTGGCAACCTCACACAAGCCTCCCGAGGAAGTTAATAAAAGCAAAACGTACGTTGGGGCTACGTACCTGGCAGGTACCTTTTCCATATGGGTAATCACCATAGATAGTATCGACCTTATGCACTTGGCACTTTATTGTGGGGCGGTAGCACATGGGTCTCTTGGCAACCAACTATACAATGTTTGTTTATCTGTGGTAATGCCGGTTTTCCTGTGCGCCGCTGTTTGGACACTTGTCTGCATGCTATATGTGTCAGGTCCCGTCCTTTGAAGTGAGGACTGACACTTCTTTGGTCCATACCTTCATTGGATTGCTTGGAATTTCTCTATGGTACCGTCATGGTTTCCTATTCTGTCATCACCAAGTTTCTATCATTCTACTGTGTTTTTATGATTTTTTGTATTCATTAATAAAACTATTTGTATTTTTCACTATATTATGTACAGTGTCGAATATTTCTTGGGGTGTTATACTCCGTTGGTCTTTATAGGTTCTATTGTTAATGGGAGTTGTCCTATGGTCCGGAAATTGTTTGGACATTTTTCCATTTTTGGATATTAATAGATGTCTATGATATGTCGGTTTTTGTTGAATTAAACATATTTAGTATCGCCACGTCCGTAACGACCCGACCTATAAAACTGTCTCACTAGTTAACCCCTTCAGTGAACTCCGTTTAAAAAAAACGAGGCAAAAAACAACGCTTTATTATCATATCGCCGAACAAAAAGTGGAATAACACATGGTCAAAAAGACGGATATAAATAATCATGGTACCGCTGAAAATGTCATCTTGTCCCGCAAAAAACGAGCTGCCATACAGCATCATCAGCGAAAAAGTAAAAAAGTTATAGTCCTCAGAATAAAGCGATGCAAAAATAATTATTTTTTTATATAAAATAGTTTTTATCGTATAAAAGCGCCAAAACAATGATATAAATGAGGTATCGCTGTAATCGTACTGACCCGAAGAATAAAACTGCTTTATCAATTTTACCAAACGTGGAACGGTATAAACGCCCCCTCCCCAAATAAATTCATGAATAGCTGGTTTTTGGTCATTCTGCCTCACAAAAATCGGAATAAAAAGCGATAAAAAAAGTCACATGCCCGAAAATGGTACCAATAAAAACGTCAACTTGTCCCGCAAAAAACAAGACCTCACATAACTCTGTGGACTAAAATTTGGAAAAATTATAGCTCTCAAATGGAATCTTTTTGAATTTTTCTCAAAATGTGGAGACGCAAAAACTATTTTTTTGCAATAAAAAGCATCTTTTAGTGTGTGACAGCTGCCAATCATAAAAATCAACTTAAAAATCCACTATAAAAGTAAATCAAACCCCCCTTCATCACCCCTTTAGCTAGGGAAAAATAATAAAATAAAAAAAAATGTATTTATTTCCATTTTCCCATTAGGGTTAGGGCTACAGTTAGGGTTGGGGCTAAAGTTAGGGTTGGGGTTAAAGTTAGGGTTAGGATTGGGGCTACAGTTAGGGTTGGGGCAACAGTTAGGGTTGGGGCTAGTTAGGGTTGGGGCTAAAGGTAGGGTTAGGGTTGGGGCTACAGTTAGGGTTGGGGCTACAGTTAGGGTTGGGGTTAAAGTTAGGGTTGGGGCTAAAGTTAGGGTTTGGATTACAATTACGGTTGGGATTAGGGTTAGGGGTGTGGTTATGGTTGAGATTAGGGTTAGGGGTGTGGTTAGGGGTGTGTTGGGGTTAGGGGTGTGTTGGGGTTAGGAATGTGGTTGGGATTAGGGGCATGTTCGGGTTAGGGGTTTGGTTAAGGTCATTTTTAGGGTTGGGATTAGGGTTAGGGGTGTGTTTGTGTTAGGGTTTCAGTTAAAATTGGGGGGTTTCAATGTTTAGGTACATCAGGGGTTTTCCACAACATGGCATCCGATCTCAATTCCAGCCAATTCTGAGTTGAAAAAGTTAAACAGCGCTCCTTCCCTTCTGAGCTCTCCCGTGCGCCCAAACACGGGTTTATTCCAATATGTGGAGTATGAGCGTACTCAGGACACATTGGACAACAACTTTTGGGGTCCAATTTCTCCTGTTACCCTTGGGATAATACAAAACCGGGGGCTAAAAAATAATTTTTGCAGAAAAAAAATGGATTTATTATTTTCACAGCTCTGCGTTATAAACTGTAGTGAAACTCTTAGGGGTTCAAAGTTCTCATAACACATCTAGATAAGTTCCTTGGGGTCTAGTTTCCAATTTGGGGTCACTTGTGGGGGGTTTCTACTGTTTAGGTACATCAGGGGCTCTGCAAATGCAATGTGACCCCTGCAGATCAATCCATCTAAGTCTGCATTCCAAACGGCGGTCCTTCCCTTCCGAGCTCTGCCATGCACCCAAACGGTGGTTCCCCCCCCGCATATGGGGTATCAGCGTACTCAGGACAAATTGGACAACAACTTTTGGAGTCAAATTTCTCCTGTTACCCTTGGGAACATACAAAACTGGGGGCTAAAAAATATTTTTTGTGGAAAAAAGAAGATTTTTTATTTTCACGGCTCTGCGTTATAAACTGTAGTGAAACACTTGGGGGGGGTCAAAGTGCTCACCACACTCTAGATAAGTTCCTTAGGGGGTCTACTTTCCAAAATGGTGTTACTTGTGGGGGTTTCAATGTTTAGGCACATCAGGGGCTCTCCAAACGCGACATGGCGTCCAATCTCAATTCCAGTCAATTTTGCATTGAAAAGTTAAATGGTGCTCCTTCCCTTCCGAGCTCTGCCATGCGCCCAAACAGTGGTTTACCCCATATATGGGTTATCAACGTAATCGGGACAAATTGCACAAAACCTTTTGGGGTCCAATTTCTTCTGCTACCCTTGGGAAAATAAAATATTGGGAGTGAAAAGATCATTTTTGTGAAAAAAAAATGATTTTTTATTTTTACGGCTCTACATTATAAACTTCTGTGAAGCACTTGGTATGTCAAAGTGCTCACCACGCATCTAAATAAGTTCCTTAGGGGGTCTACTTTCCAAAATGGTGTCACTTGTGGGGGTTTCAATGTTTAGACACATCAGGGGCTCTCCAAACGCAACATGGCGTCCCATCTCAATTCCAGTCAATTTTGCACTGAAAAGTCAAACGGCGCTCCTTCCCTTCCAAGCTCTGCCATGCGCCCAAACAGTGGTTTACCCCCACATATGGGGTATCAGCGTACTCAGGACAAATTACAACAACTGTTGGTGTCCAGTTTGTTTTGTTAACCTTGGTAAAATAAAACAAATTGGAGCTGAAGTAATTTTTTTGTGAAGAGAAGTTAAATGTTTATTTTTAACATTCCAAAAATTCCTGTGAAACACCTGAAGGGTTAATAAACTTCTTGAATGTGTTTTTGAGCACCTTGAGATGTGCCGTTTTTAGAATGGTGTCACACTTGGGTATTTTCTATCCTATAGACCCCTCAAAGGGACTTCAAATATGATGTGGTCCTAAAAAAAAATGGTGTTGTAAAAATGAGAAATTGCTGGTCAACTTTTAACCCTTATAACTCCCTGAAAACAAAAAAATTTTGGTTCCAAAATTGTGCTGATGTAAAGTAGACATGTGGGAAATGTTACTAATTAAGCATTTTGTGTGACATATCTCTGTGATTTAAGGGCATAAAAATTCAAAGTTGGAAAATTGCGACATTTTCAAAATTTCGCCAAATTTCAGTTTTTTTCTCAAATAAACTCAGGTTATCTCATAGAAATTTTACCACTATCATGAAGTACAATATGTCACGAGAAAAAAATTATCAGAATCATCAGGATCCATTGAAGCATTCCAGAGTTATAACCTCATAAAGAGACAGTGGTCAGAATTGTAAAAATTGGCCCAGTCATTAACGTGCAAACCACCCTTGGGGTAAAGGGGTTAATACAGGACACATAGTGAATGTCTCTTAATATACGTTTGAAGTTTGTCAGCACCGGGGATCTGAACTCAAGACCCCTGATATGGAAGGTAGAAACATTACTAGGGAGCCACAGGCTGTACTGTTATGGAGAATTTTCTCAGCCTAAAAACCTCAAAAGCATTCTTCTCTACATGCATAATATAAAGTTATATACAGATATCATGCCAGAGCATTATAAGTGCTGAAAAGTAATCACCAGAGATTTCTAACTATAGAATCATTTTCAAAAGTCATACAAAATCATCACAGTAAATATGGACATATTTTGTGTCCCTGTAATTGTAACAACATGTACAATATAGTGATTTATGGTGATCGGTAAATAGTGTAAATAAAAATGACATCTTTGTTTTCATTCACACACACACATAAATATATATTGTGGTGTGACTGGTGGTCGTGTGGTTAATGGGAGGTATGTGTCACAGGGATGGATGCTCCCTGCGATGCAACCCGGAGTATTTTGTCTTTAGTGCACGTGAGCACTAAAGATTAGGGTTGAGCGACTTTTATTTTTATAGGATCGGGTCGGGTTTCACGAAACCCGACTTTCTCAAAAGTCGGGTCGAGTGAAATCGGCCGATCCTATAAAAAAGTCGGGGTCGGCCGAAACACGAAACCCAATGCAGTGCAATGGGATACTATGGTTCCCAGGGTCTGAAGGAGAGGAAACTCTACTTCAGGCCCTGGGATCCATATTTAAGTGTAAAATAAAGAATTAAAATAAAAAATATTAATATACTCACCTCTCCGGAGGCCCCTGGACATCGCCGCTGGTAACTGGCAGCCTTCTTTGCTTAAAATGAGCGCGTTTAGTGCCTTCCATGACGTCACGGCTTGTGATTGGTCGCGGCCGCCCATGTGACCGCTCACGCGACCTATCACAAGCCGTGACGTAATTCTCAGGTCCTAAATTCCTAATTCTAGGAATTTAGGACCTGAGAATTACATCACGGCTTGTGATTGGTCGCGTGGCGGTCACATGAGCGGCCGTGACCAATCACAAGCCGTGACGTCATCTAAGGCCCTTCACGCGCTCATTCTTAGGAAGGAAGGCTGCCGGAAAGAAGCCGAGGGTGAGTATATTCCTATTAGGTATATACTCACCCTCGGACGCGCCCTGCTTCTTTCCGGCAGCCTTCCTTCTTAAGAATGAGCGCGTGAAGGGCCTTAGATGACGTCATGGCTTGTGATTGGTCGCGGTCGCTCATGTGACCGCCACGCGACCAATCACAAGCAGTGACGTAATTCTCAGGTCCTAAATTCCTAGAATTAGGAATTTAGGACCTGAGAATTACGTCACGGCTTGTGATTGGTCGCGTGAGCGGTCACATGGGCGGCCGCGACCAATCACAAGCCGTGACGTCATGGAAGGCGCTAAACGCGCTCATTTTAAGCAAAGAAGGCTGCTGGTTACCGGCGGCGATGTCCAGGGGCCTCCGGAGAGGTGAGTATATCAATATTTTTTATTTTAATTCTTTATTTTACACTTAAATGTGGATTCCGATACCGATTTCCGATATCGCAAACATATCGGAACTCGGTATCGGAATTCCGATACCAGATTCAGAAGATCGCCGACCTCATGGCCGACCCCACACAGGGGTCGGGTCGGGTTTCATGAAACCCGACTTTGCCAAAAGTCGGCGACTTCTGAAAATGGCCGACCCGTTTCGCTCAACCCTACTAAAGATATCATTTACTGCACCTGGGTCCGGGTTGCGGGTAGCTATGAGAGATGGGAGGGTCTGGCTACCCACATGCCTCATCTCTGGGTGAGGGTGCTTACTGTACCCCTTTTCCCTGCGGGAAGTGCTTGAGTTTGAGGACCTGCAGTGATGTCATGATCATGTGACCAGGGCATGTGATGTTACCTCACCTGTGGGTGTGGTTACATGCTACCTAAAGGAGGTGTGTTTAGCACATGGTAGTGAGTGTTTGGGAGTCTGCCAGTGTGGACAGACTCACATGTGTCCCGGCTGGACACTACAGAGAGACTGTGTTTAGGCTGTAGAGCCTGCGTGCTGGACTTAGCACAGCCTGAGCGCCCACAGACCTGAGAGAGCGGAGCTCTACTATGGACATTGAGGATTTATCTGTCTGATGTAAGACTGTTTACCGCTTGTTCTTGTTTCTATGGTTTATGGAGAGAATAAACCAAACAGACTGCTTTAAGTGGAAAAACCGTGCCAAAGTGCTTGATCCCGTGCCAAGCGAGTGTCCCCAAGACACGTAGTATGCAAAATGCTACAATATATATATATATATATATATATATATATATATATATATATATATATATATATATATATATATATATATATATACATACATACACTGCTCAAAAAAATAAAGGGAACACTAAAATCTCACATCCTAGATATCACTGAATGAAATATTCCAGTTGTAAATCTTTATTCATTACATAGTGGAATGTGTTGAGAATAATAAAACCTAAAAATGATCAATGTAAATCACAACTAATATCCCACGGAGGTCTGGAGTTGTAATGATACTCAAAATCAACATGGAAAATGAAGTTACAGGTTGATCCAACTTCAGTGCAAATGTCTCAAGGCAAGGAAATGATGCTCAGTAGTGTGTGGCCTCCACGTGCCTGTATGTTCTCCCTACAACACCTGGGCATGCTCCTGATGAGGCAGCGGATGGTGTCCTGAGGGATCTCCTCCCAGACCTGGACTAAAGCATCCTCCAACTCCTGGACTGTCTGTGGTGCAACGTGACATTGGTGGATGGTGCGAGACATAATGTCCCAGATGTGTTCAATCGGATTCAGGTCTGGGGAACAGGCGGGCCAGTCCATAGCTTCAATACCGTCATCTTGCAGGAACTACTGACACACTCCAGCCACATAAGGTCTAGAATTGTCCTGCATTAGGAGGAACCCAGGGCCAACCGCACCAGCATATGTGTAACGAATGGAAACGGGGGCACAGAAGGTGAAGTTCACATTCGTTTTTATAGAAGTTTAACGTGGAACCTCGGGACCACGGTCAGGGGGGCCCTTAAGGGGACGTGACACCAGTATATGTCCCCTCGAACAGTGTCAGAATGGAAAGCCTGGGGGACACGATTGCTACCTCCAGTTAGACCCCGGACTCATGGCAGCTGTCCCAGCGGAACAGGTGGACAAGCAGGGTTAGCAGAAGATGTGGAGCTAACCGGGTGTACGGATGAGAGCTGGTACCGGCGAGTCTGGCGTTGTCTGGAGAGGAGGATGGCTGACTAACGAGATGAGACGGGATTGTGTTTATAGAACAGATGTCATCCAGGATAGCCGGGTAGCAGGAAGCTGATGATCTGTGGAGACAGACAGTATAAGCGGAGTACTGGCATGGAACTTCAGAAACAGAAGCACGTGCTGACAAGAACCGGAAGTAAGCAACAGTGGATACTTGTTGCTCCGGTACCCTCCCTATGGTGGAGGGGCTAGAAATAGTGATCAATAACACGCCATTGGTCAGAAGTACTTTTTGGAAAATGTGCATTGTCTCTTTAACAGACCGGGAGCGCGCAAGACCTAAGCACTCTGCCTGGGAATCTGCTGGCTTAGTACCAGAAAGCAGATGAGGAAGGAGGAGCAGAGGCTGTATCCAGAGAGCATGGAGCCAGCACAGAGCGGGGACCCTGCGAAGGTACAGGGGTTGGACCGGGTGTAACAGTATCCCCCTCCTTACGCCCCCTCTTTTTCAAGCCTGCGTAAAATCTTTTCAGAAGGAGAGAAGTCCGAATATTCTCTTTAGGCTCCCATGACCTCTCCTCAGGTCCAAAGCCCCTCCAGTCCAACAAATATTAAATCTTACCCCTTACTCTTTTAGAGGCCAAGATATTGTCTACCTCAAAAACATCCTCCTCACTGACGGGATCAGGAGTGGAACCTGGATCTTTAAAGAAGGAGCTCAAAACTACTGGTTTGAGGAGGGAAACATGGAAAGAGTTAGGCACACGTAAAGAAGCAGGCAATTTCAATTTGTACGAGAAGATGAAGCTGGGGCCCAACTTGTATGAGGGCATCTTCAGATGGATATACCTGGAGGAGAGCTACATCTTATCTCCGGGCTGAAAGATAGGTGCATCCAGACGTCTTTTTTCCGCGTGCTTCAAACGATGTGAGGCTTTTTCCAAAGCGACCTTGGTGTCGCTCCATACTTCGAGAATTCCCCAATAAAGGTGTCAGCAGCAGGAATGCCCGAAGACCCAGTCATGGGAAGAGGAATCCCGGATTGGAGTCCAAACACTATCTGAAAAGGAGATTTTCCAGAGGATTCACTTACTTGATTATTGTACAAGAATTATGCCCAAGGCAGCAGATTGATCCAGTCATCATGATGTACATTGACAAAATGACTCAGGAATCCAGTCAGGATTTGATTGGTCCTCACTACTTGCCCGCTGGATTGAGGGTGGTATGCAGAAGAGAAGTCCAGTTCCACTTTCACCAATTTACAAACTGCTCTCCAGAACTTGGAGGTGAACTGGACACCCCTGTCGGACACAATGTGGAGAGGAAAACCATTAAGACAGAAAATGTGCTGTATGAAAAGGTCCGCGAGCTCAGAAGCAGATGGAAGACCGGGTAACGGAACGAAATAAGCCTTCTCCGAAAAACGATCCACCACTACCCAGATGACGGAACAGACAGGAAGATCAGTAATGAAGTCCATCGTGATGTGCTGCCAGGGAATTGAAGGAACAGAAAGAGGTAATAGCTGCCGGGAGGGCAGATGCTTAGCCATCTTGTTGCGGGTACACGAAGGACAGGCAGCAACATATTCCTGGACATGTTTGCCCATGATGGGCCACCAGTAATAACGGGAGATGAGTTGCAGAGTCTTTTTCTGGCCGGCATGGCTGGCCAACTGGGAAAAATGACCCCACCGGAGGCCACGGCTCCGATTTGAAGTAGATACTAGAGTCTTTCCCGGAGGAAGTCGAACAAGATTAACTGCGGCTACAGGCACAATCCTTGACAGTTCAATGATGTGTTGCAGTTCTTCCTCAATATCGGGAGGCAGGAATGCTCAACAGAGTGCATCGGCTTTAATGTTCCTATCAGTTGGACGGAAATGAAGAACAAAATTAAATCGGGCAAAAAACAAGGCCCAACGGGCTTGACAAGGATTCAGCCTTTGTGCAGATTGAAGAAAAGCGAGGTTCTTATGATCTGTAAGGATGACAACCTGATAGGCCTCTCCCTCAGAGATGTCGCCACTCTTGCAGGGCTAACTTGATAGCCAACAATTCTTTGAGAAGAAACCACAGGTGACCATCCGACCGGTGGACGACTTCTGGGTGAGTACTGCTCCAGCACCTATGGAAGAAGCATCTACCTCCAGCAAGAACTGTTTATCTGAATCAGGTCGATGAAGAACGGGTGTGGAGGAGAAGGCCTGTTTTAGAGAAAGAAAAGCCTCCTCTGCTTCGGGAGTCCAATCCTTGGCGTTTGCGCCTTTCCGGGTGAAGGCCGAGATGGGTGCCACTCGGGTGGAAAAATGAGGGATAAATAAACGGTATTAGTTGGCAAAGCCCAGGAACCGTTGTATGGCTTTCAGACCGGATGGGCGAGGCCACTTAAGGATGGCGGATACCTTCTCCGGATCCATCTTTACCCCCTGTGGACGAGACTATATTACCAAGGAAAGGCAGAGCAGATAGTTCAAAGAGGCACTTTTCAAATTTAGCATAAAGTCTGTTCTCCCTAAGTCTCTGTAAAACCAGATGTACTTGTCTCCGGTGGGAGGCTAAATCTTCAGAGAAAATCAAGATGTCGTCCAGGTAAACAACAACACACGAATAGAGCAGATCTCTGAAAATATCATTTACAAATTCTTGAAAAACTGCAGGTGCATTACTTAGGCCGAACGGCATTACCAGGTATTCGTACTGTCCGTCCCGGGTGTTAAAAGCGGTTTTCCACTCGTCTCCTTTATGAATACGTATCAAGTTGTAGGCCCCCCTGAGGTCCAGTTTGGTGAAAATTTTAGACCCCCTAAGGCGATCAAACAACTCAGAAATAAGAGGCAACGGATACCTGTTCTTTACCTTAATCAGGTTCAGCCCCCTGTAATTGATACAGGGCCGTAGAGATCCATCCTTTTTCTTCACGAAAAAGAATCCTGCTCCTGCTGGCGAGGATAACCTCCAGATAAATCCTCTGGCCAGGTTCTCCTGTATGTAATCAGACATGGACTGGGTCTCTGCTTGAGAAAGAGGATACATTTGCCATTTAGGAGATGTTCCGGGGAGCAGATCAATCGGGCAATCATACGACTTGTGCAGAGGTACTTTCTCAGCCTCCTTTTTCCCGAAGACATCAGCAAAGGGCCAATAAGAGGAGGGTAGACCCGGCAGGGCAGTGGGCTGGACTGGAGGAAGAACAGGTCGAACAGGGATGATACACCGATCCAAGCAGGAGTCTCCCCAATGCAGAATCTCACCCGTCTTCCAATTTAAGACAGGTTCCTGCATCCGGAGCCAGGGTGGACCTAAAAGCAATGGGTGAGACGAACATGGCAACACATAAAAGCGGATTCTTTCTGAATGAGCTAAACCTACCGGGAGTTCCATGGGCACAGTCTGGAACTGAATGGACTCGGACAGGGGTTTGCCATCTACAGATGTCACCTGCAATGGTTCTGGAAGGTGCTGGACTGGTATCTGATAAGGATCCACAAGCTCCTGCTGCATGAGGTTCCCAGCGGTTCCAGAGTCCAGGTAACAGTTCAGAAAATTTTACCTTGCCAAAGACCACGGAAACTGTTATTTGTAGTGGTGGAGAGAGATGATCCTTACCTAGGGCTGCCTCTCCTACCGACTCTAGGTACTGGAGTTTCTTGACTTCTTTGGACAGGTGTGGATGAAATGCTCGGAACTGCCACAGTAGAAACAGCTCCCCTCCTGGCGGTAGTTACCCAAGCTTACCCAATCTACTTCCATAGGCATAGGTGAAGGGAACGAAGTCGGGGAAGTCTCTGATTTTGAAGTACTAGCGGCCAGGTGGTAGGAACCTTTTTCACTTTTGGTCTCCTTGGATCATTCCTGAAACTGTAGGTCAGTCCGGACTGCCAGAGAAATCAGGTCATCCAGGCTTGTGGGCATGTCCTGTCACGCCAGCTCATCCTTTATTCTTCCTGAAAGACCCTCCAAGAATGTAGCCACCAAGGCTTCATTGTTCCAGGATAATTCAGACGAAAGGGTACAGAACCGCACCGCATACTGAACCACAGTAAGAGCCTCCTGGCGTAGTCGAAGAAGAGCCGAAGCTGTTGACGTAGCTCGACCAGGTTTGTCAAAGGTCCTGCGGAATGCCTCTAGCAATGACTGAAGATTAGGATCCAGTGGATCCATTCTCTCCCACAGAGGATCCATTCTCTCCCACAGAGGATTCAGCCAGGCGAGGGCCTCTCCGTCAAGATGAGACATGATGAAGCCCACCTTGACCCGATCAGAAGCAAACATATGCCCCAGGAGTTCAAAGTGCAGCGTGCACTGGTTAATAAACCTCCGGACATTGAACGGGGTTGCCACGGAAGCGGTTGGGAGCCACCAGGTGAGGACCTTTACTTGCTGTGCAGCTAGGTACCTGGATACCGGTGGCAGAGACGGGTGCAGGCGAGGAGACCAAAGTATCCATGCGAGTAGACAAGTTGTGCAGAAAAGTCATGATCTTGTCCTATTGACTCCTCAGACGGGTAACATCTTGATATAGCTCCACGGCCGGAGGTGTCTGGGATCCAGCGGGTTCCATGGCCGAAGCAATCTGTAACAAATGTAAACAGAGGCACAGAAGGTGAATTTCACATTAGTTTTTATTTTAAGTTTAACGTGGAACTTCGGGACCATGGTCAGGGGGCGCCAAAGGGGGCGTGACTACGTGAGCCCCAGACACCCGTAGTATGTCCCCTCAAACAGGGTCAGAATGGAATGCCTGGGGGACAAGGGTGCAACCTTCAGTTTGACCTTGGACTCGTGGCAACTGTCCCACCAGAACAGGCGGACAAGCAGGGTTAGCAGAAGACGTGGAGCTAACCAGGTGATACCGAGTGTACGGGTAAGAGCTGGTACCGGCGAGTCTGGCGTTGTACAGAGAGGAGGATGGCTGACTAAAGGGACAAAATGGGATTGCGTTGATAGAACAGACGTCGTCCAGGATATCTGGGTAGCAGGAAGCTGATGATCTGTGGAGACAGACAGTATAAGCGGAGTACTGGCAGAGAACTTCAGAAACAGGAGCACGTGCTAGCAGGAACCGGAAGTAAGCAACAGTGGATACTTGTTGCTCCGGCACCCTCCCTATGGTGGAGGGGCTAGAAATAGTGATCACTAACACGCCATTGGTCAGAAGTACTTTTTGGAAAATGCGCGCTGTCTCTTTAAGAGATCGGGAGTGAGCACATGCACAACCCAAGCACTCTGCCCGGAAACCTGCTGGCTGCGTGCCAGGAAGCAAATGAGGAAGGAGGAGCAGAGGCTGCATCCGGACAGCATGGAGCCGACACAGAGCGGGAGTCCCAACAGGTATCCCGCGAAGGTACAGGGGTTGGACCGGGTGTAACAATATGGTCTGAGGATCTCATCTCGGTACCTAATAGCAGTCAGGCTACCTCTGGCGAGCACATGGAGGGCTGTGCGGCCCTCCAAAGAAATGCCACCCCACACCATTACTGACCCACTGCCAAACCGATCATGCTGAAGGATGTTGCAGGCAGCAGATTGCTCTCCACGGCGTCTCCAGACTGTTATTTCTGTCACATGTGCTCAATGTGAACCTGCTTTCATCCGTGAAGAGCACAGGGCGCCAGTGGCGAATTTGCCAATCCTGGTGTTCTGTGGCAAATGCCAAGTGTCCTGCACGGTGTTGGCCAGTGAGCACAAGCCCCATTTGTGGACATCGGGCACTCAGACCATCCTCATGGAGTCGGTTTCTAACCATTTGTGCAGACACTTGCACATTTGTGGCCTGCTGGAGGTCATTTTGCAGGGCTCTATAGCAAATAGATAATGGCTGCACTCAAAATTTACAGTGCTAAAGCAAGGAAATGTGCGATACATGAAATGTGAATAGCATAATGGCTTGTGAAATTTATGAAAAAACACATGAGATTCTTAGCACAAGATTTGGCCAAAAGTTGTGAGCCCATCCACCAAACGTCAAGGTAATCTCAGAACGGATGGGTAACTAACCTGTCTGCCTAGTGTGAACACTTACCTATGGCTAATAACATGGTAAAGCCTGCATTTATAGGAAGGTTAGAACCAACTATGTTTGGATGTAATTAAAATCACAGCATGGTGAAGGGCGGGGCGTTCAAGTCAGAAAAAAACAGTACATAGTGAATATAGAAAAACTGACTGAACAGCCATCTAGTCTGAACTGGTGCATAACCAAAAAGTCTTACATAGCAAATAGATAATGGCTGCACTCAAAATTTACTGTGCTAAAGCAAGGAAATGTGCGATACATAAAATGTGAATAGCATAATGGCTTGTGAAATTTATGAAAAAACACATGAGATTCTTAGCACAAGATTTAGCCAAAAGTTGTGAGCCCATCCACCAAACGTCAAGGTAATCTCAGAACAGATGGGTAACTAACCTGTCTGCCTAGTGTGAACACATATCTATGGCTAATAACATGGTAAAGCCTGCATTTATAGGAAGGTTAGAACGCCCCGCCCTTCACCATGCTGTGATTTTAATTACATCCAAACATAGTTGGTTCTAACCTTCCTATAAATGCAGGCTTTACCATGTTATTAGCCATAGGTAAGTGTTCACACTAGGCAGACAGGTTAGTTACCCATCCGTTCTGAGATTACCTTGACGTTTGGTGGATGGGCTCACAACTTTTGGCCAAATCTTGTGCTAAGAATCTCATGTGTTTTTTCATAAATTTCACAAGCCATTATGCTATTCACATTTCATGTATCGCACATTTCCTTGCTTTAGCACAGTAAATTTTGAGTGCAGCCATTATCTATTTGCTATGTAAGACTTTTTGGTTATGCACCAGTTCAGACTAGATGGCTGTTCAGTCAGTTTTTCTATATTTATTTTGTAGGGCTCTGGCAGTGCTCCTCCTGTTCCTCCTTGCACAAAGGCTGATGTAGAGGTCCTGCTGCTGGGTTGTTGCCCTCTCCACATCCTCTGGTGTACTGGCCTGTCCCCTGGTAACGCCTCTAGCCTCTGGACACTACGCTGACAGACACAGCAAACCTTCTTGCCACAGCTCGCATTGATGTGCCATCCTGGATGAGCTGCACTACCTAAGCCACTTGTGTGGGTTGTAGAGTCCGTCTCATGCTACCACGAGTGTGAAAGCACAACATTCAAAAGTGACCAAGACATCAGCCAGAAAGCATTGGTACTGAGATGTGGTCTGTGGTCCCCACCTGCAGAAAAACTCCTTTATTAAGTGTGTCTTGATAATTGCCAATAATTTCCATCTGTTGTCTATTCCATTTGCACAGCAGCATGTGAAATTGATTGTCAAACAGTGCTGCTGCCTAAGTGGACTATTTGATTTCACAGAAGTGTGATTTACTTGAAGTTATATTTTGTGGTTTAAGTGTTCCCTTTATTTTTTTGAACAGTATATATATATATATATATATATATATATATATATATATATATATATAATATTTTATCGGCAAAGAAAGCTTATCATGCAGAACTTTGATTTCCATTCTAAAAAAGGACACAAATAATAATAATAATGGAATCTAGACGGGCAACAATTAACAGGCCCACTGTTTTGGACATAAATGCCATTTTCCTGAAGAGAACCCATGTCTGGGTTTGATCCCCTTGATTGAATTTGCCCATTCAAGGGAATGGGTTTGCATTTCCGGATAGCACTCACATGCCATCAAAAATATCCTGATTCATTAACTAAATCAGAATGGTGTATGTTGACATTTCTTTCCTTGTGCTGGAGAAACATCCCGAGAGAAAAAAGTTTGAATGTGGAAGAAGTGAAAAAACAGCTGTGAGGGTTTCTGATGAGCAGGATAGCTCCATGCAAAAAAAACCAGATATGTGGAGCTTTGTTACCACAGAAGTTTAGTCACCTATGTGGTTACCTATTTGTTGTGCACAAAGATTTCTGTAGCCTTTAAGCTAGGTGATCTTTGAAAGAACCAACAACTGCCATCCATGGATTACAGGGAATTCATTTTCAGATCCCCAGTGCTCCCATATTCATTATGGAATCCAATGCTTTCTGTTGACTTCCAATACATATAAAATAGTACTTAAAACTTCTTCTCCTATCTTGTATCTAACGCTTAGTTTCTTTTTATAAAAAAAATACAAAACCTACACTTGCATAAAAGCCGTGGCTTATTTTTACATGACCATACAGCCGTGCTCTGTGCTAGATGCATGTACAGTATATACCTGTCAGGGAGTGTATGAGAGATGAAAACTATCTAAGGCCACGTTCACACGTTCAGTATTTGGTCAGTATTTTATATCTGTATTTGTAAACCAAAACCAGCAGTGGGTGATAAATACAGAAGTGGTGACGTGTTTCTATTATACTTTTCCATTGATTGTTCCACTCTTAGTTTTGGATTACAAATACTGAGGTAAAATGCTGACCAAATACTGAACGTGTTAACGTGGCCTAATAGCACTGACTTGCAGTTAAATTTCTAAAGATCCACTGAACATGAAACTGCATATGATTGGTGACAGGTGAAGTGAAACCAGAACCTATAGAGAATGTGGCTTCAACAGAGAAGAGAAAATATTGAAAAAAGCACAATCTGGTGGCCTAACATTATAATCTACAAGTCCTTGGGTAGTAGTCTATTGTCTAAAAATGAATTGTATTACAGTTTGTATGGAAATTATATAGATAATATAAATATTAATATAATTTCAATGCAGTGTTATTGACAAATAATAATTTTATTTTTGGCAGATAACTATACCAGGAGCTCAGAGGGACATCTGATATTTTCAGATTTTGCAGCAGGGGATCAAGGTATCACATCAGATACATATAAAGAAGATATAATTATCACCGATATACCTCAAGACCCTCTAAGGAAAAATCTATTATCTGATCCTTTTAGACAGGTCTTTTCTTTGACTTCGTTAAAGGAAAATATGAAAAACAAAAACCACAACAGTTCTGATGAACATGAAGTAGCTCGCACTGGGGAGATGCCATTTTCATGCTCAGAATGTGAGAAATGTTTTAGTGAGAAAACAATTCTTGTTAAACACCAGAGAACTCACACAGGGCAAAAGCCATTTTCATGTTCAGAATGTGGGAAATGTTTTAGAGATAAATCACATCTTGTTACACATCAGAGAATTCACACAGGGCAAAAGCCATTTTCATGTTCAGAATGTGGGAAATGTTTTAGGCATAAAACACATCTTGTAATACATCAGAGAACTCACACAGGGGAGAAGCCATTTTCATGTTCGGAATGTGGGAAATGTTTTAGACATAAATACCATCTTGTTACACATCAGAGAAAACACACAGGGGAAAAGCCATTTTTATGTTCAGAATGTGGGAAATGTTTTAGAGATAAATCAAATCTTGTTACACATCAGAGAATTCACACAGGGCAAAAGCCATTTTCATGTTCAGAATGTGGGAAATGTTTTAGGCATAAAACACATCTTGTAATACATCAGAGATCTCACACAGGGGAGAAGCCATTTTCATGTTCAGAATGTGGGAAATGTTTTAGTGAGAAACAAATTCTTGTTAAACATCAAATAACTCACACAGGAGAGAAACCGTTTTTATGTTCCGAATGTAGGGGTTGTTTTAGTCGGAGATCAGATCTTATTAGACATCAGAGAATTCACACTGGTGTAAAGCCATTTTCATGTTCGGAATGTGGGAAATGTTTTAGAAATAAATTCTATCTTGTTACCCATCAGAGAAGTCACACAGGCGAAAAGCCATTTTCATGTACGGAATGTGGGAAATGTTTTATAGATAAATTCTATCTTGTTACCCATCAGAGAAGTCACACTGGTGAAAAGCCATTTTCATGTTCAGAATGTGGGAAATGTTTTTTAGAAAAATCAAATCTTGTTAGACATCAGAGAACTCACACTGGTGAAAAGCCATTTTCATGTTCAGAATGTGGGAAATGTTTTTTAAATAAATCAAATCTTGTTAGACATCAGAGAACTCGCGTGGGGGAAAAGCCATTTTCATGTTCAGAATGTGGGAAATGTTTTATATATAAATCACATCTTGTTACACATCAGAGAACTCACACAGGAGAAAAACCATTTTCATGTTCAGAATGTGGGAAATCTTTTAGTGTGAAACAAACTCTTGTTAAACATCAAATAACTCACACAGGGGAGAAACCGTTTTTATGTTCCGAATGTGGGGATTGTTTTCAACAGAAATCAGATCTTGTTAGACATCAGAGAAGTCACACTGGTGAAAAGCCATTTTCATGTTCGGAATGTGGGAAATGTTTTTTAGAAAAATCAAATCTTGTTAGACATCAGAGAACTCACACTGGTGAAAAGCCATTTTCATGTTCGGAATGTGGGAAATGTTTTTTAGAAAAATCAAATCTTGTTAGACATCAGAGAACTCACATGGGGGAAAAGCCATTTTCATGTTCAGAATGTGGGAAATGTTTTACCAAGAAATTCGATCTTGTTAAACATGAAATAATTCACACAGGAGAGAAGCCTCTTTTGTTTTAAATCATTACATTGTTATCATGTAACAGAAAAATTACAAGTTATAATCAAGTAAAGTCACTTTTCTACAAGAGAGAGGAAAATCAACTCGGATCACTAAATGAGTACCGTATATACTCGAGTATAAGCCGACCCGAGTATAAGCCGACCCCCCTAATTTTGCCACAAAAAACTGGGAAAACTTATTGACTCGAGTATAAGCCTAGGGGGGAAAATGCAGCAGCTACCGGTAAATGTCAAAAGTAATAATAGATACCAATAAAAGTAAAATTAATTGAGACATCAGTAGGTTAAGTGTCTTTGAATATCCATATTGAATCAGGAGCCCCATATAATGCTCCATACTGTTCATTATGGCCCCATAAGATGTTCCATATTAAAATATGCCCCATATAATCCTGCATAAAGGTTAATAAAGGCCCCATAAGATGCTCCATAGACACATTTGCCCAATATAATGCTGCACAAATGTTGATTATGGCCCCATAAGATGCTCCATAAAGATATTTGCCCCATGTAGTGCTGCACAAACGTTATGGCCCTATAAGATGCTCCATACAGACACTTGCCCCATATGCCGTAGTGCCCTACAAACGTTAATTATGGCCCCATACAGACACTTGCCCCATATAGTGCTGCACAAACATTATGCCCCTATATAGTGCTGCAGAAACGTTATGGCCCCATATAGTGCTGCAGGAATGTTATGGCCCCATATAGTGCTGCAGGAATGTTATGGCCCCATATAGTGCTGCAGGAACGTTATGGCCCCCATATAGTGCTGCAGGAACGTTATGGCCCCATATAGTGCTGCAGGAACGTTATGGCCCCATATAGTGCTGCAGGAACGTTATGGCCCCATATAGTGCTGCAGGAACGTTATGGCCCCATATAGTCCTGCAGGAACGTTATGGCCCCATATAGTGCTGCAGGAACGTTATGGCCCCATATAGTGCTGCAGGAATGTTATGGTCCCATATAGTGCTGCAGGAATGTTATGGCCCCATATAGTGCTGCAGGAATGTTATGGCCCCATATAGGTCTGCAGGAACGTTATGGCCCCCATATAGTGCTGCAGGAATGTTATGGCCCCATATAGTGCTGCAGGAATGTTATGGCCCCATATAGTGCTGCAGGAACGTTATGGCCCCATATAGTGCTGCAGGAACGTTATGGCCCCATATAGTGCTGCAGGAATGTTATGGCCCCATATAGTGCTGCAGGAACGTTATGGCCCCATATAGTGCTGCAGGAACGTTATGGCCCCATATAGTGCTGCAGGAATGTTATGGCCCCATATAGTGCTGCAGGAATGTTATGGCCCCCATATAGTGCCGCAGGAATGTTATGGCCCCATATAGTGCTGCAGGAATGTTATGGCCCCATATAGTGCTGCAGGAACGTTATGGCCCCATATAGTGCTGCAGGAACGTTATGGCCCCATATAGTGCTGCAGGAATGTTATGGCCCCATATAGTGCTGCAGGAACGTTATGGCCCCATATAGTGCTGCAGGAATGTTATGGCCCCATATAGTGCTGCAGGAATGTTATGGCCCCCATATAGTGCCGCAGGAATGTTATGGCCCCATATAGTGCCGCAGGAATGTTATGGCCCCATATAGTGCTGCAGGAACGTTATGGCCCCATATAGTGCTGCAGGAACGTTATGGCCCCATATAGTGCTGCAGGAACGTTATGGCCCCATATAGTGCTGCAGGAATGTTATGGCCCCATATAGTGCTGCAGGAACGTTATGGCCCCATAGATGCTCCATACAGACACTTGCCCCATTTGCTGCAATAAAAAAAATAAATCACATACTCACCTCTCCGTCGCTCAGGCCCCGGGCACTTTCAATAGTCACCTCTCCTTGTTCCGGCGCCGATCTGTCTCCAGCACTGACGTTCAGCAGAGGGCGCGCACTGACCACGTCACCGCGCCCTCTGACCTCAGCGTCACTGCTGGAGACAGATCGGAGCCTGGAACGAGGAGCAGGTGACTATCGCGCAGCGCTGCGCTCCCCTCCCCGTATACTCACCTGGTCCTGCCGCTCTGTAGATCCTGCTTCCCCGACGCCGCAGCGCTTCATCCTGTACTCAGCGGTCACATGGTCCCGCTGATTACAGTAATGAATAGGCGGCTCCACCCCTATGGGATGTGGAGCCGAATATTCATTACAGTACAGGAAGAAGCTGAAGCTGCTGCTGCCGGCGCCGGGGAAGCAGGGACCGCGCCTGGACTAGGTGAGTATTTTTAGACAGCCCCCACTCCCCCTCCCCTGCCGACCCCCGGTATGACTCGAGTATAAGCCGAGAAGGGCAATTTCAGCCCAAAAAAGTGGGCTGAAAATCTCGGCTTATACTTGAGTATATACGGTAATAGAAAATGTATATAATTATCAATGACCATTTGTTCTATAAAGTAAGTACAATCCTAATTTCTATAAAATATTTACTGTTTTTGTGAACCCTTTAACCTTTAGTCAAGTGGAGTCCATTGGACCCCAATCAAGTTTGTTTTGGTCATATTTCCGCAAGTATGGAAGGCAGTTAACAGTCTGTTTTGGTAGCTTCCTAGTCCTTAATGACGCTGCATCAACTACATGTGCTGCAGCAAAAAACAAATCCCAAGGCATTTCTAGTATTTATTTTACTCAGTTGTGTAGCGCCATTTATTCCATAGCGTTTTACAGACATTATTGGCACAATCTAAAATGTCTATATCCTATATCAGTCTATCTTTGGAGTGTGGGAGGAAACCAAAGTACTTTGAGGAAACCCACGCAAACACGGGGAGGACATACAAACTTTCAGCTATTGTCCTTGGTTGGATTTGAACCCAGGACCATAGGGTGACAAGGCTGCAGTGCTAACTACTGAGCCACCATACTGTCCACTATGAATCATGATAGTTATATGTGACGGTGATAACAAGAAGCTGGAAATAATAGACTTTTACCATAAAACCCAGGGTGGCATTGATACAAATGGCAAACTGTGCTAAACTTAAAACGTTGCTCAATACAATAAGAGATGGCCAATGGTCATTTCATTTTTTATTTCTTCAATGTATCAGATATAAATGCTTACATTATTTATAACATAAGTAACACAAGACCTCTCTAAGAAACTCATATAGATAGGCCACAAGAATGTATAGTTAAAAAATACAAACTTTATTTCAAACAAAAGAAAAAAGTATCTCAATTATAAATATAAACACATGTATGTAATGTTAATGATGCCTCCAATCTAACATAGGTCCTGGTGAAAAAAATCCATACAGTATCTAAATCTCATACAGTATAAACATATCATTCGATATGCCACCTAGTGGCTGTTAATATATATGCATCAATATGATAACGGCAGCTATACAGACAGGTTAAAGTGCATGGTGCCCATGTTTTTATATATATATAACCGTGGCTCATTTTTTATTTTATTTTATAACGATACCACACATGATTAGAAAAAAATCTATGGTGTACCCATACATATAATTAGCCACTGATATGCCTCAGATACTCCAAAGTCAAATACCGATATCAAACTTATTGGACTGATCTACTCAGCCTCCCTGTAATAAAGTGCAAATGTGCTGACAGGAGGTACTATAGAGGAACCTGTGTCAGAGCTCTAGCAATAGTATTGTAGCTTAGCAGACCAAAGTGCTCTGCATGCGGTATAGAGGCTCCCTGTAATAGAGTGCAAATGTGCTGACAGGAGGTACTATAGAGGAACCTGTGTCAGAGATCTAACAATAGTGTTGTAGCATATCAGACCAAAGTCCTCTGCATGCGGTAAAAGAACTGAAACCTGTAGCATAGTTACCAGGATAGAAGACACCGGACCTGAGAACCCCTACGCGCGTTTCGATGTATATTCTTTTAGTGTGCAGCCTTTATACCGCATGCAGAGGACTTTGGTCTGCTAAGCTACAACACTATTGTTAGATCTGTGACACAGGTTCCTCCATAGTACCTCCTGTCAGTACATTTGCACTCTATTACAGGGAGCCTTTATACCGCATGCAGAGGACTTTGGTCTGATATGCTGAATGTGTTATGCTATATATTTTTGGACTAATTATGTATACCCAATTATTTATAACATGATTAATAAGATTATAATTACCCCAAAAGAATTTCTGAAATTATTTTTCCGATGTAATTTGTAAGAACTCATAAAAGTGTGAAAGCATTAATTTAGAAATCACCAAGTTTACTGAAAAGACGACTCAATGATGACACCGAGTCTTATTTTCTGGAAGTAGGTCAATGTCAATTTGTATGTGAGATCTAGTGACCGAAATAAACAAAACCAGATGTGATAATTGCAAGAATTATGTACAATGAGCACCATAAGAAGATTTGTTATTCCAAATAATTACTTGTTTTTTTCCCATAGTATATAAGTAGCCGTTTACATTTTGTTGATTACTAAAAATGTTATATTTTTCGTTTAGCTAAGATGTTGTACCTTAAGTTCCTAAATAAAGTAAAAATTCTTCTTTAATTTATTGGATTTTTTTTTCAATATGAAAACTGAGGTCCCATGAACCCAATGCAAATAATAGTGTAAATATTTTGACGCGACTAACTGAAGGTTAATAAAGTGCAAAACTTTAAAAAATATTCTCACCATTACCAGTTCCATATATATGTTGAGCAGTCCTGAAATCTGCAGAGAAACCTTGTCAGGTTCAGCAAGTGAATATAAAAATGGAAAAAGTGCTGCTGGATTTATATATAAAATCCATTATTACATCCTTCTCCAGCACCACACTTCAAAGGCTGCTATTCTTCTTCTGTCTTGTTTTATTATTGTCCATGTTTTGGATCAGAATGTTACCACAAAAAGAATGAAAACCACGTAAAAGCCTTGTCTTTGTCGCCAGTGAAATGTTACTTGTGCAATTTGATTTCCTCCTGTTAGATAATATGGGTCATACCTTCTAAGGAACATTTTGATAATATATTTTTCACGATTCTGTCTATCAGTGTCCCTGTTGAAGGAGTTTGTCCCATCAGTGTTGTCTGCCTCTTTTCTGCCTCCACCATTTTATGTTAATGGAGGTTTGGAGTATGAGGTGCAGAGGATCATGGATTCTAGGAGGGTCAGAAACTCCAATATCTCATTTATTGCAGGGGATATGGATCCGAGAAGGGATCTTGGGTTCAGGTTTATTCGATCTGGTGAGAGCCTTCCGTCGTAGGTTTCCTGGGAAACTTGGGGGTCTGATGGCCCCCCTAAAAGAGGAGATACTGTCATGATTCTGCTTGTCAGTGTGTCTGGATGCAGTGAATGAGAGTTCTACCATCCAATCTAGGACAGAGCGTGATGACTGTCAGTGTCATGAGTGACAATTTAACCATCCAATCAGGTCCACAGCGTGCCAAAGCTTCATCCATGTGCCCCGTTATGAATAATTATCTTACTATTTAGTCAGCTCTGTTCCTTAAATTACTGCCAATTGTAGCTTTGCTCAACAGGTGTGTGGTCTGGGCTCCTAGTCTTGTATTCTGATCTTTGTTGCTCAACTTTCGATTTGCTTCTGACCTTGCATTTGACTTGCCCTTTTTTCATAATCTGCTACCTTCTTGGAATTCTGATCCAGTACTCCGGACTGTGACATGACTATGCCTTTGTTTCACCCCTCTGTCTGTGATGTACCCCCCTGACTTTTGACCTTGAAACTGTAGACTACCCAGCCTAAGGGCTTGTCTGTGAGTAGTGACTAGCGTCTCATTACAATGTATAGAATGTGTTCACATGCTCTGTGACCAAATGGCAAACCTGACACAGATGTTGCAGGATCTGGCCAAATAATACCAGAGTATTGAATTGTTGCAATATCAGTTGCAGTGTCAGATTATTAGTTTGATGAAAACTTCCCATTGCTCTCCACTACTGGCAGTGGCTGTGATGTCAGTATCCTCTGATATGCAATTGGTTTCTCCCTAATCAGTAATGTCCTTTCCTGACAAATTTTCAGGGGCAAAAGACCTGTCTTGGGTGTTCAGGGAGAACCAGTTTTTACCCTGCAACCCTTCTCATCAGAGAATAAGTCCCAGTGGATGGGAATAATTATGTCCATACGGCGAGGGGGTCTTCAGATTTGGCCATTTTGTCTTCCCAAACCACAGAACGGTCATCTGTTGATGCTTTTTTTTTACGCCTTGGGGTTAATCTAATGAACTTGACATATTCCTGGTTGTGGAGGAAAAGATCATGAGCCTGACTATAGTACCAAATTCCAGCAATGGTCCTCTGAAGTTCTGAATGATGCAGCTCTCAGGTGTCAGCTTCGCTGTGGCCTTTCGGATACACTTAAGGAAGCTCTGGCTCTGCATATTCCACCCTGTTCCATGGGGTAGGCCATGACTTATGCCATTTGGTTGGATGGCAAGATTCGGGAGAGGTGCTATGAGCTACAGGAGGTTTTGGTCATTTCCCCCAAATCAGTCTACCTACCTGAGGTGGAACCAATGGAAGTTGGAGCTGCCCGTTGTTGGACCGATCTTATATTTTGCCTCTACTGTGGTCATGCTGGATATTTTTTCAAAGACTGCTCAATATGCCCACAGGGAAACAAGCTGTCGGGAAAACACGTAAGTTTGGATGACTGTTGAGGAGGTCATCCAGACTTCCAGGTTCCTTTTTACTCCTCAGATAAAGTACTGTTGAGCATGTAACTACTTTTCCAAAACCATATATTACCAGCAGTATCTATCTTTGATTGTGGGTCTGCTTCCAAATTTATTGACTAAGGACTGGCCCTGAGATTATGATTAGGGACAGTTAAAGGGAATCTGTCACCCCCAAAATCGAGGGTGAATTAAGCCCACCGGCATCAAGGGCTTATCTACAGCATTCTGTAATGCTGTAGATAAGCCCCCAATGTATCCTAAAAGATGAGAAAAAGAGGTTATATTATACTCACCCAGGGGCGTTCCCGCTGCTGGTCCGGGGCCTCCCATCTTCTTACAATGACGTCCTCTTCTGGTCTTCACGCTCCGGTGCAGGAGTACTTTGTCTGCCCTGTTGAGGGCAGCGCAAAGTTCTGCAGTGCTGTTATGATCCGGTGGTAGGATCTCAAAACTGACCTGACACATATAACCAGAATGATAGGACAAGTTCTGGGGATGTGGAAGCTATACTGACCGCAATCCTGATCCTATCCAACACACTAAAGGCAGCCGTGGAGCGTTACCTAAAAACCTAGACGCCTCTTCACAGCCTGAGAAACTGACTGCCCCTAGAGAGAAAGCAAAGACTTCACTTGCCTCAGAGAAATAACCCCAAAGTTATAGACAGCCCCCCACAAATAATAACGGTGAGTTAAGGGGAAATTACAAACGTAGAAATGAAACAGGTTTAGCAAATGAGGCCCACTAACACTAGATAGACAGAAAATAGATAGGAATCTGTGCGGTCAGTACAAAAACTATCAAAAATAAACCACGCAGAGAATACAAGAACCCTCACACCGACTCACGATGTGAGGGGCGCACTCTGCACCCCAGAACTAACCAGCAAGCAAAAAATCACATAAAAGCGAGCTGGACTGAACTCATCATATACTGAGAAACGTTTTCAAGGAAATAATGAGCAAAATGAACAAGCAAACTTAGCTTCTCCAGCAGGAGACTGGTCACAAGGAATATTCAGGAGAGCTCAGAATCAGGACTGAATACACCGACAGCAGGCAACAAATGAAGGTCCAGGTGAGTTAAATAGGCCCAGCATAGAAGGAAATGAAGCAGCTGAGCCCAGCCATATAGCTAAAGGCCACCAGAGGGAGCCCAAGAACAAACTCACACAGTACCACTCATGACCAAAGGAGGGAGCCCGAGAACGGAATTCACAACAGTACCCCCCCTTGAGGAGGGGTCACCGAACCCTCACCAGAGCTCCCAGGCCGATCAGGACGAGCTGAATGAAAGGCACGAACCAAATCGGCCGCATGCACATCGGAGGCGACAACCCAGGAATTATCCTCCTGACCATAGCCCTTCCATTTAACCAAGTACTGAAGCTTCCGTCTCGAAACACGAGAATCCAAGATCTTCTCCACCACATACTCCAACTCCCCCTCGACCAAGACAGGAGCAGGAGGATCAACAGAAGGGACCACAGGCACCACATATCTCCGCAACAATGACCTATGGAACACATTATGAATGGCAAACGATGTTGGGAGGTCCAAACGAAATGACACAGGGTTGAGGATTTCCAAAATCTTATAAGGACCGATGAAACGAGGCTTGAACTTAGGAGAGGAAACCTTCATCGGGACATAACGAGAAGACAACCACACCAAATCCCCCACACGAAGTCGGGGACCCACACAGCGACGGCGGTTAGCAAAGCGCTGAGCCTTCTCTTGGGACAACGTCAAATTGTCCACCACATGGTTCCAAATTTGCTGCAACCTATCCACCACAGAATCCACCCCAGGACAGTCAGAGGGTTCAACCTGACCCGAGGAAAAACGAGGATGAAAACCAGAATTGCAAAAGAAAGGCGAAACCAAAGTAGCAGAACTAGCCCGATTATTGAGGGCGAACTCAGCCAATGGCAAAAAAGTCACCCAATCATCCTGATCAGCAGAAACAAAACATCTCAAATAAGTTTCCAAGGTCTGATTAGTTCGTTCAGTTTGGCCATTCGTCTGAGGATGGAAGGCCGACGAAAAAGACAATTCAATGCCCATCTTAGCACAAAAGGACCGCCAAAATCTGGACACAAACTGGGATCCTCTGTCAGACACAATGTTCTCCGGAATACCATGTAAACGAACCACATTCTGAAAAAACAGTGGCACCAAATCGGAGGAGGAAGGCAGCTTAGGCAAAGGTACCAAATGGACCATTTTAGAAAAACGATCACAAACCACCCAGATGACAGACATCCTCTGAGAGACAGGAAGATCCGAAATAAAATCCATGGAAATATGCGTCCAAGGCCTCTTCGGGACAGGCAAAGGCAAAAGCAATCCACTGGCACGAGAACAGCAAGGCTTGGCCCGAGCACAAATCCCACAGGACTGCACAAAGGAACGCACATCCCGCGACAAGGAAGGCCACCAAAAGGACCTCGCCACCAAATCCCTGGTACCAAAAATCCCAGGATGACCTGCCAACACCGAAGAATGAACCTCGGAAATAACTCTACTGGTCCATCTGTCCGGGACAAACAGTCTCTCCGGTGGACAACGGTCAGGTCTATTGGCCTGAAACTCCTGCAACACCCGTCGCAGATCAGGAGAGATGGCAGACAAAATCACCCCCTCTTTGAGGACACCAGTCGGTTCAGAAACTTCCGGGGAGTCAGGTACAAAACTCCTAGAAAGGGCATCAGCCTTCACGTTTTTCGAACCCGGAAGATATGAAACCACGAAATTGAAACGAGAGAAAAACAGCGACCATCGAGCCTGTCTCGGATTCAACCGTTTGGCAGACTCGACATAAGTCAAATTCTTGTGATCCGTCAAGACCACCACACGATGCTTGGCTCCCTCAAGTCAATGTCGCCACTCCTCAAAAGCCCACTTCATTGCCAACAACTCACGATTACCAACATCATAATTCCGCTCGGCAGGCGAAAACTTTCTTGAAAAGAAAGCACATGGTCTCATCACAGAGCCATCAGAGCTTCTCTGCGACAAGACAGCCCCTGCTCCAATCTCAGAAGCATCAACCTCGACCTGAAAGGGAAGAGAGACATCGGGCTGGCGCAAGACAGGAGCCGAAGAAAATCGACGTTTCAGCTCCTGAAAGGCCTCCATGGCCGCAGGAGACCAATTCGTCACATCAGAACCCTTCTTGGTCAAATCCGTCAAAGGCTTAACCACACTAGAAAAATTAGTGATGAAGCGACGGTAAAAATTAGCAAAACCCAAGAACTTCTGAAGACTCTTCACAGATGTAGGTTGAGTCCAGTCATAAATAGCCTGGACCTTGACTGGATCCATCTCAATAGTAGAAGGAGAAAAAATAAAGCCCAAAAAGGAAACCTTCTGGACTCCGAAGAGACATTTAGAGCCCTTCACAAACAAGGCATTGGCACGCAGGACCTGAAATACCATCCTGACCTGCTTCACATGAGACTCCCAATCATCAGAAAAGACCAAAATATCATCCAGGTACACAATCATAAATCTATCCAGATACTCTCGGAAGATGTCATGCATGAAGGACTGAAACACAGAGGGGGCATTAGAAAGCCCAAAAGGCATCACCAAATACTCAAAATGGCCTTCGGGCGTATTAAATGCTGTTTTCCATTCATCGCCCTGCTTTATGCGCACAAGATTATACGCTCCTCGAAGATCTATCTTGGTGAACCAACTGGCCCCCCTAATCCGGGCAAACAGATCGGACAACAGTGGCAAGGGGTACTGAAATTTGACCGTGATGTTATTTAGAAGGCGATAATCTATACAGGGTCTCAGAGAACCATCCTTCTTGGCCACAAAAACGAACCCCGAACCTAAAGGGGACGAGGACGGGCGAATATGCCCCTTCTTCAAGGACTCCTTTATATAACTCCGCATAGCGGCATGTTCTGGTACAGATAAATTAAAAAGTCGTCCCTTAGGGAACTTACTACCAGGAATCAGATTTATAGCACAATCACAATCCCTATGAGGAGGTAGAGCACTAGATTTGGGCTCATCAAATACATCCTGGTAGTCCGACAAAAATTCAGGGACTTCAGAAGGAGTAGAAGAAGCAATTGACACCAAAGGAGCATCACCATGAATTCCCTGGCAACCCCAACTTGACACAGACATTGCTTTCCAATCCAGGACTGGATTATGAGCCTGCAGCCATGGCAGACCCAACACGACAACATCATGCAAATTATGTAGCACAAGACAGCGAATCACCTCCTGATGTGCAGGAGCCATGCACATGGTCACTTGGGTCCAGTACTGAGGTTTATTCTTGGCCAATGGCGTAGCATCAATTCCCTTTAGTGGGATAGGGAACTGTAAAGGCTCCAAGATAAAACCACAGCGCCTGGCAAATGACAAATCCATCAATTTCAGGGCGGCACCTGAATCCACAAAAGCCATAACTGAGTAGGATGACAGAGAGCAAATCAAAGTAACAGACAAAATGAATTTAGGTTGTACAGTACCAATGGTGACAGACTTGGCGAACCTTTTTGTGCGCTTAGAACACTCTGAGATAACATGAGTAGAATCACCACAGTAAAAGCACAACCCATTCTGACGTCTGTGGTTTTGCCGTTCAACTCTGGTCAGAATCCTGTCGCATTGCATAGGCTCAGGTTTCTGCTCAGAAAATACCGCCAGATGGTGCACAGGTTTGCGCTCCCGCAGACGCCGATCTATCTGAATGGCCAAAGACATAGACTCATTCAGACCCACAGGCGTGGGGAACCCCACCATAACATCTTTAAGGGCTTCAGAAAGACCCTTTCTGAAAATCGCCGCCAGGGCGCACTCATTCCATTGAGTGAGCACAGACCACTTCCTAAACTTCTGACAGTAAACCTCTGCTTCATCTTGACCCTGAGAGAGAGCCAGCAAAACCTTCTCTGCTTGGTCTACTAGATTAGGTTCCTCATAAAGCAATCCAAGCGCCAGAAAAAACGCATCCACGTTTAGCAATGCAGGATCTCCTGGCGCCAGAGAGAATGCCCAATCTTGAGGGTCACCACGTAACAAAGAAATAACAATTTTAACTTGCTGAACAGAATCACCAGAGGAGCGAGGTCTCAGAGAAAAGAATAACTTACAATTATTCTTAAAGTTCAAAAACCTAGATCTATCTCCGGAGAACAGCTCAGGAATTGGTATTTTAGGCTCTGACATAGGACTGCGGACTACATAATCCTGAATGCCCTGTACCCTTGCAGTGAGATGATCCACACTAGAAGACAGACTCTGAATGTCCATATCTGCAGCTGAGTTCAGAACCACCCAGAGATTAAGGGGAGGAGAGAGACTAAACACAGAGCAGAGGAAAAAAAAAAAATGGCTTCGGGATTTCTCTTCTCCCTCTTCTGCTGCATTAACACTTTGCGGCCTGCTGTACTGTTATGATCCGGTGGTAGGATCTCAAAACTGACCTGACACATATAACCAGAATGATAGGACAAGTTCTGGGTATGTGGAAGCTATACTGACCGCAATCCTGATCCTATCCAACACACTAAAGGCAGCCGTGGAGCGTTACCTAAAAACCTAGACGCCTCTTCACAGCCTGAGAAACTGACTGCCCCTAGAGAGAAAGCAAAGACCTCACTTGCCTCAGAGAAATAACCCCAAAGTTATAGACAGCCCCCCACAAATAATAACGGTGAGTAAAGGGGAAATTACAAACGTAGAAATGAAACAGGTTTAGCAAATGAGGCCCGCTAACACTAGATAGACAGAAAATAGATAGGAATCTGTGCGGTCAGTACAAAAACTATCAAAAATAAACCACGCAGAGAATACAAGAACCCCCACACCGACTCACGATGTGAGGGGCGCATTCTGCACCCCAGAACTAACCAGCAAGCAAAAAATCACATAAAAGCGAGCTGGACTGAACTCATCATATACTGAGAAACGTTTTCAAGGAAATAATGAGCAAAATGAACAAGCAAACTTAGCTTCTCCAGCAGGAGACTGGTCACAAGGAATATTCAGGAGAGCTCAGAATCAGGACTGAATACACCGACAGCAGGCAACAAATGAAGGTCCAGGTGAGTTAAATAGGCCCAGCATAGAAGGAAATGAAGCAGCTGAGCCCAGCCATATAGCTAAAGGCCACCAGAGGGAGCCCAAGAACAAACTCACACAGTACCACTCATGACCACAGGAGGGAGCCCGAGAACGGAATTCACAACACAGTGCGCAGGTGCCGGGAAAGGTCAGAGAGGCCCAGCGCCTGCACACTGCAGTACTTCCCTCAACAGGGAAGACAAGGTACGCTTGCGCCGGAGCCTGAAGAAAAGAAGAGGACGTCATCTGATGAAGACAGGAGGCGCCAGACCCGGACTCGCAGCGGGAACACCCCTGGGTGAGTATAATATAACCTCTTTTTCTCATCTTTTAGGATACATCGGGGGCTTATCTACAGCATTACAGAATGCTGTAGATAAGCCCCTGATGCCGGTGGGCTTACCTCACCCATTCAAATTGTTGCCATTGACAGGACACCATTACTGCGAAACCTTGTCCAGCTGGTAGTGGTGGATTTCACACTTAAAGATGGAACACTTCACCTTGAGTCCATCTCCTGCTATGTTTTGGATAATTTGCCTGCTGGGTTGGTATTGGGGATTGCATGGCTGAGTATTCACAATCTTGTAATTGATTCAACAGCTCACTTCTGTGGCGGAGCCTAAAAATGAAGCTTATATTGAATTAGCAAAATGGTTAACAAGGATGTCAAACTCAAATACACAAAAGGCCAAAATTAAAATCTTGGACAACCTTGATATATTTAAAAAAAACTAGCACAATTGTTGAAGATTTTCTTTATCAAATATAACAATGAACTTTTTAATATGGAAACAAATTTAAAGGGTCTGTTCCACGAACAAAGTACATTTTAATTAATACATCTTAACATAATATTCCAATATTTTATTTTATGTAAGAGCAGTAAAAAGCACATGGCCCTATGGCCTAACTTAGCCCTTTAACTACCAATGACGGATTTATCTGTCATTGGACGCCTACCCCGGTTTGGTGTGGGCTTCGGCTGTGAGCCTGCACCTTTTCCAGCGTATGTCAGCAGTTTTGAACAGCTGACAAGTGAAGCTAAGGGCTGTCCCACACGTCCAGATAATTCCGGTACCGGAAAAAATCGGTACCGGAGTTATCCGTGTCCGTGTGCCCGTGAGCTCACGTAGGCCATACGTGCGGCACACGTGTGCCGCCCGTGTGCCGAGTGGGTACCACACGGAGCGTGTGGTACCCACGCATGTGGTACACTGCATCGTGCTGAAGCCGCGATTCATATCTTCTGTGCAGCAGCGTTTGCTGCATAGAAGATATGAATAATAGTGTTTAAAAGAAAGATCTATGTGTCCGCCGCCCCCCCACCCCCTGTGCGCCCCCCCCCCGCTGTTCTGAAAATACTCACCCGCTTCCCTCGTTGGCTGTCGATGCTTCCTGGTCTGACCGCGCCTTCTACTGTATGCGGTCACGTGGGGCCGCTCATTTACAGTCATGAATAGGCGGCTCCACCCCTATGGGAGGTGGAGCCACCTATTTATGACTCTAATCGGCGGCCCCACGTGACTGCATACAGTAGAAGGGGCGGCCAGCTCAGAACACTGCGAGGGAGGCGGGTATTTTCAGAACAGCGGGGGGGCGCACAGGGGGTGGGAGGGCGGCGGACACATAGATCTTTCTTTTAAACACTATTATTCATATCTTCTATGCAGCAAACGCTGCTGCAGAGAAGATATGAATGGCGGCTTCAGCACCATGTGGGGGGGGACAGCGCTTACTGTAGCGCTGTCTCCTGCACGCCACACGGACTGCACACGGAGAAGGCCCGTGTGTGGTCCGTGTTTTACACGGACCCATTGACATTAATGGGTCCGTGTAATATGTGCGCTCCCACGAACACTGACATGTCTCCGTGTTTGGCACACGGAGACACGGTCCGCAAAAAATCAATGACATCTGCACAGATGCATTGAGTTTAATGGGTCTACGTGTGTCAGTGGCTCCGGTACGTGAGGAAACTGTCACCTCACGTACCGGAGCCACTGACGTGTGAAACCGGCCTAACAGCTGCAGGAGAATTTGCGATCCTCCCACGGCTGTTAGCCCATTAAATGCTGCTGTCAAATGTTGACAGCGGCATTTAACATGCATTTCTGGCAATCATGCCAGAAATCTGCCCATCGGTGACCCCCGTCACATGATCCTGGGTCACCAATGGGTTGGCATGACAACTAGAGGTGTCCTGGCGACCTCTATGGTTGTCACTGTCGGATTGCCATGGAGACTATTGTAGCATGCCGAAAGTAAAAAAAAAAAAAATGTTTTTCAAAAAATGAAAAAAATATAAAAGTTCAAATCATCCCCCTTTCGCTCTAGCAAAATAAAACATAAAAAAAAAATCAAACATACACATAATGTATTTGGTATCACCGAGTTCTGAATCGCCGGATCTATAAAATAAAATGATTAAAGAGATCGCTGAATGGTGTAGTGAGAAAAAAATCAAAACAGCAGAATTACGCTTTTTTGGTCGCTGCGACATTTCATTGAAATGCAATAACGGGTAATCAAAAGATTGTATCTGCACCAAAATGGTATCATTAAATATGTCAGCTCGGCACGCGGATAAATCCCTCACCCAACCCAAGATCACAAAAATGGAGATGCTGTGGATATTGGAAAATGGCGCAATTTTTATTTTTTGACAAAGTTTGGAATTTTTTTTCACCACTTAGATAAAAAAGAACGTAGACATGTTTGGTGTCTGTGAACTCATGATGACATGGAGAATTATAATGGAAGGTAAGTTTTAGCATTTAGTGAATCTAGTGAAAAATCAAAACAAAAATAAACTGTGGGATTGCACTTTCTTGTAGTATCACAGCACTTTAAATTTATTTCCCATTTTCCAGGACAAGATGTGTTAAAACCAATGGGGTCATTCAAAAGTACAACTTGTCCCGCAAAAAACAAGCTCTCACATTGCCATATTGATGGAAAAATAAAAAAGTTATGGCTCTGGGAAGAAGGGTATCAAAAATCGAAAACATAAAACCAAAAATACCTCCCTCCGGTCATGAAGGGGTTAGGGTGGTTTCACACTTGCGTTGAGGAGGGCTGCAGATGGCAGCTTGCTACCTCTGTGAAGCTCTACTCACGCTCTGCCTACTGCCGCATGCATCCTGCGTTTCCCTGCATGCCTATCTTTAACATTGGGTAAGCAGGGACAGGCGTTGCATGCGGATGTGCCTGCATGCGGCGATTTGAGCTGTACGGCGACCACATGGAAGAGCAAAATTTTCCCAGCAGTCTAACCCGAAGAATAATGCTGCCAATTTTACCACATGTGGTGGTATAAAAAAAGACAAATCCTGAATTGCTGGTGTTTGTTCATCCTGAACTTTAGTGTCCATTTTCTTCTTTTGCCCTTGTGAAAATGCAAAATATGGAGCAAAAAAAGATTTATTTAGGAAAAATGTGATTTTTTTTATTTCCATGGCTCTACGCTATAAACATCTGTGAAGCACCTGTGGGTTCAAGGTGCTCAATACACATCTAGGTAAGGCCCCTTTCACACATCAGTCTTTTGCTGTCATGCTCAATCCGGCGAATGTTGAAAAAAACGGATCCGGCAAATGATGCCGCTGGATCCGTTTTTTTCTCATAGACTTGTATTAACAACGGATTGTGACGGATGGCCTCACGTTTCATCCGTCGTTCGCTGGATCCTTCGAAAGTTGTTTATCCGGCGGCGAGAAAGAAAGGACAAAGTAACGTTTTTTGTCTGCGGTGAAAAACCGGACATCGCTGTCCAGCGTTTGCTAGAATGGAATCCTATGGGCGCCGGATCTGTCACATGACGGAATCCGGCGCCGGATTCCCCTTTTTTTTAACTGCGCATGCTCAGATTTAATTACGATACAATTGGCCAGCCCCCAATTAGGAAGGGTGAATATAAAGCCTGCCAGGTGTGGCTTCACTCATCCATGCAGGGTCGGACTGGGGTGCCTAGGGCCCACCAGGAGAATTAACTCTAGGGGCCCACTCTACAGCTTCCATAAACATTTTTTTAATATAATGTACGGACAGAGATGTTAATCATATTTGCAATATACCTCATTAGGAAAAAAAGTTTCTGTCAGCAGTGAATGATGAGTCCGGATGTTCCTGAGCTCCCAGCTTTCTCTACACTCGGCCTCTGATTTACAGGTTTGTTTTTTTAAAACTGAATTAGCAGCGGAGGGCAGAGAAAGTCAGGAACTCATGAATATTCAGGACTCATCATTTTGTGCTGGAGCTCCCAATACAAGATTGTGGTTCAACTGAGTGACCCGGAATATTGCTATGGGGATCTGTCACTAGTCTGTTACCCTTAGTTAAGACACCATGAAATCAGTGACAGATTCCCTGTAACAGAATCCCTGGATAACACCTTTATGGTAATTTCACACTAGCGAGTCTGCAGGGTCCCAGAGTCCTGGTCGTTGCAGTAATGTCGCTCTTCCACCAGGGGGAGTGATGTTACGTCTGATGGTACTAAAGGAGTTCACCTTGCCAGGTATCACAAGTCACACACTACACTTCACACTCCAGTCCACCAGGGGGAGGCTTGCTTCTATCTACTAGGGCACTCCTCACACACGGGTAAAACTGGTGGGTTGGATAGGAAGTGAGTCAGAAGCTGCCTGGGTTTAACCCAGAGAGGACCTGTCAGGCAGACAGGGGGAGGAGGAACATCTGAGCTGCAGACAGAAGGTCCCTGTCAGGGGTGGGATCCTGACAGAAGCCTAGCAAGAGATAGAATGCTACGGAGCTGCGCCTGCACCCCATGCGGCAGCATCCTAAGAAAGGATACGAAGCGAAGTGTATTGTGGAGAGTGAGAAACGAAGTCACAGCACAAGGAGATAACACCGGGAGGAGTTCTGCCCCGAGATCGGCAGCCTCCTTCCGAGGCGCGTAGCCGGTGCCCGGAACACCGAGGGAGTAATTGACTACGCATTACTTCAGAGACCGGCAGGACAGTCAATTTCAAGTTGTCTGCCCGACCTTAACACCTAAGAAGACACGGAGGCAAATTGTGCGAGAAGGGCGTCTCTAGGGTCCCTATAAATACGCTCCAGGCCTACCCCGTCATATGGGTTGTCCTATCCATACCATCTGGGGGACAGAGAGAGAGAGAGCATCAGAAACATCTACCAAGGTTTTGAGGACTATCCCGTGGTGCTCAGCAGGGAGGTACTACAACACACAGGCGCTAGTAGGGAGGCTACTGATTTCAATCTGGTTAAGGGAACTCTGGATATGCCTTCGGACCAGCCGGACTCTGCCTGCGCTGTGAACGGTACTCTGGACTGTGGACGCTGAAGTCTTCAGTAAAAGGTAAAGAGACTGCAACCTTGTGTCTTCGTTATTCATTGCGCCTTACATCGTCCACCATCACCACCTACACATCTGGGAAGCCCTGGGGACATACTTCACCTGTGGGAAGGTATACCATCTAGCTGCCATTCCATCACCCCAGCGGACCCCTAAGCAGCGTCGGTCACCCTGACCGAATAAAACAGGTGGCGTCACGAACACCAGACAAACTTCAGACCTTTAATTGGACGCCCCTCAGAAAGGCCACGGACCGGGTCGGGCCACCGTTACATCCCCAGAAGCGAGAAGGACCCGGTACCGAGTACCCCATTGCCCTACACGTGGGGGCGATCCAACTTCACTGTGGGATGCCTGCTGCTTGTATCCCACAGTGGACCTGCTCTGGAGGAGGATCGTGCCAACATTATACTGATATATTCTCATATATAATGCTGGGTGCATTATATACAATGTTTTGAGTCAGAGTGAAATCCTTCAGGTGTATCGGACACCTCTTTAAAGGCTCTCTGTCAGCACAGCACAGAATGACTATTGATACCAAGCACAGGCGCTCAGATCATCATGGTGGCCAATCATTTATATACACCTTCCCACCTGCTTGTTTCCCATCCATTTCCATCCTTCTCTGACTCTATGAAGTCAGAGCTGTCAATCACATTAGAGGGGGTGGAGAATGATGGAATACAAACAGGTCGGAAGGTGAATGTACATGATTGGCCACACCGTGAAGCACTGAGCGGTAGGACTTAGTTTGAACAGTCATTCTGCACTGACAGAGTCCCTTTAAGGGTAACTTGTCATCTTCAGAAACATTATTTATCTGCAGATATAGGGTTAATCTGCAGGTAAATGGAGTTTAAAGACTGGTTAGCAAACATAATGGGAAAGCGTTGGCTGTAGGGAGAAATTTACGCTTTATTCTCCCTTCCGCCAGTCGCTTCCTGTGATAGGGTCGGTGCAAGGAGGGAGAAATTACAGTCACTGCTAACTACAAAGTGAGCGTGCTGTAATAACGTCCCGACACTGATTGTGACATCGTCCTGGAAGCCCAACCTCAGGCTGAGCTTCACTGACGACTAAGATGGCAGCATCACGTGACACCCATCAGCAACCTGCAGCTGCGTCACAGGAGGCTGATGGGTGCAGGTACCGGCCATCTAAATGCCGCTGTCAGTGATTGACAAGGGCATTTAAATACCTAAAACAGCAGCAATGAAGGTGAGCTCTGATCACTGCTGTTACAGGCAGATGCCGGCTGTGTATTACATCCGACATCTGTCTGGTATGGAGCAGGCTCCGCTCCTGAACCCGCTCCATACAATCATATCCCTAAGGTGACAGTTATGACAAGGTTAGATAATTTCACGACTGTTCCTAAACATGGACAGACAAATGGAATTCCCCAACACGTGAAAGAGCCCTTATAGATTTAGTAAATGTACCCAAGCATACAAATGTTTTTACACTCCAGAATACACGTTTTACAAAAATACATATATTTCCAAATACATAGACAGGCACAAACACGCAGACAGGCACAAACACGCCAGTACATGAATACATCACCTGAACCACCATCAGTACATGGTACATCCATTGTAGTGTCAGGTCAGTCCCATTTACCTTTGTATCACATGAACCTACAACTTCCAGTATGTCCTTAACAATCGAGATACTGGGAGTTGTTGTCATCAGTCATCAGCCTGCGGACCATACAGGAACCACAGCACTGATGAGACGCAGGCTGGATCAAAAATAAACATTTACATCCAGGTATCTTACCTGTGACCTCTTCTCTGCTTGGAGTCTTTCTCTTTGGGCTCATTTCCACTTGCGAGAAACACATCCGTGTCTCGCATGTGGAAACCAAGCTGTGGCGCCGGCACTTTGGAGCGGAGCTTGCAGCTCCATGTGTTCCTATGCAGCCGCATGCTCCGCTCTGGAGTGCCGGCGCCACAGCTTGGTTTCCACATGCGAGACACGGACGTATTTCTCGCAAGTGGAAAGGAGCCCTTTCTTTTCGTCTCCAACTTGTCCAGACTCCATGATGACTCTTCTCATGCACAGCTGTTCTCCGCAGACCTCCATCTTCTCCAGTCTTCTGCAGCACATCCCCACACGACGCCCCTGAAAATAGCAGACTCATTGCAATGCTCCTGAATAAAAATATCTGCCCTACACTGAGCCCCTGTATAGACTATTAACACTCACAATGCTCCCTGCACTAAATATGACCCACACACTCTACACTTCTTATGGCACATGCCCTCCTCACTGAGCTCTCTTTTCTATATTGGGCCTCCTCTTCACACTGTCCTCTCACATGGTGTCCCCACTATACTGCCCATCTCTATAATGTGCCCCTTCATCACACTACCGCTCTACAGCATACTATTCCCTCCTTGCTGTGCCCTCACACTGTACCCCCATACTGCCCCATCTATATACCTCTACCCACACTACGTAGTCTCTGTTCTGTGTACCCTCACTCTTTTCTCCCCATGCTGTCTCCTCTCCCTCTCCATATTGTCTCCTCCTACATCCATAGAAATAGAGGAAAAAATACCAGCTCAACAAGCCAACACCGCAGGTGCACTTAACTCCACGCTGATCAAGGAGGTCAAATCCAAAGGGAAAAAAAAACATGTTCCAGCTCCATGGTAAAATTCAGGCATTATATCTTTATTAAATCTTGTTTAAAAATGATGGCTGTAAAGCTCTCCATGGGCACAAAAGCCCATGGAGAGCTTTATAGCCATCGTTTTTAACCCTTTCACGACATGCGCCGTACATGTACTGCGCATGCCGTGTCTCCCCCTTTGATGTGGGCTCCGGCGCTGAGCCCACATTAAAGTCGCGACATGTCAGCTGTTTTGTACAGCTGACATGTGCGCGCAATAGCGGCGGGTGAAATTGATATTCACCCGCCGCTATTAACCTGTTAAATGCCGCTGTCAAACGCAGACAGTGGCATTTAACTAAAGCTTCCGGCCGGGCGGCCGGAAATGACGTCATCACCGACCCCTGTCACATGATCGGGGGTCGGCGATGTGTCAGGACAGTAACCATAGAGGTCCTTGAGACCTCTATGGTTACTGATGCCGGCCTGCTGTGAGCGCCCCCCTGTGGTCGGCGCTCACAGCACACCTGCATTTCAGCTACATAGCAGCGATCTGATGATCGCTGCTATGTAGCAGAGCCGATCGTGCTGTGCCAGCTTCTAGCCTCCCATGGAGGCTATTGAAGCATTGCACAGGTAAAAAAAAATGTTTTTAAAAATATAAAAAAAATTTAAAAAACATAAAAGTTTAAATCACCCCCCTTTCGCCCCATCCTAAATAAAACAATTAAAAAAAATCAAACCTACACGTATTTGGTATCGCCGCGTTCAGAATCGCCCGATCTATCAAAAAAAAAAGCATTAACCTGATCACGAAACAGTGTAGTGAGAAAAAAATTCAAAACGCCAGAATTACGTTTTTTTGGTCGCCGCGACATTGCATTAAAATGCAATAACGGGCAATCAAAAGAACGTATCTGCACAAAAGTGATATTATTAAAATCATCAGCTCGGCACGCAAAAAATAAGCCCTCAACCGACCCCAGATCATGAAAAATGGAGACGCTACGAGTATCGGAAAATGGCACTTTTTTTTTTTTTTAAGCAAAGTTTTGAATTTTTTTTCACCACTTGGATAAAAAATAACCTAGACATATTAGGTGTCTAGGAACTCGCAATGACCTAGAGAATCACAATGGCAGGTCAGTTTTAGCATTTAGTGAACCTAGCAAAAAAGCCAAACAAAAAACAAGTGTGGGATTGCACTTTTTTTGCAATTTCACCGCACTTGGAATTTTTTTCCCGTTTTCTAGTAAACGACATGGTAAAACCAATGGTGTCGTTCAAAAGTACAACTCGTTCCGCAAAAAATAAGCCTCACATGACCATATTGACAGAAAAATAAAAAAGTTATGGCTCTGGGAAGGAGGGGAGTGAAAAACGAAAACGCAAAAACGAAAAAGGGCCGCGACTTGAAGGGGTTAAACAGGATTTAATAAAGATATAACGCCTGAATTTTACCATGGAGCTGGAACATGTTTTTTTTTTCCTCATACATCCCCCTTCTGTTCCCGCACCCATTCTCCCCTCCCCTTATTCACCATACTGTTTCTTACCACATTCTCCGCATACTGTATCCTAAAATTCACCCCCCCAATCTCTCCCCAATTAAAATATTTGGAAGAGCACAAAGACACACAAAGAAATACAGAAGCACATATATACACACACACACGCGAAGACATGCATTAATAGACACACACGCACATACACTTGCAGATTGCGCACACACACAGAAATGGGGACACACACATATACACGCAGGCAAGCGCACTTATGCATGCAAACAGACAGTCATGCTCATACACACAGATACTCACACAGAAATTCACGCTCAGACAAGCACAAACACACACACACGTGAAGACACAGACAGAAATGCACACATAGACTAGACACATACAAGCACACGCAGGAAGACAGTCACACACACATGCAGACACTCAATGACATACACACACAAATGTGCATGCAGACACACATACGTACACACATATATACAGGCATACACATACAAGTATATATGCACACATAAACCATGCATACAGACACATACAGGCATACATATACAAGCATATACACACCATACATACACACATATACAGACTTACACATAAAAGCATATTTACACACATATACCATGCATATATACACATACAGGCATATATACACACACATATACCATGCATATATACACATACAGGCATATATACACACACATACCATGCATATATACACATACAGGCATACACATACAAGCATATGTACACACATATACCATGCATACATACAC